>NC_051391.1:33544711-33567211 GCF_015228065.2 Penaeus monodon | reverse complement strand
CTTACCAGCTGTTTGGGTTAGAAGGGCTATCGAAGTGAAGAATATCTTGATTAATTAAAGGCTCAGGGAGGTCTTCGATGAAAGAAAAATGAGGAAATGGCGAAAAGATGAGAGAGTTTTGTAACTGGTGTAGTTTTTTCTTTCCTTCCTTTTTAGTCGTTTGTTGAAGATTTAGAGAATGATTGCGAGCAGTTTCTAGAGATAGATATACTGATTTATGTATATATATATATATTATATTATATATATTTTATATAATATATTATATAATTATATATAATATGTGTATATATATAAAATAATATATATATATATGGAAAAATATATATATTATATATATATATATATTAATAATATTAATATATATTATATATATATAATATAATATATATATATAATATATTATTATTTTAATAATATATATAATATATATAATAATATAATTTTTATATATATTATTTTTTTAATTGTAATTAATATATATTATTATTATATATTATATATATACATATATATTAATAGTTTTAAATTATAAATATAAATTATTTATATTATTATAAAGAAAAATAATAATAATTATATAATATTAAATTATTAATATATAATAAAAAAAATTTTATATATATTAAAATTTTATATATTTAAATATAATATATATATATAGTATGATAGATATAATAGATATATATAATATATATATAATATATATTATATATATATGTATATATTAGATATATATATATAGATATATATTATATATAGAATAATATAATTAATATATATATATATATATGATATAATATATACTATATTATATATATATATATATTATATATTATATTATATATATATATATATAATATATATAATATATAGATATATATAATACACACACACACATATATATATATATATATATATGTATATAATATATATATATATATATATATATAATATATAATATATAGATATATATATAATATATATATATATATATTATATATATATAATATATATAATATATATATTATATACATATATATATATATATATATATATATATATATATATATATATGTACAGAGAGAGAGAGAGAGAGAGAGAGAGAGTGAGAGACAGAAACAGAGAGACAGAGAGAGAGGGACAGAGAGACAGAGACAAAGAGAGAGCGAGAGAGAGAGACGGAGACGGAGACAGAGACAGAGAGAGACAGAGAAAGGGTGGGAGGGAGCGTGAGTGAAAGACTGTCTGACAGAGACAAAGAGATTTACTAGTCAGATAACTTAGAGAGAGAGAGAGATGCTAAATATACAAAAAAAATCATAAAACATCACAATGATAAATATATAAACCGACGGACAAAGACAGAGAATTAATGATGAAATTCCTTGGTAGAATCAAATCCTTTACCATTCTTAAGAATTCAGGCTATCGATCTCCGAATTCCAGAGAGGGGTTGGTTGGTCTGTGAACACATGATATATATATATATATATATATACATATATATATATATATATATATATATATATATATATATATATATATATATATATGTATATGTATATATATACGCATATATTCATATTTATACTTATGATATCAAGTTCAAAGAAAGGAACGGTCTACTTTGCTATTTCTTTGTTTTCGTTTATTTTCATAATGTTTTTTTGGGGCTGTTACCACCCCTCTCTTCACTGCCACCTAACACTTTTGCTACCACTACTTACTGTTAGCATTACATATATTACCATTGCTCTTGCTGCTACTGATTCTATTGCACTACTAGTACTGTTTCTGATACAACAATAACAACTACTACTGCTATTACTAGTACTACTGCTACTACTACTTCTGTTCCCACTGCCGCATGAAATTCCAAGGAAATCTACTGCCAAAAAAAAGATGAATAAATAAATAAATAAATAAATAAAATAAATAAGTGATAATAATAATAATAATAATAAAAAAAAGGTTTAACCTAACCGAAAACTACTGTTACAGCAACATTAACACTACTACTACAACCGCTACTATTACCACCAAAAATGCAATGTCACCATTACTGCTCCTTCACCAATAACCATTTGTCTGTTTTATCTTCTTCATCCGTCGACCTCTCCTCCTCCCTTTCCTCTTGAGTTGGAGGGCTGCTCGAACAACCATATTCTGTGGGCATTTTGAATGGCAGAGCAAAGAAAATTTAATGTCTCTGATTATATACATTAATTTCATAATTGATTAGCAGTCGGGGTGGCAGTAATGACTCGGTTTGCGCAATTACTGACACGATATTTCAGATAGAAATAATAGGAGTAGGAGTTATTGTGGAGTCTCCGCACGCCATCCAGGGGTTGGCCCTCTCCCTACTCCCTCCCTCCAACACTCCTTTCCTCCCTTTCTCTCGCCCCCCCCCCCACCCACCTTCCTCCTCTCCTCCCTCCCTCCTTTCCTTCTATCTCCACCCTTCTTTCCTCCCACCCTCGGCCTTGGTTTCCTCCCTCCCACTCTTTTCCCCAGCCCTCCTTCATCCTAGTCCTTCTCCACATTCCACCAAAGTCCCCTCTCACTTTTTTATTATTATTATTGTTCTCTTTAAACTCCGTTGGCAATTATCCTTTCTAAATCATGTGCTTTCCCTTTCCCCTTCTCCAGTACCAAGTACGGTATAGTTCCTGTACAGACCCCTTCTAATTTTCGGTCCTACTAATAACGCAGCCATTTGATATGAATATAATAATTTGTGTTAGGAAACATTCTGACTGATTTACAACAGTAACATAGTAATAACATATCAAGATCATTCGTAAGAGTATGTTCTTCAGAGAGGTTGCGCAAGTGTTTGGATTAATGATGGAATATTCCTCAGAAGCAGTCTCTCTCTCTCTCCCGCTCTCTTTCTCTCTCTCTCTCTCTCTCTCTCTCTC
This sequence comes from Penaeus monodon, assembly GCF_015228065.2. Lineage (NCBI taxonomy): Eukaryota > Metazoa > Arthropoda > Malacostraca > Decapoda > Penaeidae > Penaeus > Penaeus monodon. The sequence goes on along the minus strand of NC_051391.1, from coordinate 33,564,284 downwards.
TCTCTCTCTCTTCTCTCTCTCTCTCTCTCTCTCACTCGCGTTCTATTCTCACACCGCCAGGTAACGCCGGTCATTCCTTGCATACAAGGGGTAAATTAGAAGCAAAATGAATGTATATATGTATATATACATACATACATATATATATATATATATATATATATATATATATATATATATATATATTATATGTGTGTATGTATGTATTATGTATTATGTATGTATGTGTGTATGTGTGTGTGTGTGTGTGTGTGTGTGTGTGTGTGTGTGTATGTGTGTGTGTGTGTGTGTGTGTGTGTGTGTGTGTGTGTGTGTGTGTGTGTGTGCGTGTCGCTGCAGGTAAACAACTGGAATGGATATCAAAAAGCCAATGCAATTTTTGAAACGTTCAGGCAGCCGTGGGTGCATGGATTTCATTCAATTACGAATATGATAACTGGGGGCAACGGTAAATGAGAAACGGCGTTTTACATAGAACTTTGACTTTGATCGAGATGTTCCTATATTTGGGCGATTTAATTAGTGTACATCTTGATAACAATGCGAACCATAATAATAATGATAATAATAATGATGATGATGATAATGATAATGAGGATAATAATAATAGGGGTAGGATTCTCTGCACGCCATCCAGATGTTGGCCTTCTCCCTTATCTTCCCTCCCTCCAACACTCCTTTCCTCCCTCATGATGGGGATGATGACAGTTATGATAAAAATTATAATAGTAATGATGTAATGATGATAATAACAATGATGATAATAACAATATTGATATAATGATGATTGTGATATGATGATGATGATATGATGATAATGATGATAATGATGATAATGATGATAATGATGATAATGACGATAATGATGATAATGATGATAATGATGATAATGATGATAATGATGATTATGATGATAATGACAATAATGATGATAATGATGATAATGATGATAATGATGATAATGATGATAATGATGATAATGATGATAATGATGATAATGATGATAATGATAAAACAACTACAATAATAACAATAATCAAGCCATGGCGGAAACGCCGACGGGGGCGCATAGCCGCATCCATCCTCTGCTTCCAGACGCGGAGGTTCCTCATGACGAGCTGCAAGGCAGGACCTCGGCTTATCTCTATTTCCTAGCGACAGGTCTGGTCAATCGGCCCAAACCACGACTTCCTGGGTCGTCCCACGGCCTCCTCTACCCAGGATTGTCTCGTGAAGAGACAACCTGATAGGCAGGGTCATCAACCACAGGGAAACAAGCTAGGGGCCCATATAGCCTGAATGAGCAGATCCTATGCCAGTCTCACGGTGTAGCCGTCGGTTGGACGAATGGTCCTGCCTAATGTACTACGTGATCCGACGTAGGGACTTGTTACAAAAGCCATCAAGACGCGACTCCAAGGCATTAGAATGTATCCAGGTTTCACTTCCATAAAAGAAAACTAGCAGTAGCAAAGCATCACAGGTAAGCACAATAGGGTCGGATAACTACACTATAGATCTTCAATTATCAGTAGATACACCTGTGGCAGTGGTGGCGATGTGGTGCGGTTGGCGGAGACAGCGTCGAGAGAGAGAGAGAGAGAGAGAGAGAGAGAGAGAGAGAGAGAGAGAGAGAGAGAGAGAGAGAGAGAGAGAGAGAGAGAGAGAGAGAGAGGCCAGATAAAGGCTGCCGGCCGTCACTGCCTGCCGTCTGCCTTCTTCCCTTCCTGGGACCTTGAACGCCAACCTCAACTGGTGCGAACTAGCATGCAGATCCACAGCAACGACAGGTGGATTGGCAAACAGGCTGACTCGTTGCTAATCCACGCACTGGTTGGATTGTAGGCATGTTGCAAGCATGAGTTTCTTTTAGTCCATAGCAAAGACATAGGGTTCAGGGCAGCATGAAGCATCTTTCTTGTTGTAGATCAGATGAAGATCCGTGCGGCGGCAAACAAGGGAGGAAAATGTAGTGCGGGAAAAAGGACGAGAATGGCGTGCCACTACACCACAATTATTTAAAAAAAAATTTTTTTTTACTAAATTACAACACCTTAAAAATGCCCCTAGAATAGCTTTTTTAACATTCACACATATAGGCTATGGGTGTTTGAACTACCAAGTAAACCTCCGAATTATACAATTCTAAGTAAGGCCTTTCAGAAAGCTAATCCTTGTTTCTAGCAACATACTCTAGGCTTAGATGTAAATTTACATGCACCGACAGCCTCGAAGCTCTAAGTATCTGATGAGACGTCTCACTTTGCACCCACTGATCAAAATCAACGAGTACACCTTGGAGAATTAGGCTGACGGCACCATGGTTTGTGGGATTTGATTTCATGTCAATGTTTTAGAATTAACGTTCTATAAGACTTGCGTTGCAACATTTAATTTCATTATCTGGCGCACGATCATTCAACAGCTTCGGTTTGCTTTTATGCATTTGGTTAAATAGTTGCATTTCGACTGATACGATGGCAGATTAGCATTTAAATCTTTTCGTTCCAATCGGCTTTGTTCGAGTTAGGGTGTGAGCCATGCTTTGCTACAAGTGCAGTTAGAATTAGAACTTGCCGGTCAGTCATACCAATAATTTTCTCATTAGAGTTACTGGTTCAAGGTCATCCTAGGCGACATCATATAAGTGATAATTTTTCGAAAGCGTTGAACGGAGAGGTCTCGTGTTGCTTCTCGCATCCTTACTTCACTTCGCTTCATAACGATTCGCAAAATACCCGCACGTGGACCCTATCGGCGAAGCGCACGTAATTAAAGCTGGATCGTTTTTTCTACACCTTTGTGAATTGGTATATTATAACGAATCCAGGATTCGGATTATAAAGATCGTAGGATTACGCAGAAATCCCTGGAAGCCTCTCTATGCAGTGCAGTTCTTTCGGAAAAATCTGATGAAGATCATATGACCTATTCAAATATTAGATATATTATTTCAATGTTGAAACGACTGTGTCGGCTAGACTAGTCTTATATTAATTTACCATCGAACTGTAAAACTTTTAATTGCATAAGTGTTATGGCTTCAACTCTCTCCCCTTTCTCTCGTCCCATCGATCCTTGTCTGCATGAGGTTGGCCATGAGCCTGTCAGCGCAGGAAGCCCCACAATGCTGATGTAAAGAGACCCTATACCAGAATGCCTCTGGACCAAGACGGAAGATAACATGGAAGTGTAGATGAGGAGAATGGCTAGAAATAAAGTATATGCAAGGGTTGTGCGTGTTCTTGTCGGGAGCGCAGAAATCTGAAGTCAGTCAAATAGAAATCCGCTTTCGCTTTGTCCAGACGTTTCCCTGGCCTCTTCAGTCTTACCTTCAGGGCATGCTCTTCCAGCATCGCTTTCCAGGGACGATTCCGATTACTCATACTTAACTACTGAGCGTATTGCACAACACTGAAGTTGTGGTTAGTCAGTAAGTAGATGAGTAGAAAGATGATACACCTTTAGTAAAGTCTCCACATTTTTATGATTACATATTTCCTTATATAATACACGCCTATTTTAATATCATCAAGCCAATGTATATCACTTGCTTATTATGTTCAGCAGTAATATACAGAAGGCGATTCCAGTTCTTAGGTATTGTTACAAGCCAAAGGAATCGGAAAGGGGTAAGCTATCTCCGACCTCAGAGTTCACTCGTGAAACGTCAAACGCAAGCACTGCCAGTGAACACCTGTTATCTTTTCTCTGTTGACGATTAAATGTCGGTTTCAAGCTCATATCCAATCGCTTGCACTTTGAAAGCAATATCGAATGCAACACAAAATATAGAACATTCAATACACATTTTTTTTCTTTTCTTTTCTTTTTAAGTCTATTTTTTTATTTTAAATTGTTATGCTTTTATTTACCAAGGCAATTGTGTTTAGCATTTTTGTTTCTTCTTACCATTATCATTATCTCCATATCCATGTCCGTCTTTATCTACATCATCTTCATCATCATCATCACCATCATTGATGATGATAATGACGATGACGATGACGAAAACGATGACGATGACGATGACGATGACGATGACGATAATGATAACACTGGGTTACAAAAAAATATTTTTTGTAAGCTGTCTTAGTTTTTTTTCAACTGATTTAGAGCAAATCTGCATCGCTGAATCCAAAAATGCCATCCATTTTCCCCGATCAGGTCATGTTTTTCAAGTAAGTGAATATAGGAAAAATCGTTTTTTTTTACGAAGTAGAATACGTTAGAGCGGCATTTTGGTTTTATTTGTGTTACTTATACATCCGATATATTTTTTCTTTATTTTGTTTTCTCACCCATTTTATAATTATCGACGTTGCAAACATTGATCGGTATCTCTCTGAGTCTAGCCGCCGTAGCGAACGGACGCGTTTTTACCTCCTCTCCGCCGCCGCCTAACAGCTCAGCAAACCATGCCGTCTCATGGTCCCGCAAAGTCAAAGGACAATCTGACTATCCTCCCCGGGTCACAGGGGGCCAGCCAGGGGGCTTCCCCGGTGCTTCCTCGGGCAGCTAGCTCGAGCTCTCTTCCCCAGAGTGAACAGGGACCCTTGGCCCAGGGCATCGTGCCCCCACCCCAGGGTAACAGGGCCTCCGCCCAAGGTAACGGGCCCCACGGCAGCGCGGGACAAAGCTGCCCCCCCGCCCATGATAATGGGCACCCCCTCGACAGCCGGGGTCAAGGCTGCCCCTCCGCCCAGGGTACAGGGCGATTAAACAACCCTGACAATGAAAGCAGTGCATCCATTGACAACAGTGACGACATTGATAGCAGCGATTACAACAAAAAAGCAGTGTATCAGATAGGCAATATAACAATAGTGCTGAACACCATCCTCTGCTTTATTGCAACAAAGAGAGGATGGGCAAGGATGGTCTTGTGCGACCATATAAAGAAGCTGTATAGCCCTGAAGAAATTAATCAGGCTCATAACATCATTTTACACATATCGGAATCTAGAAAACCAAGAAACACGACACGTGACACTAAAAGGATGACAATGGTCATCGTTCATACAATGATGGATCAGTGTTTAAACAATAACAAATTAGTGTTCGCAACGACAACAACAAACATTCCAACTACAGATTGGTCACCACCAAAGAAATCCACACCCTTTGTGAAATTTTTCCACAAAACAAGTCACCAAGGCACCCAAACACACAACGAACCAGCTATAACAAATCAAGATATCATAGAAAACAAGATAGACTTGCTGATTGGAATGTTCTGTGACTAGCAGTCTACCATCAACAAATTGCTTGGCCAAGAAGTAATGCCTACTCAGAAGCAGGAATGCGGAGAAGAAGCATCACTCACAGCAGATTCTCCCTCCCTCCAAACCCCGTCCTCCCTCCCCTCCCTTGCCCACGACCAGTCCTCCTACGAACCCTTCCCTTTCGCTTCCCTCCCCCTGTGAGAGGGATGTGTTTATACCGCCACCCCACAGAACCATGAGCACTCACACAACCTCCCCCTCATACAACCTCTACGCCTGTACCCGACACCCCTTCCCCTCCCTCTCCACCCGCCCCCAGCCAGCCGATCCACGACCTCGCTGCCGAGCCAGCTCCCCCTCGCCCGGCACCACGCAAGCACTTCCCCAACAATGCTGAGGCGTCGGTTCCTCGGATGAGAAGCGAGGCATCGACGCAAGTAACACCGAGGAGAAGTTATATTAAGAACAGCAAGAGGAAAAAAAAAAAAAAATCTTCCACCCAACCGCCAGTGGGATGACGCAACTCATCACCAAGTACCTGGAGTCCCTGCCCCCTCTACTACCCCCTCACCACCACAAGTGCCCACGGTCATTGTCAACATCGCAGAACGACCTGAAGCGAAGCAAACAAACGAGCAGGACAAGGACGGTTTCATTACCGTCACCTCCAGAAAAGGAAAAAGAAGAGCACGTGAGGAACGCCAAACATCCAAACCGCTACAAGGCGTAGAACGTCCCCAGGTAGTGTATCTATACATCACTAGTTGTCACCCTGACACAGAGGAAGAAGACATAGAAGACTTCCTTACCCAAGAATTTGAAAACATATCAAATGCAAAGGCATATAAGACGAACATGACACATCATTACTATTCTAGTTTCACTGTAACTATCAGGGGCAAAGATATACACCCAGAACTCTTCACAGATTCAGTATTTTTAAACAAAAACAAGTACAAGAGCGACCAGCTTGTTTGACGCCGTCACACAGTCAGCAAGACTGAAGGTCACATCATGCTACTCAATCAAAATAGAACATATCAATGCACAATCTCTCCTTGGTCACTTTGAAGAAATCGAAATGATGATCACGGAGAGAAATATCGACATCCTTTGCATTAGTGAAACATGGCTCCATAAAGAAATGTCAAGTAATTTCATTAACATTCAAAATTTCAATGTTTATAGATGTGATGCAGGGCGAGGTGGAGGAGTATTCATATACGTAAGGGACACCTTTAAATCAAATGAAATCTTCACCACAGCTGCAAATAATACAGCTGTAGAGGACATTTGGGTGACTGTACAAAGCAATATGTCTCCCTCCTTCATTATTGGTACAGTCTATAGACACCCTCATGCTACAACTAAATCATTTGATTACCTCGAAGATGTTTTTAGAGAAATGTAAGTGAAAAGAAAACCTTTTTTCATCTTAGGCGACTTAAACGATGACCTGAACAAACGAAATGCAAAATTAGCTGGGATCATTAGGAAAAACAAATTAAAACAACTCATAAACACCTCATCCGTGCTAGACGTCATAATATCAAACAGATCTGACCTCATTACGTATAGCGACGTTATCCCTTGTCAAATTGCAGACCACGAACTATTAACTATGACAATAGATATAAAGAGACCCAAGCGACAACCTATCATAAAAACTTCCCGTGACCTGACAAATTACGACCCCCAATCACGTTATCAAAATATTAGTGCCAGCCAGTCGACCCTCTTAGAGATTCTTACAACAGATGACGTTAACAGACAAGTAAACATTCTCTCGAACGTACTGAAAAATAGTATAGATGCCACTGCCCCCCTTAAGACCAAAATTGTTAGACGTCCCCCCGCCCCCATGGATAAAGGAGGACATCAAAGAGCTATACATGACCGAAACAACACTCACAAATTTCCCAAAACAATAGAACCGACATCGCCCTTCACTCTGAGTATAAACAAAAAAAGAGAAATGTTAAAACATTAATCCACTCAGCAAAAACAATGTATTTTCAGAATAAGTTCAATGACTGTAAACACGACACCAAAGAAACATGGAAAACAATTAAAACGTTAGTGCCCAACAAAAAACACCACACAGACACGTCCCTAGATTCCATAAGTAGTATAGAACATCTAAACGACTACTTTGCAAATATCGGTAGACTCACCTACGAACAGGCAGCTGCTTCCTTGGCCCCACAAAACACAACCAGGACAAGGTTCTCAACAAATGCTTTCAGACCACAGCCAATAGGAGTGGAAACAACAGTCTTAACAATAAAACATTTATGTGAAACGAATGCTGTAGGAGTGGATAACATTGCTTTTCGATTCATCAAAGAAAGCTTACCCGCAATTGCATTCTATTTAACTGTCATTATAAACACATCTATAGTCACCGGTACTTACCCATCACTGTGGAAACATGGTATCATAACACCCATCTTCAAATCAGGAGATGCAGAACAATTGAACAATTATCGTCCTATAACTTTACTCCCAGTAATATCTAAAGTGCTAGAAAAAATTGTTGCAAATCAACTATCAACATTCTTAGAATCTAATCACCTTATTTCCGAAACGCAACATGGGTTTAGAAGTAAGTTATCCACTGAAACAGCCTTATTAAAAATCACAAACAATATTTATGATAACATAGACAAGAATCAAATAAATCTACTCACATTGTGTGATCTCTCAAAAGCATTTGACAGTGTCAGCCATGATATCCTGCTGAACAAAATGAAAAATCATGGAATTGACAACTATTGGTTTAGAAGTTATCTATCCACAAGAACGCAACCAGTCAAAATTCGTAATAATATGTCAACTAAGAAACCAGTCTCTTTCGGAGTCCCACAAGGCTCCATATTAGGCCCGATCTTGTTCACTATATTCATAAACGATCTATCAACCATTGCAAACAACTGCCTCCTCGTCCAATATGCCGATGACTCTCAGTTTCTTCACGCTGCCCCTGTAAGTAATCTAAATGAATTGATAAGAAATACTCAACATACTCTTACAGAAGCAAAAATGTATTTTGACAAAAACGGCCTCAAACTAAATCCTGACAAAACTCAATGCATCTTTATAGGCAGTCGGCAAAACATAGCTAAAATCCCTTTAAACACAACCATAGAATTTGAAGGCTATCAAATTAAACCAAGCACTTCTGTGAAAAATCTAGGAGTACACATAGACAGATACATGACTTTCGAGACACATTGACAACATTCACAAAAAAGTAATAGGCACGCTGATATACCTAACTCACATAAAAAGCAAAATCCCCACTGAGACGAGAATTATTGTTGTACAGTCCCTTGCACTCAGCATTATAAACTATTGTTCCAACATATGGGGTTCAACCAACAAAACTCAAATACAAAAAGCACAAAAATTACAAAACTTTGCCGCAAGAGTGGCAATAGGCAACGTAAATAAACATGACCACATAACCCCACACTTAAAAAAATGAAATGGCTAAAAGTTCAACAAAAATGTCAATTTGATACATGTATACTCATTCATAAATTCATAAAGGGCGACTATCCTCATTGGTTAATGCCTCTACAAACAATTGGTAACAAAACAGGCATCCAAACCAGACAGATTAACTACTCTCTACACGTAAAAAGATCATACACGGAAACAGGGTCAAGGCAAATGCAAATCCGAGGACCCGAGATCTGGAACAACATACCACAAAATATTAGAAACACCTCCAACCTGCTTACTTTCAAAAAGAAATTAAAGGAACATCTTTTAAATTGTCAATGACATCAGGCTTTTAAATACAATGCAAAGCCATGTAACATTATTTCTAATGATGTGAACATCTTATTCTATTTTATTTTATTTTATATCTCTCCTACCATTGTATTTACTATTGTTTCTACTTATTCTGTATTACTGTACGATGTCACTATCTATGTAAAAAGAAGAACCATTGTAATTAATGGAATAAAGTGTTTTGACTTTGACTGTATTGACATCAACATTGCATTACATTGGTAACTATTACAATATCTACTGATCAATGCTGAACATCGATCAGAATTGATCAGTTGATCAGTAGACAGGACACTAATGAAGACAGATGCATGAAAACTAGATGTTTGGTCATCATTCAGTGCTGACACTTCCGTTTCTTTGAGCTCCTCGAATGTGCAGTGGCAAGGATGTCTCTCTTCAAAGTCCAACAGGAATCGGCCATCATGACTGCATCCCACCGTCCCTGATACCTAGTCTCCATCTCCTTCATGTCTTGATGAAATCTCTCCCCCTGCTCGTCGCTCATTGATCCCAGATTCTCAGGAAACCGATCCATGTGTGAGAATAGGTAGTGCATTTTGATGCTCATGTTGCATCCCAGGTTTTTGAAGGCAGTCAGCATTTTGGTGACGAGTTCTGCATAGTTGCTGGCCTTGTTGTTGCCAAGGAAGTTCTTTACGACCAGAACAAATGCCTTCCACGCTTCCAGTTCGACTTTATTCATTGAGTTTTCAAACTCTGGATCTCTGATGAGCTGACGTAGTTGAGGTCCGTCAAAGATGCCAGCTTTCAATTTCTCCATGGTCACTCCTGGAAAAGCATGGCACAGGTGAGTGAAGCAGCCACCATCCTTGTCCAGAGCTTTGGTGAACTGCTTCATCAAGCCAAGCTTAATGTGCAGGGGTGGGAAGAGTATCCTGTCTCTGTCCACCAGAGGGGCGTTGATGACGTTCTTTGATCTGCTAGGCTCCAATTCCTCCCGCAGAGACCACTCCTTTTTCGTGTAATGCTGAGCTCGGTCCCTACTATCCCACATGCACAGAAAGCACGGGTACTTGGTGAAACCGGACTGCTGTCCCAACAAAAAGTTCACCATCTTCAGGTCAACACAGATCATCCACTCATGCTGACAATAACGAATTTTCTCCAGCAGATACTTCACCGCTTCATACTTCTCCTTCAGTGTAGTCGAGTGAGCCAGCGGTATAGAGGCAAACTGGTTGCCGTTGTGCACCAGAACGGCTTTCAGCGATCTCTTGCTGCTGTCAATAAACAGTCTCCATTCTACAGGTTGGTACTGTGGCAATCCAAGATTGTGCAGAAGCTGTGAAACATCTGTACAGTACACCAAGTCTTTCTCTTCAGAGAAAAAACGAAGGTATTCTTGATGTCTGTTGCGGTAGAAAATGGTGTGAGTAAAGATCACGGGGACAAGATCATTTAGCTTTTTGGGGGAAAAGGGATGGGATTGTCATCGGCCATCGCAGGAATACTTTTTTCTTGTTTTCAATAGGGAAAATTCTTGTAAATTAACTGGAAAGTTTGCGGGGTGACGGGTCTGGAATTCACACAGTGAGTAAGGAGACTGCTGATTTCAGGAAAAGAGGCTGCTCTGGTTTTTCTTTTAAATTCCCAGTAAAAAATTAATAAACCAGAAGTAACAGTCATGACAGGTTTTCGCTCTCCCCAAACCACGGGAAATTTCCAAAACTTCAGCCGTCCTTCTTTCCAGGGGTCCGCGACGTAGATACTCGGTGCATTTCTTGCGACCATGTGAGGGGGGGCCCCCAAAGCTTTTGTCCGTCAAAAAAGTTTCATCCCAAAAAGCATGATAAGCACGCTTTACAAAATTGTGATGGTTTCCCTGTAGGAACAACGGGTATTCGCCGCAATTAGCAGAATAACCCGGTTTTCTGCAAGATTTCTGACGAATCCATATCTTTCATTGAAAGGGAAAAAAATGTTTTTAGAAAAAAATGGGCGTCGCAACTTAAAATTATATCTAATCCCCCCACAAAAATGCTAATCCCCTTAGTATGAAAACCCTTTTAAAAAACAAACAAAATTTGCCTGATTGAGAAAAACAATTTTTTTTTTGGATTCACGCATCAAAATTTTAAACAGTTAAAAATTATTGACGTTTTTTTTTGCTTTTGACCTTGTAATGATAATGATGATGATATAATAATCGGTTTTTTCCCCAAGGAGCCAGAAGCTAAAAAATACAAAGAGAACAAAAAGGGACAATATATATCTTAAAAACAAATAAAAAACAAAATAAAAAAATAAGTATAGCAATAAAAACAACAAAACAAACACAATGCAAGAACAAGTGCAAGACAGGAGAGTAGGGGTGCTGGTCAGGCTCGAGAAAAATAAAGGCGGCGGTCCCTTGACAGGTCTTTAAGGAGTCGACAGAGTGGGATTGCAGGGTCAGGCGGCCCGATGGGGCACCCTTTTTGGGGGCGGGGTTCGGGGGGGGCGTGGGGGGGAGGGGCGGTGCGTCGGGGGCAGCAGGGGCGGTGGCGTGGATGGCACACAACTCAGGCCAAAATGTCCAGTGAATTGATGTATAAAAGGTAGTTTAAAGGTCATTAAACGGCGAATACCTTTTTAAAATAGAAAAATTAAAAATTTTTTAAAAATTTAAAAACTATCAAAAAATACTTACAAATAACAATAAATAAATTAAAAAACAAGCATAAAATTAGTTAAGGCATAAAATTATTTCATAAAAAATTTTGGGCATAAATTTTTTATGAAAATATTAGTCTCCCAAAAAAATTAATAGACCCTCTAGTCACAAAATTCCCCCAAACATTTTCAGTGTATTGGGGGGGACAAGACATACGTCTTTGTTGAGAAGTTGCAACTTTCCCCTACATGTGCGATCGTAATGGCTCTTGGCATCCTTCACAAAGTGCTTCATTTTTAGCCATCATTGGCCCATGAGTCAGTCTTGTATGCCCGATTCTTAGTCTTGTTAATACAACTTCCACTTTTCGGTTGGGATGGATGCTAGTCGCCCAACTGCCAAGGTCATCTCTAATGTCTCGCAGTTTGTTTCTGGAGGTATGCCTCCATTGTTCCCTCCATTTATCACGAAGACAACTTCTGATGCTGGGTTTCAGGTCGGTGTGTGGGAGAGGAAAACGAGCATCACAAGGCTGAGCGGCAGCTGCCTTGGCCTTCTGATCAGCTCACTCATTCCCACTGATACCAACATGCGCTGGCACCCAACACAGAGTTATCTTTTTACGTGTTGACATCAAGTGCAAGCCAATCTTGAACCTCCCTCACTACTGGATGTGATGAGTGTAAGCTCTTGATTGCTTGCAAGGCACTATGAGAGTCACAATATATCACAACAGAATGGTTCGTAAGATCTCTAGTCATCTTAACTGCTGTAAGGATGGCATGTAATTCTGCAGTGAAGATCGAGGCTGCGAGAGAAAGACTGCCAGATGCAGTCTTCCTTCTGCTCACTGCTGCAAAACCCACGCCATTTTCAGATTTCGAACCATCTGTATAAATTGCATCTGATCCCAGGTATTTAGAAATGTGCTGAAGAAATTTCTCTCGGACTTCTGCTTCGGATCTCTCCCCTTTCCCAATTCCGACTAAATCCAGCTCGACTTGATTAGTCCAAGGCGGAAATTGGGGAATTCCAATAGCCAGAACCTTAGAGAGATTTAATTTAAGATCTTCCACAAGATTCCTCATTCTCCTACCATAGGATCGGCTATCCTTAAGAGGGTTGAAAACCAATCTGGATGTAGGAGATCCTGGAATCCTTTGTAGTCTCGTGTAGTAAATCAGGTTCATGTATTCTCGGTGTAATGAAAGAGGTGGTTATCCACTCTCAGCATACAGGGACTCCACAGGTGAAGACCTGAAAGTCCCAGTACAGCTTCATTATGAACCGAGTCTAACATCCGGAGAACAGTGGGAGTTGCAGATGAATAAGCTTCACATCCATAATCAAGCTTACTACGAATAAGCACTCGGTAAAGCCGCAGAAGCATTGTGCGGTCTGCACCCAAGATAGATGTGAAAGAACCCGCAAAATACTAAGTGCTTTTGTAGCCTTTACTTTCAACTGTTTGATGTGAGGCACCCATGTAAGCTTTGAGTCAAAAATTAGACCCAAGTATTTCACCTCTTGGACAAATTGCAGTGGGTTTGCTCCTAAATAGAGGGAAGGATGGAATTTTCCTGTTTGGGAAAGCGTGCCATGGTCTTTTTGGGGGGAAAATTTAAAAACCCATGATTTTTGTCCAGTAAAAACTGATTTATTGGGGCCTGCATGTTCCGGGCACATCCTGTAAGCTTCCCCCTGAGCAGTACAGTGTAAAGTCATCACATACAGATTACGGGAAACAGAATTTGGAAAAACCCTTTACAATGTATTTATAGCAATGGCAAACAGGGTCAATTAAAGACACCCCCTTGTGGGACCCTTCCCAGCTGATCTTCCCCCCCGGAATTTTAAAAATTTCCCTGTTAGCAAGGAAGCTTTGTATGAAGGTAGGAAATCTCCTTTTAAACCAATTATACAATTCTGAGTATGCCCATGCTTTCCCAAATAGTACATAAAACTTTTCAAGGTCAAAGAAAACTTAAAATTTTGGAGTCACTGTGCGAAGGAATTCTGTATAGCAGTTTCCATCCTTACAAGTGCATCTGGGTCTCTCAATCTTTAAAAAACCCTATTGATATGGAGTCAGCCCGTTTTCCTTTTCTAGCAGCCCTGTCAACCTGAAGTTTTTCCCTTTTCTCCCCTAGTTTCAGACAGCTGGGGGGAAAAGGTTTTGTAATTTCCTGGTGTGGAAGCATCCTTGCCCGGTTTAGGGACAGGAATGATTATAGACTCTTTCCCTGTGGATTTGGACTGTACCCTCCCTATAGATCCTATTGAAAGGTCCAACAAGAAATTCTGGGGGGCCTCTGCAAGTGAATATCATTTGGTATGGAAAAATCGTCACTTCCTGGGGCAGTCTACGGTAGAGTGCAAAGCAGAGCCCTCTCCTGCGCAAAAAAAGGCAAGTTTTAGGAAAATTCTGCGCAGTCCTACGAAGAACGACACTGGGGGTCGTTTTCCCGTTCAGCCCCAAGAGTGGAGAATCGGGAGTGTAAGAGCTCCAGAGGAGATCTCTGCCATGGATTAGCAGCCCCTTAGCCAAAATCTTTTTTTTTCTGTGAATTTCCCTCAATCGTAAAGCAGGTGGTGACAGTAATGGCTCTTTCCAGCGATCTTACGCACCTTGCCCTACCCCTGCAAAGGGGGTCCCAGATTTAATCAAGGAGCATACTGTCTCCATGACGTCCGTCGGCCCCCTTTTAGCACTCCCCTGGCGGGGTTCGGTCTTTTTTAATGGACAGGGTTACATCAGGGGGCGTCGTTTCAACTGCCTTAATGCAGCTTTTTTGCTCTGAAGTTTTTGGCATTCATCAGACCACCAGGGTCCCGGAGGACCCCAGTATGGGTACCCTTGGGCCCGGCTCACCAGATTTTGGGGGACTCAAGCCCCCCCACCGCGGCAAGGCGGTTCCGTTGGGGGGGAGAGGCAGGGAGGTGGGGCCCTACGGTAGTCAGGCCGCTGTCGACTTGATAGACGGGGATAAGAATGATCTGGCTGTCCTTTTCTGCATCATCTCGAGTTATAGCAGCGGGGTGGCGGTGAGGGAGGGGGGGGGAGGCGGGGGGTGTATGCAGTTGGGTAGGAAAAAATACCTTGTTAAATTTTTTGAGGCTCCGTAGTGGGACACTAAGGGGGCTTGAGGAAAACGCAGCTGTGAAACCTGTACGATGCGGACCCCCACGATGTTTCTGACGTGCGTGTCCATCAGTATTATTTGTTAACCCTGGATACCACCCAATAAACGTAAGCGAAATGAAGTAAACAAAAAAAATGTAATAAAAAAAATAAATAAAAAAAAACAATATGGGGGGAAAAATAAACAAAGAATATAGTCCCCCTTTTTATCCTAAGGTGTATATGGATAAAAAAATTCGTGAAGGTTTTTCACGCCCTACGGGCCAAGCTTGGTAACAAACGTTCCCCTTGAACAACATGGAAGCACCGTCAACCTTCGTCTAAATTTTATTTCTAATTTAAGTATATTTTTATTCTTAAATCGGTTCCATAAGAGTCATATTCAGACAGAAAGATTATGTTTGCATTATGATTCCCTTGTATAATTTTTATTACATATTACATGTATTTTCCTCTCTCTCTTCTCTCCTTCCCCTTTTCTCTTAAAATATATCTCATCATCATAAGGGGGCAAACGCCGAGGGGGGCGCAGGCCGCATCCACCCTTTCGTTTTTTTTTTTTTTTCCCCACGAGGACCCCCTCGAGGCGAGCTAAGGCAGGCACAGGGCCCCCATCTTAATTCCTGCGACAGGTCTCGTGAGCGCCCAAGCCATGATCCCCTAGGACGTCCCACAAGTTCCCCACCAGGGTTGTCTCGCAGAGGGGGAAAACCTGAGGGGCGGGGTCGTCCATAGGGAGGCGAGCTAGGGGGCCATTAGCCTGAGTTGGCGACCCGGATTATGCAAGTAAAGGTCCCATCCCCATTCAGGGTGTAACGCCGGTTGGACACTGGTCTGCCAACTGTACCCCATGATCCACAAAGGGACTTGTTAAAAAAAGGCATCAAGGCGAGACCCCAAGGCATGGATAGCGTCCGGGTTTCGCTTCCATAGAGCAAAACTGGAAGTTCAAGGCCTTGAAGAACGCAGTTTGGGTCCTTCTGCATAGGTACGAATCTCCAAACGCTCTGTGACCCCGAGTTCATGGTCCTGTTGCCAGACCAATCCGTCTACTGATTCCGGTCTGAAAACCCAGAGATAGGATACGTCCCAAAGGTATGTAAAAACTTTCTGGACTTCAACGTCCCTCGCCGCAAGCATGGATCGACTGAACAGATCCTTTAACAGGGCCCCAAAGTCCTGAATCTTGGTCTTGGTCCGGAAAACCAGGCCTAGGGGCTTGCCCATTGCAAAAGCATCAAAAGCCGTCACAAGTGACCCCAAAGGGCTCAGAAGGATGGAAAATCGTGGGCAAAGTAAAGGTCCGAGCCCTTTAAAATATTGCCTGGGTTTTCCCCCGCACTGATTGGCTAGAGCTTGCCCATATCCAGTCCATAAAAGTGTTAAAAAGTGTGGGTGCAAGGACACAGCCTTGCCTCGCCCCTGAATTTACAGGGAAGAATTTAAAATCCCCCCACACATTTTACAGCATTTCAGTCCCCCGTATAGGGGCTGCTATCGGGCCAAAAATCTGTGTCGAATTCCCCGAGCTCAGGATCTCCCATAGCGTTTCCCCGATGCACCAATAAAAACCCCTTTTGAGGTCGATGTAGGCTGCAAGCAACCCACGCCCAAAAACTCCACGCGGCTTTCCAAATTATCGAACCCTAGTATACGTCTATTGTGGACTTCCAAGGAGTAAATCCAGATTCCAGTCTCGGGTGCCTCAGTAGGGGTGCGGACCCGTTTCAAAGAATGGGGCGAGAACCTTCCCGGGTAGCTGGCAGGAATCCCACGGTAGTTGCTAAGCCCATCGCGATCCAAGGAAACTGTTGGGGGGGCCACCGGTAAATTTTAAAAAAATATCACCCCAACATTCCCGAACCCCAAAACATGATCTGAGTGTTTCTTTCCACCGTGATCGGACTGCAGCTTTGGTGAGGAGGGCTTGGGGTCATTTTTCCAGGGTTTGGTAGTCAGGCAAAGGGGCATTAAAAAAGAAAGGGCCCCTTCGACCCCCTCCAAGTTTGATAGACTTTTCCCCTTGCCCCTTCCAGCAGTGCCCGAGCCCTACGCACCGGGGAACGACGCAAGACTTGATTCCCTTTTCACCCGTGCCTTGCGAACGTTTCGGGCCTAATGTTTACAGGGAGAGGGTATTCTCCCTTTGTCCTGGGCTTTCGCCAATGGACTCCGAGCTGTTTCGATTTTATGCGCGAAGGACTCCACAGAGAACGGGTCCATCAGGTTGCTGGTTTCTGGAATCGGGCAGAACTGCCGTGGCAAACCCACGGGCACACTCCTCCTCCCTTTGTTGTCCAGTGAAACACCCTTTGGGTGGCCACGGGGGGGACGGGGGGTTTTTTAAGGGACCCCCAAGCAGCCTATGGTCGGGTGAATGTGGCGATCTCCTTGGGCCCCATTTTACCCGTATCGCTGTACCAAGTCCAGCGATGGGGTTTGGGGGGCGCTGGGACCAGGGGCCAGGATCCTCATTTTTTGGGGGCCCAGCAAAGTCCGGGGAAGGAGGCTATTCTCGCTGCTGGGGTCAGTCCCGAGCCATGGGGGCCGAAGACATTTGTAGCCAGCTCGGTCACAGCCAGAACCCCATGAAGCACCCAGAACAATGGAATGTCTCGCGGGGCAATGTTTCCACAGATGCGAGTTTGGGGTAGAAGCCTCTTTCAATGGGTTTTACTACATCGGTAGGAGGGGTACAGCAAAAGAGACAAGAAGCCAAAGATGCTTCAGATTTAATGCCATGATACGCTCATCAAACCGGTGTCACCCCATCCCGCAGGTGAAAACGACTGGAGATGGCTAGGTACACCCCCGGAGGTGGTGACCATCGCTCGGCCCGACCAGTAGTAGGTGTAACCACCCCCCACTGATCGGCCACTACCAGGTCTTCTACCTTGAGAGGGCAGCCCCCTCAATTCCCCCGTCGCTTCAATTCCCGCGATAGCAGGGTAACCCCTATCCGCCGCAAGGACCGGAGTTCAAGGGCCTACCCGGAAAGCACGCCCGGGTTAAACCTCGGGTGGTCACTCCCGGGGGCACGCCACCTCTGCCGCCCCCCCCAACACGCCCCAAATTTTAAAGGGGGTCGGAGGGGGGGACCGCCATCCCCCGTGGGGTTCCTGAGGGCTTTCCCCCACAAGCTTATGGGGGGTTGGCGCCTGCCGCGGCGCAGGTGGACGAGTAACCCGTTCCAATCCTGCACCCCAACATTTTCCCTCCCAGCAGGACCCCCCAGCCCGCCTTACTTGCGGGTGGGAGGGACAACACCCCCCCCCCCAGATTTCCATTGACTTTGGACGTTTCCCGAGGGTCATTTTTGGGGGGAGGAGGACTGGCAAGGCCCACCTCCCCCCAGCCCCCCCATTACCCCAGGGTGGTAGGGGGGAGGGGTTGGTACGAAGCCCGAGCGTGTCCAACGCCGGTGGGCCATAACTCCCTACCTCTGGGGCCTCCTGCGGTCCGAGACCCCCCCAGATTTAGCCTGGGACCGCCCAAAGGGACCCCTTACCATGGGTGGCCACGAGGAGGACTGCAGAAAATGATGGAGAGGCTGGACCGGCAGGAGAATTATGCAGAAGTGCCCCTTTTTCGCACGGGGTAGCCAGGGGTGGAAGCTGCAAGCGAGAAGGCAGGGAAGCAATTAACACTATTAGGTACCAACCCTCGCTTCCATCACCATGCGCGGAAACACCCCCATGAAAAAATATATATATAAATAAATTAAAATATAAAAAATTTAAAAAAAAAAATTTGGGGGTGGGGTGTGGTGTGTGGGGGGGATTTTGGGTGGGGGGGGGGGGGGATGGTAAATAATATATATATAAGAAATATATAAGTAAGATAAATATATAGAAAAATCAATTATTGTATATATTTAAAAGATAAAATATAAGAATAGAATAATATAAATAATAAATTTAAAATAAATTTTTAAAATAAAAAAAATAATAATTAAATTAAAGATAGAAAAAGATAGGGTATTAATAGAATATATAATAATAGTATAAAATAAATAATAATTAAAAATATGAGTTTTTTATAATAAATAAAATTTTGAGATATAATATATATTAGATATTATATTTATATATAATTTTAAAATAAAAAAATAAAAAAATAAAAAATATAAATAAATATATATTATATAAAATATATAAAAATATATCTATAAAAATAAAAAAAATATATATATAATAAAAATTAATAAAAAAAGATGAAAAATAAATATATTATATATTTTTATATATAATATATATATATTTAAAATATATATATTAAAATATAAAATATGAAAAAAATAATATTAAAATTATATATATAATTTAAAGTATAAAAAATAAAATATTATATATAATTATTTAAAAAAATAAAGAAAAAAAAAAAAATATATATATATATAATATATATATAAATTATATATTAAAACATATATATATTAAAATATAATATAATTATATATATATATATATATTATATAATATATATTGTGTGTGTGTGGTGTGTGGTGTGTGTGTGTGTATGGTGTGGTGTATATTATATTATTTAAAGAATAATATATATATATTAATATATATTAATATATAATATAAATATATATTAATAAATAAATTATTAAAATTTTATTATAATAATTATATTTATATAAACATAATATAAATATAAATAAAAATTTAAAAATATGAAAATATTATTTATTATATATATTATATATAATTTATTTAAAATATATATATATATATATTATATATTTTTTTATAATTATATATATTTAAAATTTTTTATATATTT
>NC_051391.1:33538230-33539470 GCF_015228065.2 Penaeus monodon | reverse complement strand
ATTATTATTATTATCATTTCATTATCATTATTATTATTATTATTATTATTATATTATTATCATTGTTATCAATACTGTTGTTATTATGATTATCTTTATTATCATATTGTTATTATTATCATTGATATTTTATTATCATCATTTTTATCATTTATTGTTATCAATATTATTATAATTATTATGATTAAATATTGTTATTGCTATTAATAGTATTATCATCATTATTATATTTTGTTAGTGTTGTTGTTTTTGTTGTTATTACTATAGTTATAACAATCTTTGTTTTCATCATTAGCTTTATTAAGAATACTATAAACATTATTAGCATTAGCATTATTTTTGTTACTTCATTTGCTTTTTATCATCCCCTGATGATAATAATGATAATGATGATTAATAACAATAATGATAGTAATAGTAATGATAAAATTAATAATTATAAAAGAAATAATAATGATGATGATAATAATAATCGTCTTTTTATTATATTTTCATCATTAATATCATTGTAATTGTTATTATTATTCAATTATCATCATTATTACTTTCATTATTATTATCCTCATCGTTATAGTTGTTCTTATCCTTGTTGTTATCATCGTTGTTATTGCTTCACTGTAATTACTACCATAATTAATATTTTCATTGTTGTTATTGTCTTTATTGTTGCTATGTTTGTTGATATATTAACACCATTACAGTTAGTCTCCCTGCTATTGGAAACATTATAAAAGGTAAAGTGATTTTATAGGTTTGTTGTAGATTATAATTTTGTTCATCATCATAATCGGGGAAGAGAAACTTGTTGATCAAAGATAAAAGGCAAACGACTAAAGAGGCGAATATACCTTAAGAATCAACAGAACAGTCAAGGTAATATCAAAGTAAGTGAAACATGGAATTCTAACACCGTAGATTTAGTCCCAGCTAGGCAAAGAATAATGCGCACATCACTGTAATTCCGTTGAGCAGAGACATTACATCCGGGAACTAAGAATTTTCTCGTCGTTAATTGTGAGACATGGGCTCAGTACTCCACCCTAAGTGGAAAGGAATTATTAGTCATATTAATTTTAATAATTTGGGAGACTAATATGACGTGAGATCACACCTCGGGGAGCCATAAATATAAGAACTCTGAAGCCCAACATCCGTATTCCCCATCACATCCCTTTTTCCCTCTTTACCGCCCCCTCACTCCCCTCCCTCCTACCCTTCCCCTCCCTCCCCTTACTCCCCT
>NC_051391.1:33517481-33527481 GCF_015228065.2 Penaeus monodon | reverse complement strand
GTCCTTGTGGCAGGATGAGCGGTTACCTCTGCTATCGCGGGAATTGAAGCGACTAGGAGTTGAGGTGGCTGCCCTCTCAGAGGTGAGAAGACCTGGTATTGGCACGATCAGTGTGGGTGGGTACACCTACTACTGGTCTGGCCGCAGTGATGGTCACCACCTCCAGGGTGTAGCCATAGCCATCTCCAGCCGACTTCAACCCTCGGTAGTTAAGGTGACACCGGTTGATGAGCGTATTATGGCATTGAGACTGAAGCATGCGTTTGGCTTCTTGTTTCTTATTGCTGTATACGCCCCTACAGATGTATATACAATTGATGTGAATGAGGCATTCTACGCCAAACTCGCATATGTGGCAGACAATCGCCCCGGCGAGATATTCGCATTGTTCTGGGTGACTTCAATGCGGTATCTGGCTGTGACCGTGCTGGCTATGAGATGTCTGTCGACCCCCATGGCTCGGGAGCTGATCCCAGCAGCGAGAATAGCCTCCTTCTCCGGGACTTTGCTAGGTCTCAAAAAATGAGGATCTCTGGCTCATGGTACCAGCGCTCCAACCCGCATCGTTGGACATGGTACAGCGATATGGGTACAATGGCCAAGGAGATCGACAACATTCTTGTTAGCACGCGATGGAGGATCCTCCAGAACTGCAGGGTTTACCGGAGTGCCGAGTTCTGTGGCACCAACCATAGGCTGGTTGTGGCTACCCTGCAGGTCCACTTCAAAACTCCCCGTCCCTCCAGTGGCCACTCTAAGGTGTTTCACCTGGACAGACTAAGGGAGGAGGAGTGTGCCTGTGGGTTCACCATGGAAAGTCTCTGACCGATCACAAGAACTCAACAACCTGATGGACCCAGTTGCTCTGTGGGAGCTCTTCAAGCACGTAACACTCAAAGCAGCTCAGGAGTCCATTGGCGTACGCCTGAGAGCAAGGTAGAATTCCATCTCCCTGGAGACATTAGAGGCCGGTGAAGCGTGTCGCAAGGCTCGGCTGAATGGGAATCAAGTCTTGCATCATTCCATGGTGCATAGGGCTCGGACACTGCTGAGAAGGGGACAAGGAACAGTTCATCAGGAATCTTGCTGAGGAGGTTGAAGGCTATTTTCTTGGTAAATGATCTTCGCCCTGCCTACCAAGCCCTGAGAAAACTGAACTCTAAGCCTCCTTACGATTACTGCAGTCCCATAAGTGGATGTACGGATCATCTTGATCATGTTGGGGGTTTTTGAAAGTTGGGCTGAGTTTTGAACAGTTGTACCCGGTAGACCCTCCAACAGTTAGCCTGGATGCAAGCAATGTCTCAGTGCCTGTGCCAGACCCACCCATCAGCAAGGAACCTCCTACCCTAACAGAGGTTAGGATGGTGATTTCCAAGCTGAAGAGTGGGTTTGCTGCAGGCATATGTGATATCTCTGCTGAACTGCTAAAGGCTGGGGATAAACCTATGGCTCAGGGCCTGCATACAGTCCTGACTGCCATCTGGCAGTCTGGTTCCATTCCCCCTGACCTGCTGAGGGGCGTGGTTATCCCTCTCTGGAAGGGGAAAGGGGATCGTTGGGATTGTAGCAACTACCGTGGCATTACACTGCTCAGCATACCAGGCAAGGTTCTCGCCCACATTCTTCTGAAAAGGATCCGCAACCAAACCCACTGAGGCATCAGAGACCGCAGCAGTTGGATTTACTCCCGGCAAGTCCACGATAGACTGTACTAGCGCTTCGAGTAATTGTTTGGAACGCCGTCGTAAGTTTTGGTCGTGGGTGCTTGCAACCTACTCGACCTCAAGAAGGCGTTTTACTCAGTGCATCGGGAAACACTATGGGAGATCCTGAGACACAGGGGAAAATTCCAACACAGATTATTGGCCTGATAGCAAGCCTTTATACTGGTACTGAAAGTGCTTGTAAAGTGGGATGGGGGTATGTCGAATCTTTCCCTGTTAATTCAGGGGTGAAGCAAGGCTGTGTCCTTGCATCAACACTTTTCAACACCTGTATGGCCTGGATAATGGGCAGAGCTACTAGCCAAAGTCAGTGTGGAGCAACACTAGGCAATATCAAGGTCTCAGACCTTGACTTTGCCGACGATGTTGCCATCCTATCTGAGTCTTTGGAGTCACTTGTGGAGGCTCTTGATGCGAGGACGTTGAAGTTACAGAAAGTTTTACATACCTTGGTAGCATAGTCCATATCTCTGGGTTGTCAGACCAGGAAGTCAGTAGACGGAAATTTGGGCTGGCAACAGGAGCCATGAACTCGATCAACAAGAGCGTCTGGAGAAGTCGGTACCTATGCAGAAGGACCAAGCTGTGTGTCTTCAAGGCCTTAATACTGCCAGATTTGCTCTATGGAAGCGAAACCTGGACGCTATCCAGTGTCTTGGAGTCTCGCCTTGATGCCTTTTGTAACAAGTCCCTTTTCCGGATCATGGGGTACAGTTGGCAGGACCGCATGTCCAACCAGCGGTTACACCGTGAGACTGGCATGGGACCTGTTACTTGCATAATCGGGATCGCCAACTCAGGCTATATGGGCGCCTAGCTCGTTTCCCTGTGGACGACCCTGCCCATAAGGTGGTCTCTCTGCGAGACAGCCCTGGGTGGAGGAGACCTGTGGGACGACCCAGGAGATCATGGCTTGGGCAGCTCGACGAGACTTGTCGCGAGGAATTAGAGATGGGCCGTGGGCCTGCCTGGAGACTCGCCTCGAGGGATCCTCGTGGCTGGAAGCGAAGGGTGGATGCGGCCATGCGCCCCCGTCGGCGTTAGCCCCTTGATGATGATGATGCAAAATAACGTGAGGTTGATCAAACATACCTAGCACACCATGGCCCTCGCTGATGGCAGGATTTCCACGTAGGTATACCCCATAAATCTGCCGGGCCCGACAACCTTCAACTCGCCAGCAGTTTTTGACACTCAATAGGATTTTGCATTATGCTGCAGCATAATGGGACGTCCTGCAGTGGTTATAGATTGTTTAAAACAATAATGGAAATAAATAAATATGAAGAAAATGACACGGTAAAAGGGACGTAGCAACTAACTACCAAACACACCCCCTCCGTCAGGGGTATTGCCCCTGAGTATCAAATGGCTTTTAGTAGATCATATTCATGCATTTTGATGCAAGCTTCCTATCTATCTTTCATTTAACACATTAATTTATAGTATTGAATGACATTTACTGAATGACATTCCTCCATCGTACATCAAGGGCACCCACTTCTGGCCCTGATTCTGGTAAATACATTTCCTGGATTTGCTTGACCCACAGAGACACAATTAACTTCGAAATACCTAATTTTGATGTTACCACTCTTAGTAGTCCCTCAGATAAAGTGTAGTTATGATGCTACAATGGTCTGTGAGGTCTCCACTGCTAAAATTGGTCTGATGCAAGGCCCTAGCCGTATCATCTCCAGACCTCTATTAAAACACAAAATGAAAACAAGCACCAACATTGCCGAATCAATTCCTAGCGATCATTTCGTTTTCTTCTACTCCCGAGCAAAGATACTTTTTTTTTTTTTTTTTTTTTTTAGTGAGTGTACTACTTAAGAGTCAATTAATAATTATTATTTTTTTCTCACTCACCTCTTCAAAGCAAAAGTTACCCCGAAAAAATATATTTAAAACAACAAGAAAAAACCTTAAATTTTAATCCTAAGGCACTCATTTCCCCAAATAAAGCTCAATTTTATATTTACAAATAACCACAGCATAGGCAATTACCTACAATAAAGGAAAGTACTATCCTTAGAAATATGTTCTAATATTATTTACTTATTTTCTTGTTCTAGCTCACGTTGGTT
Source organism: Penaeus monodon (assembly GCF_015228065.2). Taxonomy (NCBI): domain Eukaryota; kingdom Metazoa; phylum Arthropoda; class Malacostraca; order Decapoda; family Penaeidae; genus Penaeus; species Penaeus monodon. Next base: position 33,523,664 of record NC_051391.1, on the reverse strand, counting down.
TAAGCATTGTATTTTGGAACATATTGGTATGTTCATAAGATCTGGCTTTCCTCTCTGTAAATCACCTTTCTCTGCAATCTAACACCATTCATACATAAGATCACCCATACATTAAGAAAGATTTTAAATTTCTGTCCATTGCTTACAGCAAAAGATTTAAAATATGCAACCTGAAAATTTAAAATTGCTCTAAACAACCATAGAGCTACACACATTCTAACCACCTAACAAGCCATTATACCTTTCAAAGGCTATCTTTTTGACTTTGAAAGTTTTGGTTACATTTGTATTTGCTTGTACATAATTATTAATACTTGTATTCATGATTTTATTATTTTAATTTGCAATATATATTTTGTGTGCATACTTTGTATTTTGTTAGATAATTTTGTGCTCTCATTGATATTTTAACTAGTTTAGCTTTTACTCCTATTTTGCCTGTCAAAAAATAATTTGATAACTGCTTTAAAAACACATATGTGTAATATTGCACAGTAATATATATGTCGCATTCCTTTAGATCACTGAAGATGGAGCGAACGTAGGAAAGCCCTGGCTATCTTTTCCCTTCACCAGTTACGTTCCTTGGAGGACAATGCATGACTGAAATTATATACCTACATACATTTTTTTCCAACAGCCATTTATTCCACTGCAGGAATAGGCTCTCTCAAATTCATTATTTGAGAGGATGTTTGGCAGTTCTCACACTTGCCTATCGGATGCCCTTCCTAATCAACCGCGGGTTTGGCGTTTAACGCCTATGCCACGGCGACGACTTCCTCTCGACACCCGCGTTTTGACCTTTCAAGGCGGTATGTCGTTTTCTCGCCATGAGATCGGGCCCGAGCGAGCAGCATTTTACGACTGTCGCGACTTGAACTTGGGACCATGATGTTCGGAGTCTAGTGCTCTAGCCACTGGACCATCGCGGCAAGTCACATACATACATATATATATATATATATAATATATAATATATATTATATATATATATATATATATATATATATATATATTATATATATACAACATATATATGTATATTTGTTTATATATTATAATAAAATTATTTATTTGTATATACATGAAATGTGTGTGTGTGTATATATATTTTAATATATTTTAATATATATATATATTATAATTATCATATAATATTATATATATAAATTAGATATTATATCTATATATATATTACATATATATAGCTATATATATTATATATATATATATATATATATATAAAATATATATATATTAAAATTATAATATATATATATATATATATATATGTATGTTTTGTGACTGCCGGATGGCCAGTGGCTGAGCCCAAACTCCGAACATCATGGTCCCAAGTTAAAAGTGCGACAGTCGTAAAATGCTGCTCGCTCGAGTCCGATCTCATGGCGAGAAAATGACATCCCGCCTTGAAAGGTAAAAACGCAGGTGTCGTGAGGAAGTCGTCGCCGTGGCATAGGCGTTAAAACGCCGAACCGCGGTTGATTAGGAAGGGCATCCGATCAGGCAAGTGTGAGACTGCCAAACATCCTCTCAAATAATGAATTGAGAGAGGCCTATTCCTGCAGTGGAATAAATGGCTGTTGGAAAAAAATGTATGTAGGTATATAATTTCAGTCATGCATTGTCCTCCAAGGAAACGTAACTGGTGAAGGAAAAGATAGCCAGGGCTTTCCTACGTTCGCTCCATCTTCAGTGATCTAAAGGAATGCGACATATATATTACTGTGCAATATTACACATATGTGTTTTTAAAGCAGTTATCAAAATTATTTTTTGACAGGCAAAATAGGAGTAAAAGCTAAACTAGTTAAAATATCAATGAGAGCACAAAATTATCTAACAAAATCAAAGTATGCACACAAAAATATATATTGCAAATTAAAATAATAAATCAGAATACAAGTATTAATAATTATGTACAAGAAAATACAAATGTAACCAAAACTTTCAAAGTCAAAAAGATAGCCTTTGAAAGGTATAATGGCTTGTTAGGTGGTTAGAATGTGTGTAGCTCTATGGTTGTTAGAGCAATGTTAATTTCAGGTTGCATATTTTAAATCTTTTGCTGTAAGCAATGGACAGAAATTTAAAATCTTTCTTAATGTATGGGTGATCTTATGTATGAATGGTGTTAGATTGCAGAGAAAGGTGATTTACAGAGAGGAAAGCCAGATCTTATGGACATACCAATATGTTCCAAAATACAATGCTTAAACCAACGTGAGCTAGAACAAGAAAATAAGTAAATAATATTAGAACATATTTCTAAGGATAGTACTTTCCTTTATTGTAGGTAATTGCCTATGCTGTGGTTATTTGTAAATATAAAATTGAGCTTTATTTGGGGAAATGAGTGCCTTAGGATTAAAAATTTTAAGGTGTTTTTGATGTTTTAAATATATGTTTTCAGGGTAACTTTTTGCTTTGAAGAGGTGAGTGAAAGAAAAAATAATAATTATTAATTGACTCTTAAGTAGTACACTCACTAAAAAAAAAAAAAAAAAAAAAAAGTATCTTTGCTCGGGAGTAGAAGAAAACGAAATGATCGCTAGGAATTGATTCGGCAATGTTGGTGCTTGTTTTCATTTTGTGTTTTAATAGAGGTCTGGAGATGATACGGCTAGGGCCTTGCATCAGACCAATTTTAGCAGTGGAGACCTCACAGACCACTTGTAGCATCATAACTACACTTTAATCTGAGGGACTACTAAGAGTGGTAACATCAAAATTAGGTATTTCGAAGTTAATTGTGTCTCTGTGGGTCAAGCAAATCCAGGAAATGTATTTACCAGAATCAGGGCCAGAAGTGGGTGCCCTTGATGTACGATGGAGGAATGTCATTCAGTAAATGTCATTCAATACTATAAATTAATGTGTTAAATGAAAGATAGATAGGAAGCTTGCATCAAAATGCATGAATATGATCTACTAAAAGCCATTTGATACTCAGTGGCAATATCCCTGACGGAGGGGGGTGTGGCTGGTAGTTAGTTGCTACGTACCTTTACCGTGTCATTTTCTTCATATTTATTTATTTTCATTATTGTTTTAAACAATCTATAACCACTGCAGGACGTCCCATTATGCTGCAGCATAATGCAAAATCCTATTGAGTGTCAAAAACTGCTGGCGAGTTGAAGGTTGTCGGGCCCGGCAGATTTATGGGGTATACCTACGTGGAAATCCTGCCATCAGCGAGGGCCATGGTGTGCTAGGTATGTTTGATCAACCTCACGTTATTTTGCATCATCATCATCAAGGGGCTAACGCCGACGGGGGCGCATGGCCGCATCCACCCTTCGCTTCCAGCCACGAGGATCCCTCGAGGCGAGTCTCCAGGCAGGCCCACGGCCCATCTCTAATTCCTCGCGACAAGTCTCGTCGAGCTGCCCAAGCCATGATCTCCTGGGTCGTCCCACAGGTCTCCTCCACCCAGGGCTGTCTCGCAGAGAGACCACCTTATGGGCAGGGTCGTCCACAGGGAAACGAGCTAGGCGCCCATATAGCCTGAGTTGGCGATCCCGATTATGCAAGTAACAGGTCCCATGCCAGTCTCACGGTGTAACCGCTGGTTGGACATGCGGTCCTGCCAACTGTACCCCATGATCCGGCAAAGGGACTTGTTACAAAAGGCATCAAGGCGAGACTCCAAGACACTGGATAGCGTCCAGGTTTCGCTTCCATAGAGCAAATCTGGCAGTATTAAGGCCTTGAAGACACACAGCTTGGTCCTTCTGCATAGGTACCGACTTCTCCAGACGCTCTTGTTGATCGAGTTCATGGCTCCTGTTGCCAGACCAATCCGTCTACTGACTTCCTGGTCTGACAACCCAGAGATATGGACTATGCTACCAAGGTATGTAAAACTTTCTGTAACTTCAACGTCCTCGCATCAAGAGCCTCCACAAGTGACTCCAAAGACTCAGATAGGATGGCAACATCGTCGGCAAAGTCAAGGTCTGAGACCTTGATATTGCCTAGTGTTGCTCCACACTGACTTTGGCTAGTAGCTCTGCCCATTATCCAGGCCATACAGGTGTTGAAAAGTGTTGATGCAAGGACACAGCCTTGCTTCACCCCTGAATTAACAGGGAAGAAGTTCGACATACCCCCATACCACTTTACAGCACTTTCAGTACCAGTATAAAGGCTTGCTATCAGGCCAATAATCTGTGTTGGAATTTCCCTGTGTCTCAGGATCTCCCATAGTGATTCCCGATGCACTGAGTAAAACGCCTTCTTGAGGTCGATGTAGGTTGCAAGCAACCCACGACCAAACTTACGACGGCGTTCCACAATTACTCGAAGCGCTAGTATACAGTCTATCGTGGACTTGCCAGGAGTAAATCCAGACTGCTGCGGTCTCTGATGCCTCAGTAGGTGGTTGCGGATCCGTTTCAGAAGAATGTGGGCGAGAACCTTGCCTGGTATGCTGAGCAGTGTAATGCCACGGTAGTTGCTACAATCCCAACGATTTCCCCCTTTTCCCCCTTTCCCGAGAGGGATAACCACGCCCCTCAGCAGGTCAGGGGGAATGGAACCAGACTGCCAGATGGCAGTCAGGACTGTATGCAGGCCCTGAGCCATAGGTTTATCCCCAGCCTTTAGCAGTTCAGCAGAGATATCACATATGCCTGCAGCAAACCCACTCTTCAGCTTGGAAATCACCATCCTAACCTCTGTTAGGGTAGGAGGTTCCTTGCTGATGGGTGGGTCTGGCACAGGCACTGAGACATTGCTTGCATCCAGGCTAACTGTTGGAGGGTCTACCTGGTACAACTGTTCAAAATACTCAGCCCAACATTCACAAACCCCAACATGATCTAAGATGATCCGTACATCCACTTATCGGACTGCAGTCATCTGTAAGGAGGGCTTAGAGTTCAGTTTTCTCAGGGCTTGGTAGGCAGGGCGAAGATCATTTACCAAGAAATAGCCTTCAACCTCCTCAGCAAGATTCCTGATGAACTGTTCCTTGTCCCCTTCTCAGCAGTGTCCGAGCCCTATGCACCATGGAATGATGCAAGACTTGATTCCCATTCAGCCGAGCCTTGCGACACGCTTCACCGGCCTCTAATGTCTCCAGGGAGATGGAATTCTACCTTGCTCTCAGGCGTACGCCAATGGACTCCTGAGCTGCTTTGAGTGTTACGTGCTTGAAGAGCTCCCACAGAGCAACTGGGTCCATCAGGTTGTTGAGTTCTGTGAATCGGTCAAGACTGCCATGGTGAACCACAGGCACACTCCTCCTCCCTTAGTCTGTCAGGGAAAACCTTAGAGTGGCCACGGAGGGACGGGGAGTTTTGAAGTGGACCTGCAGGGTAGCCCCAACCAGCCTATGGTTGGTGCCACAGAACTCGGCACTCCGGTAAACCCTGCAGTTCTGGAGGATCCTCCATCGCGTGCTAACAAGAATGTTGTCGATCTCCTTGGCCATTGTACCCATATCGCTGTACCATGTCCAACGATGCGGGTTGGAGCGCTGGTACCATGAGCCAGAGATCCTCATTTTTTGAGACCTAGCAAAGTCCCGGAGAAGGAGGCTATTCTCGCTGCTGGGATCAGCTCCCGAGCCATGGGGGTCGACAGACATCTCATAGCCAGCACGGTCACAGCCAGATACCGCATTGAAGTCACCCAGAACAATGCGAATATCTCGCCGGGGGCGATTGTCTGCCACAGATGCGAGTTTGGCGTAGAATGCCTCATTCACATCAATTGTATATACATCTGTAGGGGCGTATACAGCAATAAGAAACAAGAAGCCAAACGCATGCTTCAGTCTCAATGCCATAATACGCTCATCAACCGGTGTCACCTCAACTACCGAGGGTTGAAGTCGGCTGGAGATGGCTATGGCTACACCCTGGAGGTGGTGACCATCACTGCGGCCAGACCAGTAGTAGGTGTACCCACCCACACTGATCGTGCCATTACCAGGTCTTCTCACCTCTGAGAGGGGACCACCCCAACTCTAGTCGCTTCAATTCCCGCGATAGCAGAGGTAACCGCTCATCCTGCCACAAGGACCGATGAAACCAAGCGCCTACCCGGAGAGCACGCCTGAGGTTAAGCCTATGGTGGTCGCTCCGGATGCATGCCACCTCTGCCGCCCCCGCCGACACAGCCCCAAATAAAAGGGGTCTGTAGGCTGTGGGA
>NC_051391.1:33506688-33509188 GCF_015228065.2 Penaeus monodon | reverse complement strand
CTGTGACCGTGCGGGCTATGAGATGTCTGTCGACCCCCATGTGCTGGGAGCTGATCCCAGCAGCGAGAATCCCCTCCTCTCCGGGCTTTTCTAGGTCTCAAAAAATAGGTCTCGGCTCTTACCGCTCCCAAACCCCCATCGTTGGACATGGTACAGCGATATGGGGGCAATGGGCCCAAAGGGGATCGACAAAATTCTTGTTAGCACCGATGGAGGATCCCCCCGAACTGCAGGGTTTCCGGAGGCCGAGTTCTGGGCACCAACCATAGGTGGTTGTGGCTCCCCGCAGGTCCACTTCAAAAAATCCCCTCCCTCCAGTGGGCCCCTCTAAGTGTTTCACCCGGGCGGGTAAAGGGGGGAGGGTGTCCTTGGGGGTTTACCATGGCCAGTCTCTGACCCATTTACAGAATCAACAAACCCATGGACCCCGTTGCTTGTGGGGCTCTTCAAGCACGTAACACTCAAAGCAGCTCAGGAGTCCATTGGCGTACGCCTGGGGCAAAGGGAAATTCCTCTCCCTGGAACATTAAGGGCCGGGGAAGCGTGTCGAAGGCCGGGTAATGGGAACAAATCTTGATCTTCCCTGGTGCTAGGGCTCGGACACTGCTGAGAAGGGGACAAGGAACAGTTCCGGAATCTTGCTGGGAGGGGTTTAAGCTATTTTTTGGTAAAAAGATCTTCGCCCCGCCTACCAAACCCTGGAAAATGAATCTAACCCCCCTTACAGTACTGCAGCCGATAATGGATTTTCGGACATCTTAGACATGTTGGGGTTTGTGAAAAGTTGGGCTAGTATTTTGAAAGTTGTCCAGGTAAACCCCCCCAAAAGTTAGCCTGGATGAAGCAATGTCTCAGGGTGTGCCCGACCCACCCCTCAGCAAGGAACCTCCCACCCTAAAAGGGTTAGGATGGGATTTTAAACTGAAGAGGGGGTTTTTCTGCAGGCATATGTGAATTCTGCTGAACTGCTAAAGGGTGGGGGTAAACCTATGGCTCAGGGGCCCGCATACGTCCTGACTGCCATGGGAGTTGGTTCCATTCCCCCGACCCGCTGAGGGGGGTGGTTATCCCTCTCTGGAAGGGGGAAAGGGGATCGTTGGGGTTGTAGCAACTACGGGGGCATTACCTGTCAGCATACGGGAAGGTTCTCGCCCACATCTTCGAAACGGATCCGCAACCACCTACTGAGGCATCAGAGCCCCGCGTCTGGATTTACTCCTGGAAGTCCCGATAGACTGTATACTAGCGCTTCGAGTAATTGTTGAACGCCTTCGTTTTTTTCTGGGTTTCTTGCCCTACATCGACCTCAAAAGGCGTTTTACTCAGGCATCGGAATCACTATGGGAGATCCGAGACACAGGGAAAATTCCAACACAGATTATTGCCCGAAGCAAACCTTTATATGGTCGAAAGTGCTGAAAGTGGTATGGGGTAGTCGAATTCTTCCCCGTTAATCAGGGTGAAGCAAAGGGTGGTTTTCCCGCATCAACACTTTTCAACCCGTAGGCCTGGATAAAGGGCAGAGCTACTAGCCAAAGTCAGTGTGGGCAACACTAGGCAAAATCAAGGTCTCAGACCTTGCTTTTCCCACGATTTGCCATCCTACTGGTCTTTGGAGTCCTTGTGGAGGCCTTTATGCGGGACGTTGAAGTTCAGAAAGTTTTTCATACCTTGGTACATAGTCCATATCCTGGGGTTTTAGCCAGGAAATCAGTAGACGGATTGGTCTGGCAACAGGAGCCCTGAACTCGATCAACAAGAGCGTCGGAGAAGTCGGTACCTATGGGAGAAGGGCCAAACGTGTTCTTAAAACCCTTTAAAACGCCAGATTTCTCATGGGAAACGAAACCGGAGCTATCCAGTGTCTTGGATCGCCTTGAGCCTTTTGTAACAAGTCCCTTTGCCGGATCATGGGGTAAAAGTTGGCAGGACCGAGTCCAACCCGCGGTTTTCACCGTGAAACTGGCATGGGGGCCGTTTTCTTTATAATCGGACGCCAACTCAGGTATATGGGGGCCCCAGCTCGTTTCCCCGTGACGACCCCCGCCCATAAGGGTCTCTCTGCGAGACGCCCGGGGGGGGGAACCTGTGGGGCACCCAGGAATCATGGTTGGGCACTGACGGACTTTTCGCGAGGAATTAAGTGGGGCCCTGGGCCGCCTGGAGACTCGCCCGAGGGATCCCCGTGGTGGAAGCGAGGTGGATGCGGCCATGGGCCCCCCTCGGGTTAGCCCCTGATGATGATGAGCAAATAACGTGAGGGGATCAAAAATACCCAACACCATGGCCCTCGTGTGGCAGGATTTCCCCGTAGGGATACCCCATAAATCTGCCCGGGGCCCGACAACCTTCAAATCGCCAGCGTTTTTTTACCTCAAAGGATTTTGCATTTTGCTGCAGCTAATGGGACGTCCCGCAGTGGTTTTTGATTTTTTAAAACAATAATGGAAAAAAAATAAATATGAAAAAATGACACGGTAAAGGTACGTAGCAAAAACCC
>NC_051391.1:33503049-33505549 GCF_015228065.2 Penaeus monodon | reverse complement strand
ATAAAGTTACCGATGCACGTATCTCGCGAAGTTGTTTTCCCTTTTCTTATACTCAGCAGACCCAGCTATTCCCCCCCATTCACAGGTAACCCACACTTTTTTTTCCTTTTAAAAACATTGCCAAGTATTAGCTTTTCTTTCTACTCTTTCCTTACTTTTGATTCCCTTTTCTTTTGGATTATTTTTTGTGTTGACAATACCTGTTGTCTTCGATCTTCCTCAACAGTCTCTTCTGACTATTTTTGACTACTTTTTACAGTATTTCAAGTTGTAACTCCACTTCTTACACACTTCACAAACTAATCAGGTCTCTTCTACCCTCCTTTCTGTTAATGTATATCCAAGTAACGTTATACTTAAGATGAAGATCTTCATAAATGGTCACGGTTTTCCCTGTTTTCCTGTCAGTGACCTGCAGCGTTTCCATGTACACCTGATAATTCCGGCCGATAACTCCATAAGATGCACTGGCTACGTGTAAGTCGCCCCAAGCTTATTCTTGCCATTCAGTTTAGACTTCATGATAAGTCTCACTTTGAAAAAGGTATTCCTATTTAAAGTCTCTTTCATCTCCTTTCCTTGATCTTGTCGAGTTTAGTATCCCAGTTATTCATATCCTTCGTAATTTACTGCTTGATAACCTCTCTCTTAGTGAGGTTGATGCCTTCTTTGGAGCTCAACCTCCCTCGTTTCAAGATGGTAATCCACATTCCGAGATCCCAGGGGCAATCTTAATGTCATAATAAACACTTGTATGTCGAAACTAAGCTGTCTTTATCATTTTTCCCAAACACTTTCAGGTCATCATAAACAAGAGATAGTAAATTTTGGCACCCCCCAACATGAATCCCGCTTTAGTCTTTCTCAATAGTTTCGTTAATGCGATAATGTAGCTTACGAATAAGAGGGGAGAGGGACTTGCCAATGCTTTTTCCCCCTCCTGTCATTTTTTGTTCGTTATTACTATTATTTTTGTTATTGTTACTGTTTTTGTTATTATTGCTATCATAACTATTATTGATATTATTACTTTTATTACTTTTATTTTTATTATTATCATTTTTTTTTTGTTTTTGTTATTTTTTTTGTTATTATTACTATCATACTATCATTTTTATTAGCATTATTTCTGTTATTATCGTTATTTTTTTTTTTAACAAAATTATTTAAAATATTATTGTTTTTGTTATTATTATTATTTTTAAATTATTATTTTTTATTATTATTATTTTTTATTATTATTATTACACTGTTTTTATTATTATTATTATTATTATTATTATCATTATTATTATTATTATCATTATTATTATCATTATTATTATTATTATTATATTGTTATTATAGTTTTTATTATCAATATCATTATTATTATTATCAATTTCATTACCATCATCATCATCATCATCATCATCGCCATCATCATCATCATCACCATCACCATCATCATCATCACCATCATCATCATCATCACCATCCTCCTCCTCATCATCATCATCACCATCATCATCAACATCATCATCACCATCATCATCATCACCCTCATCATCATCATCACCATTATCAATAACAGTTCTTGTTATTGTTATTAGTATGAATGTACGCTCAAACTACTAACCAGTAACTGATGTCTTCGATCAAAGCCTCAGGTATCCTATTTGATATCATATCCTATTCAGATTTGCATCTTAACCTGTTTAATGTGTGTGTGTGTGTGTGTGTGTGTTTGTGTGTGTGTGTGTGTGTGTGTGTGTGTGTGTGTATGCATGTATGTATGTATGTATGTATGTATGTATGTATGTATGTATGTATGTATGTATGTATGTATGTATGTATGTGTGTGTGTGTGTGTGACAGAGAAAGAGGAGAGGAGATCGTGCATCTGAAAATGATTCACAACCCACACCACATTGGCTCTATTTCCAATCAAGAAAAAACCTCTTCACATTGAGAAAAAGAGGACTTATTGAAGAGACTGTCAGAAGGCACTTGTGAAATCATTTAATATCCTGATGTGAGCGAACGGCTGGAAGGGCTGAAAAGACCTCAAATCTGCGTTGCTCTCTCATCACTAACAACACGTGGCGATGATCTGAACTATAAATACGGGCCAATTGATACAGAATGTATTGAGAGTGCCATCTGTTGCCCTTTATAAGGACAGTCAGTGGTGTTGAAATAGCCAATCAGGGAATATAACGGTGGCAAAAGGCTGCCATTGTTAGTACTTCCCGGAAGAAATATGAACATCAGAACTGCTCCACCTCTTACTATTCCTCTAACTAGATTTTTCAGACAAAGCATAGGAGACAAGTTAAAAGAGCACCTTATTTCATATCTGGCGAAACTCTGATAAATGAGAAATGTTCTACCAAATACTACAAAAATACTACTGCATGAAACCACATCAGATATACCCCAAGCCTATCATTTAATCCGCCAGAGCGAAATCAAGGAAGTTTTCAGTATCTCGGACCACCTTAACTGGTTATCATTCAAG
>NC_051391.1:33495549-33498049 GCF_015228065.2 Penaeus monodon | reverse complement strand
GATGACCCGGGATCTCGGAATGTGGATTTTCCATCTTGAAACGAGGGAGGGTTTAGCTCCAAAGAAGGCATCAACCTCACTAAGAGAGAGGTTATCAAGCAAGTAAATTACGAAGGAATGAATAACTGGGATACTAAAACTCGACAAGATTTAAGGGAAAAAGGGGATGAAAGAGACTTTTAAATAGGAATACCTGTTCAAAGTGAGACTTACATGAAGTCTAAACTGAATGGCAAAAATAAGCTTAGGGGACTTTTCACGTAGCCAGTGCATCTATGGGTATCGGCCGGAATTATCAGGTGGTACATGGAAACGCTGCAGGTCACTGACAGGAAAACAGGGAAAACCGTGACCATTTATGAAGATCTTCATCTAAGTATAACGTTACTGGATATACATTAACAGAAAAGGGGGGTAGAAGAGACCTGATTAGCTGTGAAGTGTGTAAGAAGTGGAGTTAACAACTTGAAATACTGTAACAAGTAGTCAAAAAAAAGTCAGAAGAGACTGTTGAGGAAGATCGAAGACACAGGTATTGTCCCAAAACAAAAGAAATAAAACCAAAAGAAAAGGGGAAACAAAAGTAAGGAAGAGTAGAAAGAAAAGCTAATACTTGGCAATGTTTTAGAGAGAAAAAAAAGTGTGGGTTACCTTGAATGGGTGGAATAAAGCTGGCTTGCTTGAGTATAAGAAAAGGGGAAAACACTTCGCGAGATACGTGCATCGGTAACTTTATGAATGAGATGATAAAGATAATAAAAAAAAAGCAAAAAATGATAATATTAATAGAAATTATAATTATAATAAACAATAATAATGTTTTGATTAATTATCCAAATAACAATGCTAATAAGTTTAATAATAATAATGATTTTGATAAGAATAAAAATGACGATACTAGTAAATGTAGTATTTGTAGTAGTTATTTGCATCATTAGTAGTAATAGTAGTTGCAAATATTTGGATTTATATTCAGTTATATATATAATGGCTTCATATATAAAATATAATAATATTTTTATATCTATATATATATATATATATAATATATATATATATATATATATATACATAACTATATAAATAGTAACAAAAATTCATGAATTCTTTCACAGAAACAACCCTACATACATAATATAATTATATATATATTTTATATATAGATATATATATATAATATATATATATATATATTATATATATATATAACATACATATATATATGGATATATATATATATATATATATTATATATATATATATAATATTTTAATATATATTAAATATATATAATATATACATATATTACACACACACACACACACACACACCACACACACACACACACACACACACACATATATATATATATATATATATAATATATATATATATATATATATAATATATATATATGAATGTGTATATATAAGTATATATATATATTATATAAAATATATATATATATATATATATATATATTTTTATATATACATATAAAATTTAATATATATATTAATATATATATTATAACATATATATATAATATATATTATTTATTTTATATATATATATATATATACATATATTATACATACATTATATATATATATATATACATATATATATATATATATATATATATATATACCATAAATATATATATATATATTTATATATATCATCTATATATATATATATATATATATTATATATATATATATATATATATATATATTATATATTTAATATATAAAATATATAATATTATATATTTTATGAATGTATGTATGTATGTATATATAATATATTTTATATATATATATATAATATATATATATATATATTATATATATGAATGTGTATATATAAATATATATTTTATATATATATATATATATAAAATATTATATATATATATATATAAAATATATTATACCATCCCCCCACCCACCCACCACACACACATACAACACACACAACACACACACACACACATATATATATATATATATATATATAAAATATATATATATATATATATATATATATATATAAAATATTCATGGGTGGGGGGCTTCACGCGCATGGTGATGTGAAGCGATGGTGTGGTAGCCTAGATAGTGTTAAGTGCTTGCATGCCTTCTCGCTTGCAGCTTCCACCCTGGCTAGCCCAGTGCGAAAAAGGGAGCAGCTTCTGCATAAGTCTCTCCTGCCAGGTCACGGGCCTCCCATCATCTTCTGCAGTGCCTCCTCGTGGCCACCCATGGGTAACTGGGTACCTTGGGGTTTCCCAGGCTAAATTGTGGGGGATCTCGGAGCAGCAGGAGGCCCCAGAGGTACGGAGTTATGGCCCACCGGCGTGGGACACGCTCTGGCTTCGTACCAAACTCCTGCCCCCTAGCCACCTGGGGTAATGGGGCGGCTTGGGAGAGGTGGGCCTTGCCAGTCCTCCTCCCCCCAGGAATGACCCTCTGGAAAAGTCCAAAGTCTGGAAATG
>NC_051391.1:33490197-33495449 GCF_015228065.2 Penaeus monodon | reverse complement strand
GCAGAGAGTGTGTTGTAAAACATTGGAGGGCAAGGGTTGGTGGAAGGAGGATGGGCTAGAACCGAAGCAAAGGACTTACCTGGCTGTGCAAATAGCACACGGGCACGCGTCGCTTTGCCTCTGGAAAACTAACTTTCTCCTTGCTCCTTATTACCAATACTTCCTTTTCAAATTTGTACCTTTTACACTGCTTTGAAGAAGCTTCATGAGCCTCTTTGCAGTGGTAACAGCATATTGGACCTGGACAGTTGTCATCTCCTTGATGACCTGTTGTACCACACCTTACACATACTCTTGGTTGCCCATTTTCTTTAAAACGGCAAGAGTTGGCTCCATGCCCATAACCCTGGCAGTGGAAGCACCGCATAGGGTTGGCACATATGGCTTTACCTTGAGGTGGTACCATGCTAACTTAACCGATTCTGGAAGGACTAACGTGTTAAAATTAGAAGAAGAGCTGGTGTCGACTGTTCCAAACCATCAACTTTCTTCTTAAAACGTTTTACTGCCACTACATTAAAATTCTCTAGTTCCTCTAACAGTTTCTCCTCAGAATACCTCATCAGGTCTCGGGAAAAAACAATGCCCTTACACTGATTGAGGGTTTTGTGAGGAGAACATGAAACTTGAGACCCAGGAATGTCGCATATCGCACGCAGACGGTCACTCTCGTCTGGTGACGAAACCTCAACTATCAGGCTACCATCTCGCTGTGGGGTGATGTGAGGATCACGTTGACATACTTCAACAATTTTTCGATATACTTCGAAAATATCAAGATCCATGATTGATACACCATCAATGGTCTTCACTACTAGGTACTTACTATATGAAATGTTTTCATATTTACCAGGTAAGATTTCTTTAGTGGATTGAGGAGGACTTTTCCCCTTCTTACCTGGTTTGGGAGCCCGGGAACCATTACGATTCCCATTCTTGCCCTTTAGAAGCTGGAAAGGTTCCAAAGTGACAATACGTGATGTTCCAGAGGGAATGGTCGGGGGATTGCGTAGGTCGTCAGGGAGAGAGCTAGATCTTTGTAAATTTGCAGTACTCATACAAATTGGAATTCTTCATTTCCTCACCCCCCCACCCACCATGGAGTCCAACGAGGGGAAGCTATAGTTGGAGCTCAAAATCTCCCAACAGCCACAGGGGTAATGAGGAAATATACGTAGCCACTATTACAGTACTGATGGCAGTCGCGGGACCTATGCGCTACCGACTGAATAGTGCCTACGGTAGTCAGGCCTCTGTCGTATCTTGTATAGACAGGACCGAGAATGATCTTGGCTGTCCTTTTCTGCATCATCTCGAGTTATAGCAGCTGGGTGGCGGTGAGGGAGGGGAGGCAGGCGGGGAGGTGTATGTCAGTTAGGGTAGGATAAATACCTTGTTGATATTTTGAGGCTCCGTAAGTGGGACACTAAGGGGCTTGAGGCAACGCAGCATGTGAAACCTGTACGATGCAGACCTCACGATGTTACTGACGTGCTTTGTCCATCAGTATTATTTGTTAACTTGGATACCATCCAATAAACGTAAGTCGAAATGAAGTAAACAATAAAACAGTAATACAAAAATAAATAGTAAAACTACATATGGCTGGAAAAATAAACAATAGAATATAGTCACTCTTATCCTAAGGCTGTAGATGGATAATACAAAATTCTGTTGAAGGTTATCACGTCAAGCCTGTGGTACACAAACAGTTTCCTTGAACAACTTGGAAGCACCGTCAGCCTTCGTCTAAATTATTTCTAATTTAAGATATATATTTATATATCTTAAATCGGTTACATATCAAGAGTACATATTCAGACAGAAAGATTATGATTGCATTATGATTGCCTTGTATAATTTTTCATTACATATTACATAGTATCTCTCTCTCTCTCTCTCTCTCTCTCTCTCTCTCTCTCTCTCTCTCTCTCCCTATCCCTATCTATCTATCTTTCTCTCTCTCTCTCTCTCTCTCTAAATATATATCATCATCATCATCAAGGGGCTAACGCCGACGGGGGCGCATGGCTGCATCCACCCTTCACTTCCAGCCACGAGGATCCCTCGAGGCGAGTCTCCAGGCAGGCACACGGCCCATCTCTAATTCCTCGCGACAGGTCTCGTCGAGCTGCCCAAGCCATGATTTCCTACGTCGTCCCACAGGTCTCCTCCACCCAGGGTTGTCTCGCAGAGAGACAACCTGATGGGCAGGGTCGTCCATAGGGAGGCGAGCTAGGTGGCCATATAGCCTGAGTTGGCGATCCCGGATTATGCAAGTAACAGGTCCATGCCAGTCTCACGGTGTAACCGCCGGTTGGACACGTGGTCCTGCCAACTGTACCCCATGATCCGGCGAAGGGACTTGTTACAAAAGGCATCAAGGCGAGACTCCAAGGCACTGGATAGCGTCCAGGTTTCGCTTCCATAGAGCAAAACTGGAAGTATCAAGGCCTTGAAGACACGCAGCTTGGTCCTTCTGCATAGGTACCGACATCTCCAAACGCTCTTGTTGATCGAGTTCATGGCTCCTGTTGCCAGACCAATCCGTCTACTGACTTCCTGGTCTGACAACCCAGAGATATGGACTATGCTACCAAGGTATGCAAAACTTTCTGTGACTTCAACGTCCTCGCCGCAAGCATGGATCGACTGAACAGGTTCTCCTAACAGGCCCCCAAAGTCCTGAATCTTGGTCTTGGTCCAGGAGATCTCTAGGCCTAGGGGCTTCGCCTCATTACTAAATGCATCAAGAGCCGCCACAAGTGACTCCAAGGACTCAGATAGGATGGCAACATCGTCGGCAAAGTCAAGGTCCGAGACCTTAATATTGCCTAGTGTTGCTCCACACTGACTTTGGCTAGTAGCTCTGCCCATTATCCAGTCCATACAAGTGTTGAAAAGTGTGGGTGCAAGGACACAGCCTTGCCTCACCCCTGAATTAACAGGAAAGAAGTTCGACATACCCCCACCACACTTTACAGCACTTTCAGTACCAGTATAGAGGCTTGCTATCAGGCCAATAATCTGTGTCGGAATTCCCCTGAGCCTCAGGATCTCCCATAGCGATTCCCGATGCACCGAGTCAAACGCCTTCTTGAGGTCGATGTAGGCTGCAAGCAACCCACGACCAAACTCACGACGGCGTTCCACAATTACTCGAAGCGCTAGTATACGGTCTATTGTGGACTTGCCAGGAGTAAATCCAGAGTGCTGCGGTCTCTGGTGCCTCAGTAGGTGGTTGTGGATCCATTTCAGAAGAATGTGGGCGAGAATCTTGCCTGGTATGCTGAGCAGTGTAATGCCACGGTAGTTGCTACAGTCCCATCGCTTGCATCCAAGCTAACTGTTGGAGGGTCCACCTGGTACAACTGTTCAAAATACTCAGCCCAACATTCACGAACCCCAACATGATCTGAGATGATCCGTCCATCCACTGATCGGACTGCAGTCATCTGTGAGGAGGGCTTAGGGTTCAGTTTTCTCAGGGCTTGGTAGGCAGGGCGAAGGTCATTTACCAAGAAATGGCCTTCGACCTCCTCAGCAAGATTCCTGATAGACTGTTCCTTGTCCCTTCTCAGCAGTGTCCGAGCCCTACACACCATGGAACGACGCAAGACTTGATTCCCATTCAGCCGAGCCTTGCGACACACTTCAGTGGCCTCTAATGTCTCCAGGGAGATGGTATTCTGTCTTGTCCTTGGGCGTACGCCAATGGACTCCTGAGCAACTGGGTCCGTCAGGTTGCTGGTTTCTGTGAATCGGTCAGAGACTGCCGTGGCGAACCCACGGGCACACTCCTCCTCCCTTAGTCTGTCCAAGTGAAACACCTTAGGGTGGCCACTGGAGGGACGGGGAGTTTTGAAGTGGACCCGCAAGCAGCCTATGGTCGGTGCCACAGAACTCAGCACTCCGGTAAACCCTGCAGTTCTGAAGGATCCTCCATCGCGTGCTGACAAGAATGTGGTCGATCTCCTTGGCCACATTACCCGTATCGCTGTACCAAGTCCAGCGATGCGGGTTGGAGCGCTGGTACCAGGAGCCAGAGATCCTCATTTTCTGGGACCTAGCAAAGTCCCGGAGAAGGAGGCGATTCTCGCTACTGGGATCAGCTCCCGAGCCATGGGGGCCGACAGACATCTCGTAGCCAGCTCGGTCACAGCTGGATACCGCATTGAAGTCACCCAGAACAATGCGAATGTCTCGCTGGGGGCAATCGTCTGCCACAGATGCGAGTTTGGCGTAGAACGCCTCTTTCACATCGGTTTTATATACATCGGTAGGAGCGTATACAGCAATAAGAGACAAGAAGCCAAAAGCATGCTTCAGTCTCAATGCCATGATACGCTCATCAACCGGTGTCACCTCGACTACCAGGGGCTGAAGACGACTGGAGATGGCTATGGCTACACCCTGGAGGTGGTGACCATCGCTACGGCCCGACCAGTAGTAGGTGTAACCACCCACACTGATCGTGCCACTACCAGGTCTTCTCACCTCTGAGAGGGCAGCCACCTCAATTCCCACTCGCTTCAATTCCTGCAATAGCAGAGGTAACCGCTCATCCTGCCGCAAGGACCGGATGTTCCAAGCGCCTACCCGGAAAGCACGCCTGAGGTTAAGCCTCGGGTGGTCACTCCGGGTGCATGCCACCTCTGCCGCCCCCACCAACACACGCCCCAAATAAAGGGGGTCGGCAGCTGTGGGACCGCCTATCCACCTGTGGGGTTCCCGAGGGCTTTCCCCACAAGCTTCATGGTGGGTTGGCGCCTGCCGGGGCACAGGCGGGACGAGTAACTCTCGTTCCAATCCTGCACCCCAACATTTGCCCTCCCAGCGGGACCCACAGCCTGCCTTACTTGCTGGGTGGGAGGGACAACACCCCTCCCCCCAGCATTTCCATTGACTTTGGACATTGCCAGAGGGTCATTCTGGGGGGAGGAGGACTGGCAAGGCCCACCTCCCCCGAGCCGCCCCATTACCCCAGGGTGGCTAGGGGGCAGGAGTTGGTACGAAGCCAGAGCGTGTCCACACGCCGGTGGGCCATAACTCCGTACCTCTGGGGCCTCCTGCTGCTCCGAGATCCCCCACAGATTTAGCCTGGGACCGCAAGGTACCCAGTTACCCATGGGTGGCCATGAGGAGGCACTGCAGAAGATGATGGAGAGGCTGTGACCTGGCAGGAGAGACTTATGCAGAAGCTGCTCCCTTTTTCGCACTGGGCTAGCCAGGGGTGGAAGCTGCAAGCGAGA
>NC_051391.1:33485197-33487697 GCF_015228065.2 Penaeus monodon | reverse complement strand
GTGTGTGTGTTTGTGTGTGCGTGTGTGTGTGTGTATGCATGTATGTATGTTATGTATGTATGTATTATTATGTTATGTATGTATGTATTTATGTTATGTATGTAATGTATGTTGTGTGTTGTGTGTGTTGTGACAGAGAAAGGGAGAGGAGTCGTGCATCTGAAAATGATTCACACACACTATTGGCTCTTTCCACAGAGAAAAAAACCTCTTCACATTGAGAAAAAGAGGACTTATTGAAGAGACTGTCAGAAGGCACTTGTGAAATCATTTAATATCTTGATGTGAGCGAACGGGTGGAAGGGCTGAAAAGACCTCAAATCCGCGTTGCTCTCTCATCACTAACAACACGTGGCGATGATCTGAACTATAAATACGGGCCAATTGATACAGAATGTATTGAGAGTGCCATCTGTTGCCCTTTCAAAGGACAGTCAGTGGTGTTGAAATAGCCAATCAGGGAATATAACGGTGGACAAAAGGCTACCATTGTTAGCACTTCCCGGAAGAAATATGAACATCAGAACTGCTCCACCTCTTACTATTCCTCTAACTAGATTTTTCAGACAAAGCATTGGAGACAAGTTAAAAGAGCACCTTATTTCATATCTGGCGAAACTCTGATCAATGAGAAATGTTCTACCAAATACTACAAAAAATACTACTGCATGAATCCACATCAGATATACCCCAAAGCCTATCATTTAATCCGCCAGAGCGAAATCAAGGAAGTTTTCAGTATCTCGGACCACCTTACTGGTTATCATTCAAGAGTCTCTGTGAATAATTACCTCATAGTGAGACTGAGAGGCCTCTTTCCTATCGCATGAAATGTGGACACGAGTTGCGAAATGAGGCATCAAAGTGGCTGTAAATGTGATTGCCATAATATAGGCAAATGGTGCGGTGCCTGTTTTCTGTTTTACCTGGAATGGCATCGAATAGGATATTTGCGGGGGAGTTTATTGTGAAAATTGGATTCTCTGCTTTTGCCTTCTTACCGTTTAAGGTATTATCGTTTATTGGGTATTATGAGACTATTTTATTTATTGTCCTTTTCATTTGTGTCTACAAGATTTATTGATTCATGAGATATCTTCTTCCATTTTATACACACACACACACACACACACACACACACATACAAACTAACTCTCACACACACACACACACACAATCACACACAGACTCACACGCTTCTTATTTGATTTAATGATGCTTATAATAATTAAAGCTGACATGAAGCAGTGATGGGATCTGTTGCTATACAACGTCGAGCTTTCATCGAGATATTTATGTATCGTGGCGATTATATTCAGGCTTTGTATGTCTATCATAGTTTAGACTTCATGATATAGATACACACACGCAGGCATACACGCACGCACGCACACACACACACACACACACACACACACATATACATATATACATATATATATATATATATATATATATATATATATATATATAATATATATTAAATATATATATATATATTATAATATATATATGTAATATATATATGTATAATATAGTATATATATATATGTATATATATATGTATATATATATATGTATATATATATATGTATATATATATGTATATATATATATGTATATATATATATGTTAATATATGAAATATATATGTATATATATATGTATATATATATATGTATATATATATATATATATATATATATATATATGTATATACATATATGTGTGTGATTAGAGCACTGGACTCCGATCGTCATGGTCCCGAGTTCAGGTCCCCGTCGCGGCAGTCGTAAAAATGCCTGCACACTGACCGCTGGCTCGAGCCTGATCTCAAGGCGAGAAAACGAAATATCGCCTTGAGAAGTCAAACGCAGGTGTCGTAGGGGACATTGTAGTGATCTTTGATTAATTAAGCAAGTAAACTAATTTAGTTATTCTTAATGATTTATTAGTTAAAAATACCAACGGAGCGGGCCGAGCGGTAAGCACCCTCCGAAGGCATGGTGGGTCGGGGATAAATCTTGCTCTTGAATTTTTCAGATTGTATATATAAAAATCAAAGAGCCTGGGCACAACTCTTTGTTAAAAGAAAAACACACGGTAAAACAAAAACAGGACATAAAATGAATATTTAATTAAGTGGCATTAGCAAAAATCACAACAGGACAAATTCATAACAGAGCTTGTGTATACAACTGCATCATACTACTTATCTTACAATGAGTGTCTCGTACCGTCCATTCACCACTGGATACACAAATGAAAAGGGCTCGAGTACGGCCTCTCTCCAATTCGTTTTACAGCAGGAGGCTCCCTATTCCGGCAGTCTTCCGTCCAGGATCTCTGGCTTACGGAAAGGAAGTCTCACTGCTATAAGCAAACTGCTCGTTGGATGAGGAGAGAGAGTACCAGTAGCTTCGGCCGTTCGAGCGAGAGTCCCCTTTTCTTACAGACCCCCCCCCCCCGACAGCGTCTTCAAGGCGGCAAGCAAACAAGG
>NC_051391.1:33470197-33475197 GCF_015228065.2 Penaeus monodon | reverse complement strand
AAGAGAGAATGAGGGGAGGGGGGAGTAAGAGAGAATGAGGGGAGGGGGAGTAAGAGAGAAAGAGGAGGGAGTAAGATGAGGTGTGCGGGGAGAAGGAGGACGAGGAGTAAGACGGAAGAGGGGTAGAAGAGCGAGAAGAAGAGGGGGGGGGTGAGAAGAAGGGTAGATATAGACGAAGAGGAGGATGAAGGCGAGGAGGAGATAAGAAGAAAGAATAGGTAAAGAAGGAGATATGGAAGAAAAGAAGGAGGAGGAAGAAAAATGAGAGTGAGGAAGACAGGGAAGAGAGAGGATGGGGACAAGTAAGATGAAGAAGAGTACGTAAATAAGGAAGGAAAAAGAGAAAAATAATTAATAGAAAAAAGAGGGAAGAGAAAAGGGGAAAAAGAGAGTGAAGAAATAAACAGGATCTAGAAAAATATGCCGACAAGAAGAAAATAATTAAGAGAAGGAGGCATAGAAAAAGTAGAAAAGGAGGAAGATCAGAAGGAAAGAAACTACAGGAGAAGGAGACAGAGGAGGAGCAAGCGAATTATCCGAGAAAATGGATAAATTGGGAAATGAAATACGGGGTAAAAGAGAAATCAGGGTACAACGAATAATAAGAGAGGTAAAAAAGTCAATAGACAAAAAGGTTCCCACCATGGTATTGGTTCCTTATCTTTTGCAAAGAAAGTGCTTTCCATCTTTTCTTTTTTCTTTTCTTTTTTCTTCATAATTGCTCAAATCCTCCACGCTTTTCTTATCTTTCCTTTAGTACCTGTCATATTTTCTTAAGCGTCTTTTGCTTCTTTGTAGTTATTATTATTACTATTATTATTATTATCATTATTATTATTATTATTATTATTTTATAATATTATTTTCTCCTGCTTCTTCTTTTTCTTATTATTATCACGATTATTATTATTATCATCATCCTTATAGTAATTATTATTATCAGAATTATCATTGTTTCATTATCATTACTATTCTGATGATGGTGATGATGATGATGATGAATATTATTATTATTATTATTATTATTATTATTATTATTATTATTATTATTATTATTATTATTTCATTATTAATATTGTTATTATTTTATTTCAATTATTTTTATTGTTGTTGTTGCTGTTGTTGTTATTGTTGTTGATGTTGTTAGTATTATGATTATTATCATCATTATCATTATTCTTGTTACCATTATTGTTGTCATTATTGTGATTAATAATATTAATATTATCATCCTTTTTCTTTTCCTTCTTCGTCTTCTTCTTCTTCTTCTTTTTCTTCTTCTTCTTCTTCTTCTCTTTTTTTATTATTATTACCAACATTATCTTATTTATATCATCATTATTGTTATCATTATTATTTTATTATTATTATTATTATTATTATTATTAGTAGTAGTAGTAGTAGTAGTAGTAGTAGTAGTAGTAGTAGTAGTAACATTATTATTATTACCACTACATTATTATCACCCTTATTAATGTTAACATTCTTAGTATTATTATTTATTTTATTATTATTTATTTTATTATTTATATTATATTATATATGTGATGATGATGATTATTATTGTTATTATTATTATATTATTATTATATTATTATTATTATTATTATTATTATTTATTATTATTATTATTATTATCATTATTATTATTATTATCATTACTATGATTATTATCATTATGAACATTAATAATATTATTAATACTATTATTATCTTCTTTTCTTTTTTTCTTCTTCTTCCTCTTCTTATTCTTTATTTCCTTCTTCTTCTTTTACTTCTTCGTCCTCTGATGTTTTTTCTTCTTCTTCTTCATATTATTATTATTATTATTATTATTATTATTATTATTATTATTTATTTATTTATCTATTTTTATTACTATTATTATTATATTTTTTTTTCTTATTTTTATTGTTATTATTATTATTTGATTATTATTGTTATTATTATTATTATCGTTATCATTATCATTATTGTCATTATTATTATTATTTTCATCAGTATTATTAGTTTCCTTATTACTATCATTGTTATATTACTACAATTATTATTATTATTAATATTATTATTGTATCATTCTCTCCAGTCCTTTGATGTTCTTTTGTGTTCTCTTTGTCTTGTCTCAGCTACTTCCCGCAGCTTAGAAACATAGAACTTTCCGCAATAGGTGAGCTGTTCCAAGGATTTCCGACAACTGTGCACTTCCAACGATGTCAGGTATGTCTAACTTCCCATGCCAGGTTTTTGCATTCTTTGAGATTGTTCCGAGTGCACCGATCACGACTGGTATCACTGTCACTTTCGATGCTCTATGGATTCTCTTAATTTCGAATGCTAGTTTTTGATATTTAGCCACTTTCTCTTCCTCAGTATTGATGATGTTCTGGTCCGCTGGTACAGCTATGTCAATTAATGTCCACTCCTGTGTATCTTTCCTTAGTCGAGTAATATCCGGTCGATTATGATTCAGCTTCTTGTCTGTGTAAACAGTCATGTCCCAGGTAATTCGAACATCTCTGTTCTCTGCGACTGCCAATGGCTGATGGTCATACCACTTGTCGGTACATTCTATCCCGTACTTTCTGCAAATCTCCCAGTGCACCCGCAGGGCCACCTTGTCATGGCGTTTTCTGTACTCTCCCTGGGCAAGCTTCATGCATCCACACACTCTACACAGAGGTGTTACTGAAGTCTTATCTATGCTGTGCTTGATTGAGTCTTTTCTTAAAGTTTGTTCTTGAGCAGCTAAGATCAGACCTTCTGTCTCCTTTTTCAAAAAAAACATTCCTAAGCCATATCCAGGAATCTTCTCCAGCTACATCTGCTGTTTGTCGCACAAACTCTCCATGCAGGTCTTTCTCCTTCCAGTTCCTGATTTTCTCCTCCTGCCTCCTCTTCTGGTAATCCTGGAGGTTCTCTTCTTCATCTAACACCTCCTTTAAAGCAGCTTGAAGCATCCACTCTGTGGTCTCTCTGAGATAGCCATGCAAGGACTTACTCTCCTTGTTTACACACTCCTCAATGCTTATCAACCCTCTTCCTCCTTCCTTCCTTGGCAGGTACAGTCTCGCAACATTACTTCTGGTGTGCATACAACCATTCATTGCCACAATTTATCTAGTTCTTCTATCCATGCTGACCAGCTCTTCCACTGTCCAATCCACAATACCTGCACTGTAACGTAATACACTGACGGCCCATGTGTTGATGCCACTGATCATATTTCCTCCATTCAGTTTGGATCTGCATAGCTTCTTTACTCTTCTCACATACTCTGATGTTATCTTGCCTTTCATCTTGGTATTAAGAGTCTTATCCAACTGCAGGATGCCAAGGTATTTATAACCTTCTTCTTCAACTTCTCTGATATGCTGATCGTCTGGTAAGTCTACTCCACTGCTGCCGACCTGTCTTCCTCTTTTCATTTCTAGGACCGCACACTTGTCTAGCCCAAACGACATCCTGATATCTTGCGAGAAAACCCTTACTGCTTGTACGAGTTAGTCCAGTTGGTCTTTGTTGGCTCCATACAATTTCAGATCGTCCATGAACAGTAGATGGTTAACAGGCTTCATTTCTTTTGCAAATCTGTATCCAGCTCTCATCTTTCGTAGCACTAGCGTTAGTGGCAGCATGATTAGAACAAACAGCAATGGCGATAAAGAGTCTCCGTGAAAAATTCCTCTTCTGATGTCCACTTGTCCAAGATTTGTTCCTTCAAATGTTAATACTGTCTTCCAGTTCACCATGCTATTGCTGATTACCGTAATCATGTTCTTGGCTCCATCAACCATCTCCAGGCATTTAAGTATCCATGAATGTGGCACCATGTCATAGGCTTTCTTGTAGTCTATCAAAGCCATTGACAAGTTCGTCAACCTTCTCCAGCAGTTCTTTAGGATTGCCTTGTTTACAAGCAACTGATCTTTCGTTCCTCGCGATCCTTTCCTGCAACCTTTCTGCTCATCTGCTAGTAGTCCATTCCCCTCCAGGTGCTGGTACAGTTTCTCACCCATGATTCCAGTCAGTAGCTTCCACATTATGGGTAGGCAGGCAATAGGACGGTAGTTGTTAGCTTGGGTGCCCTTCGATGGGTCTTTCTGAATGAGCACTGTCCTTCCTTTGACCATCCACTCTGGCACATTTTCTTGGCGCACACAGTCTTGCAGGTGTAGTTGCAATCTAGGGTGTAATCCTGGTAGCTTCTTAAACCAGTAGCCCTGGACTAAGTCAGGGCCAGCTGCCTTCCAATTTGCCATCTTACTCACTCCCGTTCTAATATCCTCCATGGTGATGTTGATATCTTCTTGAACCTCTATTGCGCTGAACTCCTGGTCAACTTGCTCTAGCCAAGAAGCCTGCTCGTTGTGAATGACCTCTTCTGACCATATCTTTCTCCAGAAAGTAGTTGCTTCAATTGGGTCAAGTTGTTCTTCCCTCCTCTATTCTTTCCATCCAGAGTCTCATAGAAAAGTTTCTGGTTAGTCTGAAACTGTTGATTTTGTTTAAACTGTTGGCATCTCTCATCATATCTCTTGATCTTAATTGCACCAGCCTTAATCTTCTGCTTCAATATGTCTGAAATGCACAAAGTGCCATTCTCCTCAAGGCGGTATTTTCTATTGAATCTTTCTCTTTCTCTTTGTTTCAATCTCATGTTCCCTCTCCGGATTTCTTCGATCTTGCTGAGATCCTTTCTCCATGTTTCAATACTCTGTTTAATCCTCGTCTTCCAGAATGGTTCTTCGGTCCTCCTTTCTTTCCTCTTCTTTAACATTCCCATTCTTTCTGTGGTAACATATGCCGCTGCGTACATTAAAGAATTCAGTTCTGTAATGTTGTGAGTTTCAATCCTCTTGGTGTCTTCATTGACATTTCCAACCTCTGTTCTCTGCTTTGCTCTATCACACGGTCTCAATGATGGTAATCCTGTTCTCTCTTCTAGAAACATCACTTCTAGGATCCTGTCACGAAGAGCTCTTCTTGTGGCTCTAGATCAG
>NC_051391.1:33452697-33457697 GCF_015228065.2 Penaeus monodon | reverse complement strand
ACAGGCCGCCCCACGTTGATGAACCTTACATATTATGTAAGGACAATGAGAACTGAATCCGACTTACTAGCATTCCTTGAGGAGCTCTCTTTCATGAAATGCGATGTTGTGAAGTTAGAAGACTAGGCAAAGAACAGAAGATACTAAATGATAGACACATGCTCTATTGGAGAGGTAAACATCAGGGTAGCAAGCAGGAATAAGGGGTAGGTTTCTTAGTTCACAAACGTTTAGAAAAAAATATTGAATTCTATAGTAAAAAAGAAAGAGTAGCTTCAGTAACGATAAAACCAAACAATAGGTACAACTTAAATATTGTTTAAGACTATGCTCTAACCTGCAGCCAAAGAGATAAAAAAGTGAGCTTCTATAAAGATATTCATTTATCCAGTGAGAGTAAAAACC
This sequence comes from Penaeus monodon, assembly GCF_015228065.2. Taxonomy (NCBI): domain Eukaryota; kingdom Metazoa; phylum Arthropoda; class Malacostraca; order Decapoda; family Penaeidae; genus Penaeus; species Penaeus monodon. Next base: position 33,457,292 of record NC_051391.1, on the reverse strand, counting down.
CATTTCACAATAATTATGGGAGATTTTAAAGCTAAAATAGGTGTAAGAGAATCTGAGAATCACGGAATAGGCATTAGAAATAAGAGGGGACAAATGCTACTCGATTTTGCGGAGGTTCAATCACTCAACATCATGAATATAATTCTTTGAAAAAGAGTGAAAGTGTACATGGAAGTCGCCCTCTGCCATCAAAAACTAAATTGACGCAATATAGTAAAAATGTGGAAGTTATAAATAATGGCAGCGACCATAGAATGGTCAGCGGCCAAATTAAACTACATCTCAGAAGGGAAAGCACTAAACTCATATAAAAACCGCAGCCAAATTTAGCTAAGACAAGAGCAACAGAATTTAACCTTAACATCCAAAACAGATTTCAATTCTCAGTGACGAAGATCTCAACATTGACCAAATCAATAAACAGTTCAGTGACATAATAAAGGAAGCTGCACTTAAAGTAGGCGGTGAGAACGTCAAGCAAGCTCTCGGTAGAAACTAAACAGCGTATGCAATAACCGGTCATGAAAATATCGCCAAACAGGGACAAGATAGAATTAGCTGAAATAACAATAAAAAGAACAGAGAAGTTGTACGGAAATTCAATACACGTATCACAAATGAAACCGTGACCACAGGTACCGACATGAAAACAGTTAAAAGGAGACTCAAAATAGGAAGAAATCAAATGTATGCAACAAAGAATCCAGATGGAGAAGTGACATATAATAAGAATGAAATCATAAGAGTAGTGGAAGACTTTTACAGTGATCCATACAATTCAAATGGACAGCCACATTTAGAAGCAAATGTGGTAGCTAGAGACGTACCTAACATCACAACAGACGAAATAAAAACAGCCCTTAAAGAAATGAAGAGAGGGAAAACACCTGGTGAAGATGGAATTAGTATAGACCTTATAATAGATGCAGGAGAAATTGCAACAGTGAAACTAGCCAACTTTTTTTTTTAACAAATGCCCTCTCAACGGAAAAAACATCGAGAGTCTGGAAAAAGTCAACAATTATTTTGACATAAAAAAAGAGATATTAAGGATCTCAAAAACTACCGACCAATAAGCCTCCTTTCAGTTACTTACAAACTGTTCACAAAAGTCATCACAACTCGCATCTCTGACAGTCTGGATTCTAACCAGCCTAGAAAACAGGCAGGCTTCTGCAGTGGATTCTCAACAACACATCCATATGCTCACTCAAATAAGAGAAAAAATACACATATATAGGAAACCCCTGTGTATGGCACTCATCGATTATGAAAAGGCGTTTGACTCTGTACAAATACCAGCAGTACTATATGCTATTCGAAAACAGGGAGTACAGTAGGTATATTGTGAAATATTGCAAGATGTATACGAAGATGGGACAGCAACCATCAAGCTCCACACGGAAACCGATAAAATACAAATAAAAAAATGTGTTAGACAGGTCGATACCATCTCATCAATACTGTTTACAGTTTACCTTGAGGAAATATTCACGAAGCTAGAATAGAACGGAAAGGTTATCTAAATAAGAGACGAATGCCTAAACAATCTAAGAATTGCACATGAACCTGCAAAGGAAACGCAGCAACTAATAAACGATCTAAATGGCAATCGACGACAACGATTAACAAGAAATAAAAACTATGCATGTCACAGTAGAGTCCTTGCAATTATTAAAGAACTAACCTATGAAGTATATAACTGGACTTACAACAATCTAGAGAAGACGGAAAAGTAAGAAAAGAGTCTACCTGATGATACCTAAGAGGACATCAACTGATAAACGTATCTATAAAGAAAAAGTTAAGATCTACTTAGATCAAAACAGAAAAAAATACTGGAATGATAGTTAATCGTCCAGAGCAAAAAGTGAACAATGTAGATACATAGAAGAGGCCAAGGCAGACAAAGTAAGATATACTTGGAATCAACAGACAAATTAGAAGGAATTGGGTCATATCGACTGACAACATAAAGTATACGTTATAACAAAATTGGAAACCAGACATTGGCAGATGCTACGACATACTGAGCAGTTAGGTGGGAAATGATGCTGGATAGCTAAAATCTATAGACAATATAATATGAAAAAGTTAGATATACTGAGATCAGTATATATGATAAGCATGATGATATTGTATAAATATATATATATAATATAGTAAATATATAATATATATAATATATATATATATGTTTGTATTTGTATGTATACATAATATTGTATATATATAAGCACATATACATGAATTTTAATATATATATATATATATATATATATATATATATATATATATATATATATATAATATATATATATATATATATATATATATATATATATATTACATATATATATACACATATACACAAATATTGATACTATACATACATATACATATAATGTTGAATAAATATATATTAATATATATATATATATATATATATATATATATATATATATATATATATATATATATATATATATATATATATATATATATATATATATATATATATTATATATATATATATCACACACACACACACAAATCGCTCTTAGGAGACAGCGATTGGAAAAGAAAGAAACTGATGATGGGCCGACCACCAAAAGGGAAGAGCGATGCCAAGAGCATTATGGATGATAGATCCGGGTCGGGTTATGGCAGAGACGGATTGTGTGGCTAAGGCAAGAGCAGCTATAGCCGGGTTGCGAATCCGCACTTTGAGGGTTATGGATTGTCCTGAGACTAAACCTGCCAACGCCGACCCATTTCTCCTCCTTCCCCTCTGCCTCCTGCCTCCCCTACTCTTCCATATGCGATACAAAATCTTGCTTACTTATCTCGATCTAGTATTGGTGTTTTGGAAGCTCATCTTTATTATTCTTGTAGCATGTGTCGTATTCGATGTTCTTGGGAGAGGAAGATGATATTAATATTTGACAAGGCATAGATTGTTTATGGGCGGTCTCAGACATATTGGCGATACACAATGAAACAGTACTGCGTTCTTGCTGTAGGCGTGAAAGGGTACTATTTTAATCAGTAATGACATGGGCAATGAAGAATATTTGATATTGACTAATGATTAAATTTACAGTGTCTATAATAATTTCTCTCGTTCTCACTCCCTCCTCATTGCTCTTTCTCTGTCTCTCTCTCTCTCTTTTATTTTTTTTTTACAAACATATCTTACTCTGAAATACCGCATTCACAGAAACTAACGAAGGTTTATTGACGTTGTAAATTCACCAAAATGATGAAATGTGTTGATTATTTCCGGGTTGGAATTGAGCCCTGTGATCGGTGCGAGCTGTCAACTTTCATTGGTCTGTCCAAATTCAATGTTACCATAATACAGTGTGTAATGTCGTTAAACTGACAACGGTAGGTCAATTTGCATGCTTTCGAAATGCAGCATATTTCTGCCATTCCAATGCTGGTGCCGCTGACATTTATGTATTTTCTGGGGAATGGGTTGCCATGGAGCGTGGCGTTACTCACTGACGACGTATGCACTATTAGGAAAAGTTAGCTTTATGTCTGTAAGGGACCTTTGTTAATTTTTTTTTCTCTTCTCGAAAAATCTGTCTTTGACAATATCAATAAGATTTTTGAACAGTTGTGAGAGGCAGGGCAAGGAAGAGAGAGAAAAACGGAGTGAGAGAGAGAGAGAGAGGGGGGGGGGGACTGCAAAAAGGGTAGGTAAATGGGAGTATCAGATTACAATATCAAACGAAAAGTGTATCACTTTACAATTGTCGCTTTTTCTTGCAATTAACTTTGTTTATCTAATCTAAAAAAAAGTTCGGCATCTGAAAAGATGCAAAATGCGTGATGCTAGAACCATCATGTGTTTAAAAATATGGACCATCTTATTAATTAATATAATGCGCGGTACTGCCGCACACACACATGGATATGTGTATGTATGTGTTAAAATAAATGAATAAACACACACACACATACACACACACCACAAAACTGTGCACGCGCGCGTGTGTGTGTGTGTGTGTGCGTGTGCGTGTGCGCGCGTGTGTGTGTGCGTGTGCGTGTGTGTGTGCGTGCGCGTGTGTGTGCCTGCGTGTGTGTGTGTGTCATCGTATTTATATTACGATGTGTCTGCATTACGGTATGGATACTTATGCATTGGTTGGATGCGCACATTCTGTAGAGACAAACTCTGGACCCCAAAAATGACTAATAGAGAAAACAGTAATCCCAGATTCACGATAAAGGTCGGAGGCGGATCTTTGGATGATTCTAAGGGGAGGGGAAAGAAGAGAGGTTGACAGGAGATAAATCAGCGACGGAGAAATGCTATGATGAATTATGTGGGAAGCAGAATAAAGATAATCGTTAATGGCATTGATTTGCTACTGAGCTTTTATTCATTTCTTGTTTGAGTGCGAGTCCCTCCTTATCAACATTGCATCCTACTCTCACGCACAAATAGTTTATTCTCGTATTTGAACAATGGAACAGATGAATATATGCACACATGACTTCAAGGCATACGTGGGGTTTACGTATTGGCAAAAGCACGAACTCATTATCAACTCACAGTCGTATTCGATATAATACAAGTGCAT
>NC_051391.1:33439368-33452597 GCF_015228065.2 Penaeus monodon | reverse complement strand
TAGTATCACAGTATTTTTTTTATTTTCTAGTGAAATATGGAACAGGAAGTATCAATTTAAGAGGAACCCACCATAAGGGATTTGCGCGATTCATCAGCCGGTTAAGCTACTAAAGTAATCAGTAAAGGAGAGTGGTGTGGGGTGACGTAGCTCCGTGTGTGGGGTCGTGCTGTGTGTTTAAGTGCATGTATTTTGTATGAATACATGTGAATGTATACAAAAATGCGCACACTTAAAACACACACACCCCCAACCAACACACCACCACACACACAACACAAACACAACCAACACACACACACACCCACCACACACACACACACACACACACAGAAACATACACCACACAAACAAACTACACCACACACAAACACACACCACCAAAACAAAACACACACTTTTTAGACACCGTATGAAGGGTACCAGTTCTGCTTATACCCTTTTTATGCGGGGAATTGGGTCTTCCCCTACACATAATAAAGAGTTACGAGAAATGAAAAACTACGTGGGTTCATTTACTAGTTGAAAGCAAACTAAACTTACTCACCTACCGAAGAAAGGAGGATGATCAGGACGGCAGTGAAAGTGAAGAAAGCAATGTTTTGTGATGGTTTTTTTTACCATTACATAATTTTTGTTTCGCATTTTATATTAACTGAAATCAAGGAATATTACAAAAATTTATCATAAGCCCTTGTACAACTTTTGGGTTTGGGTTTTGCTTTAACCATAAAATGTCTGTTTTATACAAAATTATTAATTATAAGTACTGGGGGTATTAAAACGAGTTAGTGGTTTTTGTTTTATATCAGAATTCACCAATTCGTTGAACTCGTGCGGGTTTTTTAATTTTTATAACGTTTGATGTTTGCGGAATTTTTCAAACACTCCTGTGTCAAGTACAAAGATTTTGGTCGACTGATTATTTTATAAATGCTAAGAGGTTTGACCCCGGGAAACTGCAGATAATTTGAAGAGTGGCATCTGAGAACACCGTTAGTAGGACTTGCTAGGTAAAAACATAGAGAAAGTTCCACCCTTCGATTATCTTGTTGATTTTCTATTAAGGGAAAAGAAAAGAAAGCAAAATATCCAATCAAAACCGAACATAGTGCAAAATAGTTAAGATATTTTGACAACAATTCTTTCTTCGAAGCACTTACGGCTCAGCTAAATGTTCCTTTTCGTCTTTAATTTGGGGAAGTTCCATTTACTCATATCCATTTAAGTGCTGGAATTAGACGGTTGGGTTTAAATTTAAAAACCCTGTACGAGGTACTAATTGATATACGCCGGTAGATTAAGCCTAAAAGACCGTTATGAGCATTCCAAGGTTGGGACTTCCCACTTTATGTAAGGGGGGATGCCAGGTTAGGTTTGGTGTATTGTTTTAAATCACAATTCCTCAAGAAGGAACCTAAAACAAATTAGCAACCCATTTTCATAAGTGGTCCAGAGCTTAACCTCATACACACAGATACATACATGTGTTGCGTCTCTTACTGACACATTAATTCGAACAACATATATGTGGCTAAATGATACAAAGTGTAATAAGGATAAACGGTCACCAAAACCAAAAACAGACAAAAAAAATCCGCGCGAGCCCCTCCTGCCTCTCGACTTTTTCCCTCGTTTCTTTACATTACAAAAGCGCATTTAACCCTCCGCCCCCAGCTCCCCTTAAGGCCCCCCGTCTCCCACTCCCTTTACCCTTTTAAACCCCCCCCTTTCTCAGCACAGGTTTTTAGGTTAACACTACCCGGCCAAGTACCTTCATTTGCGTATAGAAACGGTACTTCTAGTTGTTTTATTTCTTTCTCCTTTCCACTACATATCCTCATTTCATCCCAATACCTTTCGCTTTTTTTAACTACCTCTCCATTTCTCACCTCCTCCTTCTCCCCCTCCTTTCCCTATCCACTCTCCCCCTTTTCCCTTTATAGGACCTTCTCATTCTTTCACTCTCAATTTTAGCTTAGTCCACATCCTCTTATCTCTCCATTCCATTTTTAGCCTCTTGCCCATCCTTTCCAAACCATTCTTTTCCTCCTTTAGTCCCTCTCATTCCCTCCTTAAAAACCTCTCCTTCCGCTCACAAACCCCACCCTTCCCCTAACTATGTAGATTCTCACTCGCGTTTCCTCCACAACAAACCTAAACCCCCCCCCCTTACTCCCACTTCCCATCCCCCTCCCCTATCCAGCAGCCCACACCTTCAGGGGGAAACATTCCGAACGGGAACGAAGGGGAAGGGGGGGGGGGGGAAAAGAGAACCCAAAAAGAAAAAAAAAAAAAAAAAAACAAAAACCTTGGTTTTGGGGGTAAGCACCATGAAACTTTTTAAATATACCATTTTTTTTTTTTTGTTTTAAAATTTTTTGTTTTGAACAACCAAAAGCTTTGTTCTCCTGTCCAAATTGTTTTTTTTTTTTTTTTCTGTTTTTTTCTTCTTTCTTTTAAATTCCTCCCCCTCTTCTTTTCTTACCCTTTCGTTTTCTCTCTTTCTTTCCCCCATTTCTTCGACATTCAAATCTTCTATTAACATCTAAATTACTTCTTTTCACTAATCTTTCGTTTAAGTTTCTTTTTTCTGTTTTAAATAACATTTTCTTTTTTAAAAACCTAATGTTTTTTTGAAGATTTCTAAAGATTTCTTTTTTTTATATTCCGTTGGGTTTATTATATATATTTTATTTATTTATTTATTTATAATAATTATAATTTAATTTTGGGAACCCGTTCATCTAAACCTTCTTTCTCTGCTCTTCCTCCCCCCCGTTTTTATCTGTCTAATCTAAGATTCCAACTTTACTTATCATCTACTGTCTTTCCCTTTTCTCTTCAAAGTTATTTTTTTGTTATATAAAAATATAATTTATTTAATTATAAAAAAAGTTTATTAATATAAGATAATATAATAATCTTCTTTTGTTGGTTTTTGGTGTGGGTGTTTTTTTATTTTTCTATTTGTTTTTTTTTGTTTTTTTGAGTTGTTTTTTTTTGTTTTATTTGTGTGTTATTTTTGGGGCGTTTGTATGTGGGTTGTTGTTGGTTTTTGGGTTTCTTTTGGTGTGTGTTTGTTTTTCTGGGGTGTGGTGTGTGTGTGTGTGTGTGTGTGTGTGTGGGGTGTGTGGGGTGTGTGTGTTGTTTTGGTGTGTGTGTGTGGTGTGTTTTTGTTTTTGTGGGGTGTTGTGGGTGCGTGTGTTGTGGGGTGTGTGTGTCTTTGTGTGTGTGTGTATGTATAAAGGGAGAGAGAAAAAGGAAAGAGAGAGAGAGAGGGGAGAGAGAGAGAGGGGAGAGAGAGGAGAGAGAGAGAGAGAGAGAGAGAGAGAGGGGGGAGGAAGTAGAGCCAGTGGAGACAGAAAGAGGGGAAGAAAAAATGGATATACGTACACGGGCAGAAAGAAACACCGAAAGAGAAAAGGGTGTGTGTAAGAGCCTGGATTTGAGCCTTCAAGAAAATAGTGGAATTTTTAGTCAGGTTGCAAAGGATCTTGCCGAGATGTCTTGTACATTCCTGGGTAAACTTATCAAAAATGATCCGAGTAAAAGTTTCTTCCTTCTGCTAAGAGCGAGGTGGAGACCTACGGAACAATGGTCTAAAAATAACTAAAAATTTTCAAGAGGTTGTAAAAAAATTATTAAAAACGTAAATCAGCACAGCACAGCACTGACACACCATACACACCAAACAAACACACACACACACATACATACAAAAATATACATTATAGGTTTTATATATATTATATATATATATTTTATATATAATATATATATATAATAATATTATATAATATCATATATAACACACACACAAACCAGACACCCACACATATGTACACCCCACCCCCCCACACACACACACACACCCCCAAAACACACCACAACACCACACCAAACCACACACCCCCCACCCCCACACAACACCCACACACACCACACACCCACACAAACACACACAACCACAACCCCAACCCAAACACAGACAAACCCCCACCCACACACAAAAAAAATTTAAAAAAAAAAAAAAAAAAAAAAAATAAAAAAAAAAAAAAACAAACAACAACCAAAAAAAAAAAAATATTATATTAAAATATATATATATATATATATAAAAAATATATATATTTTTGTATATATAGAAATATATTGTTTAAAATATAAAATAAATTATATATATATATATATAATATTAATATATATATATATATATATATATATATATATATTATATTGTCCGGGGGTTAGACCGAGTTTAATTCCTCCCCGCGGCAGCCGTTAAAAATTTGGGGGGCCCTCCGCCCAAATATGTTTGGAAAAACCCCAAACGCAGGCGCAATCGCCGCGGGCAAGATTTCGTCCGAACCGCGTTGTTTGAGTTTTTTTAAAAAAAATTTTTTTAATAAATATATTAGATAATTTTATTTTTTATTATAATAAAATATATAAATATATATTATATATTAATATAATAATATATATAAAAATTTTAATATATATATTATTATAAAATTTTATAAAAAATTTTTTGTGTTGTGCCCCCATTTATGTGCAGATTTGTAAATTATTAGTTTTTTAAAGAGGTTCTAGTTTTGTCGGGTACTAAATAATAAAACAAATAATAAAAATGGCGCAGATTAGACAGTTGTGACATATGTCGTGTACCACCACCTTTTCTTTATCGGGTTTTATGATTCCCTTTTTCTGGGGAGTGTGGGTTTTGGGCGCGCTTCGTTTGGATGTGATGTTGTGGGGTTTTTGGGGTATTTTTGGGGGTGTGGTTGGTTGTGTGTGTGTGTGTGTGTGTGTGTGTGTGGTGTGTGGGTGTGTGGTGTGGGGGCGTGCGGGTGCGTCGGCGTGCGTGGTGGTGGGTGGTGTGTGTGTTTGCGTGCGGTGTGTGTGTTGTGTTTTGGGGTCAATTTTTTAAATAGTTTTGGGGGAATTTCAACTTGCATTAATTTGTAAATTCGTACTATGCCCAAGGTATTTAAAGTATTATTTTTTTGGAGTATTTGATATTATAAAGGGGCCTCATATATTATAAATTTTTTTCCCCCATTTTTACCCCTAAGAAAAATTTCCACATCATTATTGTAGTGTCTGTCTTTCGTTCAGATAAAACTCTAGCCCGTATTTGTAAGTGTAAACTAACGTGCTTAAGATTTACCTCAACGATCCTTCCAATGTACACAACTCTCACCTTATTTTAAAATTTTTATTAAGATTATCAAGAGCTCACCACTTGGAGGAGACTTAGTCGGCTCCACTCCATGCCACCACCCCACCCAATCTTGATCATGACATTATACCACTGATACATTAGGCTCTCCTTACATTTGGTAGTCAGATTTACCCAAAAGAAGGTATCTCTATCCGTGACTCAAGTCTAGACTTAATATATCCAGTTTATGCATCAGACCCGCAGACTCAATGATGCTCAGTCACTTCCCCCGTTTCAACCCCCTCCCCTGCTGATTATGCAAGGACATTTCGCAAATGTAATTTTACTTTGTTAACAATATGGTTTCAATTTTCTCTTAATCATATGCTTTGTTAATGGAAATTCAGTGATTTTTCTCCCTTGCCAGGAATCAATGTTTGTAGTTCTTGTCACAAAAAATTTTGAGGGTGTATTTTTAAATGTATCGACTTTTTCCCTTACATTTTGCATTACTTTTTTTATTCTCCCCAAAAATAATTCCTTATCCCCTCTTTCGCCATCAATTATGTTTTTTCCGGATAATCAAAAAATTTTTGGGTTTTTGAAGTACGAAAACCCATAAAGACTTCTTTTTCCTAAGTTCTTTTAAATACTCTGCCTTGAATGATGAATATGTGTTCTTCAAGTACCTTTTTTGTAACTTTTGCCCCTTTTTTTCTGCGTTTTTTTTCAGATCCTTCCCGGGCCCTCAAAAAAAAATTTTTTTAACGTACCTGATCCTTTTCTTAAAAAAAATATATCTTTTTCTTTCCCGCTTTAAATTTTGATTTTGTTTACAACTTCAGATTTATCTTGGCAGACACAGCCCTAGGATTACACATAAGAGAACTTTTAATAACTGCTGCAACTTGGGCCGATTCATCAACACGATCACAAAGCAGTAGTAAGTGTCGGAAAATTTAATTTTGCTTTTTCTTTGGGAGCGTGTTCTTTTGTTCAAGCAAAATGTTGCAATGTCCAGGTGAGAATATGTTTCGTCTGCGTTTACATGCTTTCACTTCAGTTTGGCTCTACTTGGGTTTTTTATATGCATTTCTACACGATCACTTTGGAGTAACAGGTTCTTTTCTTGTTTTTTAAACATTCTTGCAAAAAAATTTTTCTTAGATAATCCCCAAATCCTGACCACCAATGACCATTTACTTCTCATTCTCTGATCTATAGGAAACCCTGCTCTTTTGGAAATCTCTTTTGGGTAAGAACAATTTTATAGGAATTTGTACTTACAGGCCGTAATACCAAAATGAATTTTCTGCATCAGTCGTGGTTCCCTCATTGTTTTCACGGCAAACTTTACAGTTTTTTCTGTCTTTAAAGGATTTCAGCAAAATTGATATATTGGGCCAAGATAATTTTGAAAACACTATTCATTTTCTTATTTTTCAACTGGGGTACAAGCATTTTCCCAAAAAGTTTTTTGAGCTTTTTAATATGTTTTGAATCTCTAACCCTAGGGCCCTTGTTTGTTCCCCCCTTTTAAATTCTGTCTCACATTTAAGTAGTATTTTAAAAACTTTTATATGTGGTAAAAACTCCCGATGCAAAGATCCTCCACACCCAAAAATAGGGCAAATGCCGATATCGTTTTTAGATCGTAAAGAAATATGTTGCCTTTTAATTATAATTTGGGTTATCTTATCAACCAAACACACAAGAGCATCACCTCCACGTGACATGGAGTATAGATAATGCGAGTATTGACCTTTTTGCACTAACTTAGTATGAAGTTCCACTTGGGGCGTTTTAGATATGTTTTCATTAGTTCACAAAAAAACATTTTTTGTAAAAACTAATAAAAACGAAAGGAAAAAGACTTCCATTATATCTTCTAGATTTTTGATATTTTAAAGACAAACTTATCAAAAACTTTTTTTTAATTACTTTTTAAAAGAGGTCATTAGTTTTTTTTTTATTCTTAAGTATTATGGGGGTTTATGTTTGGTTTAAATGTGCGATTTTTATTCCTCCGTCTTTATTTTTTTCCTCTTCACTCATTTCCCCTTTCTCAAATACCTTTCCTCCCCGTCTTTCTCCTTTTTTTCCTTTCTCCCCCCCTTTCCCCTTCTTCTTTCTCTTTTTCCGTCCTTCCTTGCCGTTTTTTTTCCCTCTTCTCCCTTATCCCCTTGGAATATCCCCACCATCTTAATAAGTCAGACTTTGCTAAAACCCGAGTTTTCCCTCGACCCTGGGAAAGGGCTGGAAAAAAACCTCAAGCGTGTCTTCTGCTGGGGGGAAAGGGGCAGGGGAGGGGGAGTAAGCGTGGGGGGGGGAGGGAGGAGCGAAGAGGAGGAGAGAAGGAGGGGGGGGGGGAGAGAATGAGGGGGGGGGTAAGAGAGAATGGGGGGAGGGGGGTAAGAGAGAAAAGAGGGGGGGGGTAAAAAAAGGAGGGGGGGGAAAGGGGGGGGAGAAGGAGGACGGGGTAAGACGAAGGGGGTAGAAGGCAAAGAAGGGGGGGGGGAAAAGGGAAATATAGACGAAGGGGAGGATGAAGGCGAGGAGGAAATAAGAGAAAAAAGGGGTTAAAAGGGAATAGGGGAAAAAAAAGGGGGAGAAGGGAAAATGAAGTGAGGAAGACAGGGAAGAAAGGAGGGGGAAAAAGTAAATAAGAAGAGTATAAATAAAAGGAAAAAGAAAAAAAATTAAGAAAAAAAGGAAAGAAAAAGGGGAAAAAGGGTGAAGAAAATAAACGGGATCTAGAAAAAACCCGAAAAAAGAAGAAAATATTAAGAGAAGGGGGCATAAAAAAATAAAGGAGGAAGATCAAAGGGAAAAGAAACTACAGGGAAAGGAGACAGAGGAGGAGCAAGCGAATTACCCGGAAATGGAAAAAAGGGGAAAAAGAAATAGGGGAAAAAGAAAAAATCAGGGTAAAAAGAAAAATAAGAGAGGAAAAAAAGTCAAAGACAAAAAGGTTCCCACCATGGATTGGGTTCCCTTATTTTTTTCAAAGAAATGCTTTCCATCTTTTCTTTTTTCTTTTCTTTTTTCTTCATAATTGCTCAAATCCTCCACGCTTTTCTTATCTTTCCTTTAGTACCTGTCATTCAGTCATATTTTCTTAAGCGTCTTTTGTTTCTTTGTAGTTATTATTGTTATTATTATTATTATTATTATTATTATTATTATTATTATTATTATTATTTTAATAATATTATTTTCTCCTGCTTCTTCTTTTTTCTTATTATTATCACGATTATTATTTTAAACCCCCTTTTTAGAAAAAATATTATCAAATTTTATTGTTTTTATCATTACTTTCTGATGATGGTGATGATGTATGATGAATATTATTATTTTAAAAATTTTTAATTATTTAAATTTATTAATTTATTATTATTATTTTTTTATTATTATTTTTTATTATTTAAAATTTTTATTATTATTATTTATTTTTTATTTCAATTATTTTATTGTTGTTGTTGTGGTTGTTATTTTGTTGATGTTGTTAGATTATATTATTTCATCATTATCATTTTTTGTTTCCATTTTTGTTGTCATTATTTTTGATTAATAATATTATATTATCATCCGTTTTTTTTTTCTTCTTCGTTTTTTTCTTCTTCTTATTCGTTTTTTCTTCTTCTTCTTCTTCTCTTTTTTTATTATTATTACCAACATTATCTTATATATATCATCTTTATTGTTATCATTATTATTTTTTATTTTTTATTTTTTTATTGTTAATATTATATATTATTTTATTATAAAATTTTATTATTATTATTTTATTTATTATTATTATTTTTATTATTTTTTTTATTATTATCATTATTTTTATTATATTTTTATTCTATTATTTTACATTTTATTATTTTCACCCTTATTTAAGTTAAAATTCTAGTATTATTATTTATCATTATGTTATTCCATTGTTTATATTATTTTTATTAGTAATAGCTTAAAAAACGTAGCATAGTATCACAAAATTATTATTATTGGGTTTTCATTATTATTAATTTTTGTTTAAATTTTTATTATTTTATTTTTATTATTTTTTATTTTTTATTCTTTTTTATTATTTATTATTATTTTATTATTATATTAATATTATATTATTATTTATCTTATTATTTTTTATTTTTATTTTTTTATTATTAATTATTTTATTTATTATTTTTATTATTTTATTATTATTTTTTTAATTTTTTAAATTATTTTATTTTTTTTTTTTTTATATTTTTTTTATTATATTTATCTTATTATTTTTATTTTATTTTTTTAATTTTTATTATTTTTTATTTTTTATTTTTTTTATTATTATTTATTATTTTTTGTTATCATTATATTTTTATCATTATGAAAAATTTAAAATATTATTAAACTATTATTTTCTTCTTTTTTTTTTTTCTTCTTCTTCCCCTTCTTATTCTTTTTTTCCCTTTTTCTTCTTTTATTTTCTCCAGTTTTTTTTTTTTTTTTTCTTCTTCATATTATTATTTTTATTATTATTTATTTTATTTTTTATTATTTTTTTATTACATTATTTTTTTTTTTATTTTTTGTTATTATTGCCATTACTTTGTAATTTTTTTGTTATTTTCTATTTTGTTATATTTCAAATTATTTTTTATTACATATTTTTTTTATTTTTTTTTATTATTATTATTATTATTATTATTATTTTATCATATCATTATTGTCTTTATTTTTTATTTTCATCAGTATTATAGTTTCCTTTTTACTTCATTGTTATTTTACTAAATTTTTATATTATTAATTTATTTTTTACATTCTCTCCGTTTTTGGTTCTTTGTTTTTGTCTTGTCCAGCATTTCCCCGAGCTTAAAACATATTTTTTTTCCGCAATAGGTGATTTTCCCAAAGGGATCCGACAACTGTGCATTTCCAACATGTCGGGTTATGTCTAATTCCCCATGCCCGGGTTTTTGCATTCTTTGAGATTTTTCCGAGTCAGGGGTCACGACGGGGTATCACTGTCACTTTCATGCCTATGGATTCTCAAATTTCGAATCTAGTTTTGATATTTAGCACTTTCTTTTCCCCTCAGTTTTGAGATTTTGGTCCGCTGGTACACTATTCAATTTGGTCCACTCCTGTTATCTTTCCTTAGTAAAGAATATCCGTCGTTTAGTTCATTCTTTCTGTGTAAACAGTCTGTCCCGGGTAATTCGAACATTCTGTTCTTGCGACTCCCAAAGGGGGGGGCTTGGTCATACCATTTTGGGGTAAAAATTCTATCCCGTATTTTCTGAAAATCCCCCAGGGCCCGCAGGGCCCCTTGTCATGGCGTTTTCGGTATTTCCCGGGCAAGCTTTTTCCCCTGAAATTTCCACAAAAAACTCTACACAGAAAAGGTTTACTGAAGCTATCTATGCTGGCTTGTTTGATTTTTTCTTAAAGTTTTTCTTAGCAGCTAAGATCAGACCTTCGCTCCTTTTTCAAAAAAAATCCTAAGCCATATCGGGAATCTTCTCCACTACATTGGTTTGTCCCACAAACTCTCCATCAGTTTTTTCTCCTTCCATTTTCCTGATTTTCCCCCCGCCCCCTTTTTGGGTAATCCTGGGGGTTCTCTTCTTCATCTAAAAACCCCCTTTAAAGCAGTTTGAAGCCCCACCTGTGGTCTCTCTGAATACCATGAAGGATTACTCTCCTTTTTTTACCACCCCTAAATGTTTATAAACCCTCTTCCTCCTCCTTTCCCTTTGGGCAGGTACAGCTCCCAACTTTATTCTGGGTGCATACAACCATTCTTTGCCAAATTTTTCCCTAGTTTCTTCTACCCATGCTGCCCAGCTTTTCCCACTGTCCAATCCACAATCCCTGCACTGAAAACGTATACACACCCCCCTGTTTGACCCCATGATCAATTTCCTCCATTCAGTTTGGTCTGCATACTTTTTTACTTTCCACATCTTGAGTTATCTTCCCTTTTCATTTTGGGTTTTAAAGATCTTATAAAAATGCAGGATGCCAAGGTTTTATAACCTTCCTCTTCAACTTCCTGAAAGGGATCGTCGGTAAGTCTACCCCACTGCGCCGACCTGTCCTTCCTTTTTTATTTCTAGGACGCACATTTTGTCTACCCCAAACGACACCCGAATCTTGCGAGAAAACCTTACTGCTTGTACGAGTAGTCCGTTGGCTTTTTTGGGCTCCATACAATTTCAATCGTCCTGAACAGTAGTGGTTACAGGCTTCTTTTTCTTTTGCAAACTGTATCCACTCTCATTTTCGTACACTCGTTAGTGCAGCATGTTTGAAAAACACAATGGCGATAAGAGTCTCCTGAAAAAACCTCTCCCGAGCCACTTGCCAAAATTTTTTTCCTTCAAATGTTAAAACTTCTTTCCCGTTCACCCTGCTAGCTGTTACCGAATCATGTTCTTGGCTCCACCCAAACCCTCTCCCGGGATTTAAGTATCCATGAATGTGGCACCCGTATAGCTTTCTTGTAGTCTATCAAGCCATTGCAAGTTCGTCAAACCTTTTCCGCCGATTTTTTAGGATTGCCTTGTACAAACAATGATCTTTCGTTCCTCCGATCCTTTCTGCAAAACTTTTTGCTATCTGCTGTAGTCCTTCCCCCCCGTGCTGTCGTTTTTTCACCCCTGATTCCACAGTAGCTTTCCCCAATTATGGGGAGGCGGCTTTTGAGGTAGTTGTTAGCTTGGGTGCCCTTCGTTTGGTCTTTCTGAATGAGCATGTCCTTCCTTTGACCATCCACCTGGCACATTTTTTTGGGGGGAAAACAGTTTGAAAGGGTTTGCAATTTGGGTGTAATCCTGTAGCTTCTTAAACCAGTAGCCCCGGATAATCAGGGCCAGCTGCCTTCCCAATTTTCCATCTTTTCACTCCGTTCTAATACCTCCAGGTGTGTTGATCCCTTCTGACCCTATTCCCCCTGAACCCCGGAACTTGCTCAGCCAAAAACCCGTTTTTGTAATTTACCTCTTTTGACCATATCTTTCTCCCGAAAGTAGTTGCTTCAAATTTGGGTCAAGTTCTTTTTCCCTCCTCTATTCTTTCCATCCGAGTCTCATAGAAAAATTTCTGGGTTATGAAACTGTTGATTTTTTTTTAAATGTTTTCACTCTCATCAATCCTTGATCTTTAAAACCCACCCAATTTCTGTTAAATTCTGAAATGCACAAAGGCCATTCCTCCTCAAGGGTATTTTCTATTAATTTTTCTTTTCTCTTTGGTTTTAAATTTATGTTCCTCTTCGGATTTCTTTTTCTTTGCTGAGATCCTTTCTCATGTTTCAAAATCGTTTAACCCTTTCCCGAATGGTTCTTCGGTCCCCCTTTTTTCCTCTTCTTTAAATTCCCATTTTTCTGTGGTAACATTTTGCCGTGCGTACATTAAAGAATTTTAGTTCTTTAATGTTGGGAAATTTTTAATCCCTTGGGGCTTTTATTTTCATTTCCCAACCCCTGTTCTCGCTTTGCTCTATCACACGGGTTTAAAAGATGGTAATCCTTTTCTCTTCTAGAAATCACTTCTAGGGTCCCACGAAGAGCTTCTTGGGGCCCCTTTTTGATCAGGGGTTTCAAAGGGATCCCCTTTTAGGGTTATTGTTTGGTCCCTGCGTCTTCCTGGGGCTCATGTTTGTTTTTTTTTGCTGCATCTGGGAAAATTATGTCGCTCCTGAGGCCATTTTTTTCTCTTGAGTATTTTTTTGTTCCACATTCCCAAACCACTTCTTGATCTAATCTTGTACTTGATCAGCCAGCCCCTGTTCACTAACTCATTTAGCTCTGCGTTGGGTTTCGAGCTATCCCCAATCTACATTCTTTCTGACCTCGTCTTCCGTTCATTCTAATGACTTCAAACAACCGTTTGGTCCTCCTTCACCCTCCCAAATTTCTTTTGTTTGTTGCCCCGCAGTAACGGTACGACGGGCCTGGTGCTGAACCCCGGGGCCCCGGGACGCGAACCCACCAAGATCCATACTTGACTCTTTGGTTCTTTAATATTTGGGGCATTCTTCGTAAGGGGAGGGTGGTTTTAAGGTTTCCCCCCCCCAAAAAACCCCCCC
>NC_051391.1:33426091-33429124 GCF_015228065.2 Penaeus monodon | reverse complement strand
TTCTTATTATTTTTTTTTGTTTTTAGTACTTTTTTTGGTCTTTACTTTTGCATTGCCTTGGGAGTACAGAGAATGGCTTGGGGAGTCAAGCCTGTGGAAAACCCAGTGCCGGAGTCCCTGAGGCAGTTCGTCGTCGTTTGGCCCTCGCACTGGCAACTCCTACGACGCCGCTGGTCTCAAACTGTATCAGTTTTTGCCGGGTCCTTTGGATCCACCAACGTGGAGAAAGGGAGCCTCTGCATGGACAACAGTTTTTATATTAGTGTATAATTAGTTTCGATATTTTATGATTATTTTTAAATCATTATTTATTCTTCCTTTATTATCATTAATATATTTTTTATTATCGTTATCACATTTATTACTACATTATCCTGTTATTTTTAAATATTATCTATTTTATCATGATATCGTTATGGTGATCACTATTGTTGTTATTTTTATTTGATCATTACAAATAGCTATTAATATATTATTATCCTTGTCATTATCATCATATTCCCAATATTCTAATATTCATAACCTCATCATCATTTTTTTGCCACCCATGATTATAATTATCAAAATGATTTCACTATCCTCATGCGTACCATGAAATTTAAAATTTTTGTTATCACTAGGGCATATGTATGTGTTTCTCAAAAATTATCAATATCTTTAGGGTTACTTACCATCAAAAACACAGAACACAGAGTCGTATAAAACACCATATATGTTAGGGAAATGTTACACTAAAATCGCACATGCAGGGGATTTGTTGCACAGACAAACACACACATAGTACCAAAAACAGGAGAGGTATAGGGATTATGGAAATATGGCTAAAGAATGAGGAAAATTTCTAGGTGGGGGGGGGGCATTTTACAAGAAATCTCTGAGATTACATGGATATGCTTTTTTTCACAGTACAAAACCCCGTTGCGGGGTTTAAAGCGGTACCCCTCTCGCACCTCACCGCTTTATGACTAGCCACTCCGCCACACACATCCTTAACACACGAATAGTGAACACACACACGAGGGCAGATACACGGACAAGGGTGATGAAACACTCACATAAGAGTCAAAGAATAGATATATGTAAGAGAGGAGGGCAACGGGGAAAAACCCCACACAAACACACACACACACACACACACACACACACAAAAACCCACACACACACACACACACACACACACACACACACACACACACACACACACACACACACACACACACACACCCCACAAAACACACACATACATATATACATACATAGGAGAGAGAGAGAGATAAGAGAGAGAGAGAGAGAGAGAGAGAGTGAGAGAGAGAGAGAGAGAGAGAGAAGAGAGATGAGAAAAGAGAGAAAGAGATAGAGAGAGAGATAGAGAGAGAGAGAGAGAGAGAGAAGAGAGACGGACAGGCCTCGAAATCTTACTCTTTGTTTATGATGGTCGAGCTCATTATTACACTGAACAACGGTTGTTTCCTATGTGTGGTTTGCATGCTGATGTCAAGTACCATAGGTTCGAGTCTCCGTCGGGAAAAGGATCTCTTTGTTAGCGATTTATGTATGAAAAAGTAAATAGAAACACAAGATGCGCACACTGGATATCGCATTCTCACACTAACACACTCATCCGCGCAATGAAAAGCATACTAAGCTAAATACACACACACAAAAGTTACATCGGGCTTCTCTCTACTTTCCGCCGGGAGTATAGTGAAGCTTGAGGTGGGGAGTGAAGGGGTAAACATTAACCACATTATTGGATATTAACCCACCACACACCCGTACGTTTTAGAAGAACTGACTATCACTCAAGGCTCCTTGTAACGATAATAAAACACTGTCTGAAACGCAAAAGATTTCCTGTTTCATTCTGGTAACGGGAAGATAGAGACAGTTTGATAAGAGAATGAGGAAGTAGGCGATTCAGTGTGGCCTGAAAGGTGGGGTAGGGTGTTCAAATGAAAATGCCAGGGGAGGCAAATGCGGGAAGAAGAGAGAGTTGAAATAGAGAAATTGAAATATAGATAAAGAGTGGAAAACTGAGATGATTCGCATTGAAGAGGAGGAATAGATTAAAAGAAGGAAAAAGAAGGTCAATACGATGACTTTAGGAAAAAGAGAATACATATCTTGGAGGTCACTTTTCTAAGGTAAAAGAAGAAGAATCTTTCGCTTGGTTATGAAAAAAAACATGGACAACAAGTTGAATCGTTATTACTTTCCCCAATAAGTTTATACTTTTGTGTACGAATGCAGCAATAGGATGGCGGTAATACTCCGATATCTGAATTGCATTTCATGTTGTGTTTGCCTTCTGGAAAGGGAAGGCGTAAGGGGTAAAGGGGAGAGAGAGGCAGCTTGATTAGAGAACGAGGAAGTGGGAGAGTCACTGTGGCTTGCAATGTGGGGTTGGATTTGCAAATAAGAATGTAAGACGAATTGGATGAAGGAGTATAGACAGGAGACAAAGGAAATGAATGAATGTAAAAGAAGGAACATAGGGAAAGGTTTATAATTTGTATATAATAAAAATGAGATAAAAGGAAGGTAAGGTGCAAAATAAAATGAACTGAGATGAACAGTAAGCTAATAATTCATGTTATTCTTTATTTTCATATGAATAAATGCTTGAAACACACAAACACACACACACACACACACACACATACGCACACACACACACACCACACACACACACACACACACACACACACACACACACACACATACATACACACACACACACATATTTACTTGTCCTTTCCTAACTCACCTGATTTTGTACTTGGCTTTTGTTTATCTGTCTATTTTGTTTTTAAAAATAGTTTACTTTGTTATGTGTTGCTTATATGTTTATGTATATATAGTTTGTCTCTTTATCTGTATTTCTGTGTATATTTTCAGCCTCTGGCTGCATGAAAATCAATAAACCGATTATTATTATTATTATTATTATTATTATTATTATTATTATTATTATTATTATTATTATCACACACACACACACATACACACACACACACGCACACACACACACGC
>NC_051391.1:33416091-33418591 GCF_015228065.2 Penaeus monodon | reverse complement strand
CCCTCGGGGCGGCGGTAAAAATGAATAAATACGATGAGAATCTATTTAGGAACTCCGCGTCCTTGTGATAGGGGCCGCAGAGGCCCTTTCAAAAATCTGCACGGGTTAGCGGCAACAATGAGCAGATGTAAAACAGCAGGAGTGAGAGTGAGTGGCTTGCTGTTCCCCGGGAATTCAGCAGTAGGCGGGCAGCGAGGGGACTCTCAGCAGTAGATTAGTTGGCAGGGTGTGCTTTGACGGGGAACAGGCCCTTTCGAGGCTTTCTATGATTTTCAGTGTCCCTTTAACCACCATTGTTGATGGGTTTCCCCGAGTATGGTAGGTGGCGAGCCAAACATTGGAATACTACATTATTTATTATATATTATATTATATATATATATATATATATATATAATATATTACATATAATAATATAATAATATATATATTATAATATTAAATATATATATTTTTTATATATAACACATGTGTGGTGGTGTATATTACATGTGTGTGTGTTGTGTGTTTTCTTTCTACACCCCCTATATAAGCGTTCTGTAAGATATTCGATTTGTTGAAAACTACGGGTTAAAAACCTTATAAAAGTGTGTTACACAGCGAGGGGTCGTAACTCAAAACCTAAAAAGCCAAAGCTTTTGCCAATTATACGGATTTTTAATTTTTTGTTTCCTTAATGAAACCCCATAACATATGACTATCCATGTGCGTTCCCTATGTAGATTTTTTTCGATTAAAAATGAACTGATATGTAATCATGAGATAAATAAGGCAATCAGTCACACTATCCCTTTTCTTTTTTTTGGAAACAACGCAAAAAAATATTTGAAAAAAAAATTTGGTGAAACAGATTTGGAATTTTATTCCAAAAGCGGGGATTATTATGTTTAACCACCCCGGCTTGCGAGGGAAAAGGTGAGCAGAGAATTACATTTTTTGAAAGAACGTTTGCGAGAAATTTCCCTGCCCAAAACACGACACGTAACCGCTGTAATTTCCAAATGTTTTCACTTCGGGTTTGCAGAACTTTTTAAAAATCGCGCAAATCCATTGGTGCCCATAATCCGTTTTAATAAAGAAAAGAAATTTTGGAAGCTTCGGTAGAGCAAAAAGGCCCTGATAACATATAATATGATATTTATGGCCCATGTTTTTCATCCAAAATAATAAAGGAATAAATAACAATACTAGAATAGTTTATTTATTCTTAAGTCCTCACTGCTATAACTTCCATTGCCTAAACCTACAACAGATTGATCCATTTCCGTCTAGGTGTGATTTACCCAAATTTAGCAAATCCGTGTGCGCCCGAGCGATGTGCGTTGTAAATGATAATTATAATTTCCCCACGTTTTCCCTTTAGTATAATCAGAATAGTAAACCATGATCGCAAAAGCACAAAACAGGCACCACGATAAGGAAAAAGCTTAAACCTAGTCGTTGTTAGTTATGGTATCTGTGCTTTGCAGTTTCTGTTTCTGTGATTCACATCCATATATTTCTAGTAATTCACCTACAATGATATATTTCTAAGAGTTCAACTCAAACGCTGCCTTTCTACGAATTTGTTTATAGGGGTATTATTCAAATAAAAACTCTTTAAAAATTTTAATTTTAAGAACCCTAAAAATTTCAGAAATAAAAATTATTTTTCCCCTGAGAGAAACACAAATGGGAAAGAAAAAAAATATATATTTTTCAAAATCGTAATGGCAAAGCTCGAAGAAAGAGTGAATAAAAGACTCACAATAGGAATTGTCTCTTTGTGTTTCTGAAGACCTCAGGCTCGCCATCCAGATGTCTCTTAAGGTTAGGGTAAAAAGAGGAAGAGGAGTAAATGGATGGCTTGGCGGCTAAGGCAGAGGAAAACAGAAGGGTGGAATCAACGGCAAAAGCGTGAATTAGAAGAGAAGGAGAATGAATATCAATGGAAGGAACAGAATGGGAGAATCCACAAGACTTGAGGGCGACACGATATACCAGCGCCCAGGAAGCGAGCTAAAATATATCTCGTTGAGGAAGTAAAACCCTGAAAGGAAAGTTTTGCTAGTCCTGCATTATCCCTAAGCAATATCAAGATTCTTTATATTCCCTTCAGAATAGGACGGGGACAGGAAAAAATCATAAAAAAAACTTTCCTTCAGAATTTTAGAAGAGTTGGATTAAAAAGGTTAAGGGGGAAAGGGGGCAAACCCAGTCTGAAGAAAGGATTTCAGTACATAGATTTAACAAAACGGCTTTGTTTTTGAAAGAAGAGAGGAGGACGACAGAGAAATTTAAGTAAGGGAAACAATTTTTTGATTAGCAGTCACCTGGAATTCAATATTTATGTTTACTTTTTTTCAAGGTACCATTTTTAAAAATTTTTTGTCCCGAAACAATCATACTTTTTGAAATGTACTCAAGAGCCAGGATGAGTTGGCAGTAAAATCTCTTTCTTTGGACAGCATTTCATTTTTTGAGGATTTTATGCGCCGGCCTCGTGAATTTCGGGGTTTTT
>NC_051391.1:33406091-33411091 GCF_015228065.2 Penaeus monodon | reverse complement strand
TGCATTTAAATAGAAATATGAAAGCATGCCATAAATAATGTGTTACTTTGGAAAATAACATTTAGGATTTATTTTTGTTTGTTTATATGTGTGTGAGCGTGCATGTGTGTGTGTGTGTGTGTGTGTGTGTGTGTGTGTGTGTGTGTGTGTGTGTGTGTGTGTGTGTGTGTGTGTGTGTGTGTGTGTGTGTGTGTGTGTGTGTGTTCGAGTGTGCGTGTGTGTGTGTGCGCGAGCGCTTCCGTTCGTTTCTTTAAATATTTCGCCTGCAAATGAGCTTAAACGTTCGTCCTCTCCTCTTTACTCACAAATAATCCAAACAGACAAAAAACAAAACAATTCTAAAAGTACAAAGGATTCCTCGTTTCCAAAAGACCGAATTATCTCTTTTAATTCTTGAGAATGCCATCCGATTCGTTCAAAAAGTAGACTAATGAATCAGGATTTTTCTCTGTAGACGAAAATTCTCCAACTTCTTGGGAAATGCAAAATACTTTCATTCTTTGTAAAAAGCTGGACTTTTTGTCTTACAGGGAAAGGAATTATTTATTTAACTATTTATCCATTTGCAAGTTTAGTACGATTTTTTCGTTTAATCCCGTTTTGGCATTGGTAATTGCACGGAGGAGTTTTAGACATTTATTTTTTTTATGATAAAGAAGGCTTATGTGTCCAGGGAATGGGAAAGTAAAGGGAAACTCGTCAAGTCGTTCCCGAGGTTAACAAACAAAATGTGACTTTTGCGTTTTCCTTTTCCCCTCTCTTTCCAATTACCATCTTTAAACATTCTTTCCGTTTGTCAGTAGCAATATTGATATAGGCAAAATCGCACAAATGATCGAGCCTAAATTGCTGTAACATTGACACTCTTATTACTATCTTATCTTTTAATGTATTGCGCCTAACACTTCTTTTTCCCATTACTGTTTTATTTCAGTTCTCAACGTTGTCTTTTTTACACCTCTTGTATGACTGATTACCTTGTTTGGCCGTTTTACTTTTCTCCTGCTATAAATCCCCGTAAAATTCACGTAGGCCGGCGCATGAAGTCCTCAAAAAATGGAAAATGCTGTCTCAAGAAAGAGAGTTACTGCCAACTCATCCTGGACTCTTGAGTACATTTCACAAAGTATGATTTGTGTTCAGGACAACAAATTTAATTAAAAATGGTACCTTGAAAATAAGGTAAACATAAATATTGAATTCCAGGTGACTAGACTAATCAAGAAACTTGTTTGCCTTACTTCAATTCTCTGTCGTCCTCCTCTCTTCATTCTAAACAAAGCCGTTTTGTTGAATCTATGTACTGCAATCCATTCTTCAGACTGGGGTTTGCACCCTGTCCCTTAACCTCTTTAATAACCAAACTCTTCTAAAACTTCTGAAGGGCAAGATTTTTTTATGACTTTTCCTGTGCCAGTACCTATTCTGAAGGAATATAAAGAATCTTGATATTGCTTAGGGATAATTTGGCGGGGACTAGAAAAAACTTTCATTTAGGGTTTATTTCCTAAACCCAAAGAATTTTTTTACTCGTTCCTGGGGGGTGGTATATGGTGTGCCCTCAAGTTTGTGGATTCTCCCATTCTTTTCCTTCCATTGATATTCATTCTCCTTCTCTTCTAATTCACGCTTTTGCCGTTGATTCCACCCTTCTGTTTTCCTCTGCCTTAGCCGCCAAGCCACCCCATTTACCCCCTTTTCCCTTTTTTTTTACCCAAACCCTTTAAAGAACATCTGGAGGGCGACCCTGAGGTTTTTCAGAAACCCCAAAGAGGAAAAATTCCTATTGTGAGTCTTTTTTTAAACTCTTTTTCGAGTTTTTGAAAATTCCCCCGTTTTTGGGAAAAAATATTTTATTTTTTTTTTTTCCCCATTTGTTTTTTCTCGGGAAAAAGGGAGAAATTTTCGATTGCTAAATTTTTTAGAAAAGTATTTTAAGTTTAAAATTTCTTAGAAGAGTTTTTTTTATATTTGGGAATTAATACCCCATAAAAAAAATTCTTTAAAAAGGCAGCGTTTGAGTTGAACTCTTAGAAATATATCATTGTAGGTGAATTACTAGAAATATATGGATGTGAATCACAGAAACAGAAACTGCAAAGCACAGAACCAAAAAACTAAAACGACTGGTTTTTAAGTTTTACCTTTACCCGGGGTTTGCCTTTTCTTGTGCGTTAGCGACCCATGGTTTTAAACTATTCTTGATTATCCAAAGGTAATACGTGGGGGGAATTCATATTTTTATAATTCATGCACACGCACACCCGCCCCCGGGCGCACAGGGTTTGCAAAATTTTGGGAAAAATAAAACCAGAGGGAAAAGGGATCAATTGTTGTAGGTTTGGGCACTGGAATTTTATAGCAGTGGGGACTTAAAAATAAAAAAAACTATTTTTAGTATTTTTTTTTACCCTTTATTTCTTGGATAAAAAAACCATGGAAAAAGTAAAATATCTTTAAATTTTATGATTAATCGGGGCCTTCTTGCTCTACACGAATGTTCCCAAAATTTATCATTGCATTTTTTAAATTTGGGTTTTACTGGGAAACCCAAGGGATTCCCCGCGATTTCAAACGTTCTGCAAACCTGACAGTGAAAGCCCTTATGGAAATTTTCAGCGGGGTTTGGGTCGTTTCAATAAGAAATTTCTCGCAATCGTTCTTTTCAATAAATGATAATTCTCTGCATCACCTTGCCATCGCAAGCCGGGATGGTATAAACATATAATAATCCCTGCTTATGGAATAAAATTCCAAATCTGTTTCACGCAACTTCTTTTTTCAAGATATTACTTTTTGCGTTGTTTCCGAAAAAAATGAAGAGGTATAGTGTGTATCTGATTGTCTTATTGATGCATCATTTACATAGTCAGTTCATATTTATATATCTGAAAAAATCTACATACGGGAACGCACGATGGATATGTCATGATATGTTATGGGGTTTCATTAAGGAACAAAAAAATTAAATATCCGGTATAAGTTAGGCAATGCTCTTGGCATTTGTAGGTTGTGAGTTACAGACGCACTCGCTGTGTAGACAGCACTTTTATAAAGGTGTTAACCCAGTAGTGTTACAACAAATCGAATATCTTACAGAACGCTTATATAGGAGGTGTAGAAAGTAACACACACACACACACACACACACATGTGTGTGTATATATATATATATATATATATATTAATATATATATATATATATATATATATATATATATATATGTATGTTTTCACATATGTATTGGCTCGCCACCTACCATACTCGTGTAGAGCCCATCATACAACTGGTGGCTAACGGTGACACTGAACTCATAGAAGCAAGCCTCCGAAGTCCTGCCAAGCATGGAATACTACTGCTGAGATGTCCCCTACGCTGCCCGCCTAGCTGCTGAATTCCGACACAGCAAGCCACGTCACTCTCAGCTCCTGCTGTTGACATCTGTCTCATCTGTTGCCGCTAACGCCGTGCAGATTTTCGAAGGACCTCTGCTGGACCATATCACAAAGGACGCGGAGTTGCCTAACTAGATTCTCACTCGTATGTATCCATTATTACCGCCGCCTGAGGATGCTCTTCCCTCAGCGCCGCTCACTCGCTCGCATTCTGTGACGCCGCATGAAGACGGATTCCCTTCAGCGCTGCCCGTTCGCGTAGTTTTGAAGCCCGAGAATATCGTAGTCTCGGCATCCGTTAACACTCGTATAACTAGCAAAACCTCGACACTGATATCATACACGGCGCCATTCAATACTTCAGTCGTTTTCTACGTTGCTCACGTCTTTTATAACATTGTACCACTGTTTCTTCTTATGTACTTTTTATTGGATATAGCTACATTAATTAAATGGTTTGATTATGATGAGGACCATCAGTTGGAAACCAGGAAAACATGTAACCCAGCTATATCTATATCATATTACTGTATTCTGCATATTTCATATAACCTTACATACATGTCACATACGTATCTGTCCATTGGTTTAACTTTATTCGTCTCTTCTTCCACACTAGACATTCCAATGTTGCGTTGTTTATCCCCTTCCATAAGAGCTATGCATTGTTGTAACACTCCCTTTCATCACCAACCCGATCGTCACATCGTAAACACGTGTTTTATACCATTTAAAACCATTGTAGGAGATGAAAAAGGCAGACCCTGCGGGGAGCCAAGGAGCAACAGCTCGTTCATCGACGCAGACGTACTACATCAATACTATACAGTAAACTAGATAAGACATCTTGGCTGTCTACCTTACACCCTAGGCTCGCTACCTACCATACTCTTGTAGGGCCCATCGTTTGGGCCTTACGCACACACACAAAACACACACACACAAACACACCACACACACACACACACACACACACACACACACACAACACATACGCCACACGCACACACACACCACACACACACACACACACACACACACCACACACACACACACACACCCCACACACACACCACACAAAAACAAACAAACACACATATTAAAAAAAAAAAATAAATAAAAAATAAAAAAAAAAAAAACCCCCAAAAAAAAAAAAAAAAAAAAAAAATATATATATATATTAAAAAAAAATATATATATATATATATTATTTATATATATATAAATATATATATATATATTTTATATATATATAATTATATTTTATATAAAATTAAAAATATATATATATATATATATATATATATATAAAATATAATATATATATACATAATTTGTGTGCATGTGTGTACACACACACACAAAACACACCAAAACACACACACAAGCACACACACAAACACACACACACACACACACACCCCAAAACAAATAAATATATATATATATATTATATATATTATATATATATATATTAAAATATATATATATATATATGGAGTTTCTTCAAACCTCGCCCCCAGAGGGGAACACAGCAGAATCCAAATGGGGTTCCCTTTTTTTGTTCCCCGCCCTTTGTTAAGTTTTCCCTTTGAAAATTCCCT
>NC_051391.1:33400130-33405991 GCF_015228065.2 Penaeus monodon | reverse complement strand
TGGGGGTTTTTAGAAGGATCCGCAACTTTTGCTATAATTCTTATGGGTCCCGTTTCATCCTCGAGACCGACCGCATGCCTCTGCTGCAGCTTAAACACACTAAAATGCCGAATGTACGGTTGATACAGTGGGCGCTCTGTCTCCAACAATTCCACTTCAGCATCCGCTACGTCAAGGGTTCATGTAAAAGTGGGGAAAAACTGAGGCCCAGATGTTTGTGAAGAGGATGGAGACAGAGATCACTGCCTGCTGCCTTCTCCAGACACTCATCGTGGATGAATTGTTGTACTGTTTTCGCATGTTTATTTTTTTCTTATGAATGAATCGCAATGAAATATTTGACAAATCAGTTATATATCGTTTAAAGT
This sequence comes from Penaeus monodon, assembly GCF_015228065.2. Taxonomy (NCBI): domain Eukaryota; kingdom Metazoa; phylum Arthropoda; class Malacostraca; order Decapoda; family Penaeidae; genus Penaeus; species Penaeus monodon. The sequence continues at coordinate 33,405,623 of NC_051391.1, read as the reverse complement.
TCAAACAATGTTTGATATTATAATCTCCGAATTTCTTTTTATTCAGGAAACGGGGTAAATTCTCTGTTAACCATCTATTACAACTGTGGATGTGCTTTAGATAGTCCGGGGAGCTTTGATTTTAAAAGTCAGAAGATTTTGCAGTACTAAAGCCAAAAATGAGCCTTTGAGCCAAAAAGTTGATGAGTTTTTTTTTTTTTTTTTTTTTTTTTTTTTTTGGCGGGGGGGGGGGGTAATGTGATATCATATATTATATCATGACCACATCGAAATATGCAATGCTAATATATATATATATATATATATATAACATATATAATATATTTATAATATATATATAATAAATATAATATATTTATAAAATATTATATATGCATTAAAAAATAAACACCTATCTATTATCCCATATAAGTATATAAATATGCATATATATCATATATGTGTATATATATTTATATGTGCATATATTTTCATTACACACACCCACCACCCCACCACACACAACACACCACACACCACTCATAACTGTATAAAAAATAAAAAACACCCACACACACTTGCAATATGTGTATATATAAATTTATATATATTATATATAAATATATATATTATTATATATATATTATATATATTATGTTAATATATTATTAAAATATATATATTTATTATATTATTTTTTTTTGTTTATATTTATATATATTTAAAATAATTTTATATTATTATATTTATTAAAATTTTTATTTGTGTTTTGTGTTTATATTTTTTTCTATTATAATTTATTATATTTTTTTTATTTTTTTTTTTTTTTGTTTTTAAACTATTAATTTTTATTATTTTTTTTTTTTTAATTTCTTATATTTTATATTTTTTTTTTTTAAATTTTTTTTTTTTTTATTTTTAAAATTTTTTAAAAAAAATTTTATTTTTTTTTTTTTCCCATTTTATTTTTTTAAATTTAAAATTTTCTTTTTTTTTTATTTTTTAAAATTTTTTTTTTATATTTTATTTCTTCCTTTTTTTTTTTTTTTATTTTAAATTATATTAAAATTTTTAAAATTTTTTTTAAAAATTTTTAAAAAAAACCCAAATTTAAATAAGTTTTTAATATTTTTAAAAAAAAAATTTTTTTTAAAAATAAAAAAAATTAAATAAAAAAAAAAAAAGGGAAAAAAAAAAAAAAAAAAAAAAAAAAAAAAAAAAAAAAAAAAAAATTACATATTAAAAAAAGAGGGGGAAGAGGCCAAAAAAAAACCCAAAAATTTTTAAGGGAAAAAAAGGGGAAAAAGGGGTGATTAGAAAAAAGAGGGGAGAGGAAAAAAAAAGGGGGGAAAAAGGGGGGAAAAAAAAAAGGGGAAAAAGAGGGGGGAAAAAAAAAGGGGGGGGAAAAAAAAAAAAAAAAGAGGGAAAAAATTTTAAAAAAGGGGGGGGGGGGAAAAAAGAAGAAAAGGAGGAAAATGGGGAAAAAAAAAAAAAAAAAGGGGGGGAAAAACCAAAAAAAAAAAAAATTTTGACGAGAGACTAAAGGAAAACGGCGACCCAAGAGTTGGCAAGTGAAAACGCCTGTGCAATGAGAGTCGGACGGTTCACGGCGGAGAGGAGAGGGAGCGCTCGAGAGCAGAGATAGCGCGAACGAGCGGAGAGTCAGCGTAGCGAGAGAGCCGAGGAGCGGAGAGCGGAGCGCGAGAGAAGAGAGAGAGAGCGGGGGGGCGCGCGCGAGCGCAGAGGAGAGCGGCGCGGAGCGCGCGAGAGCGAGAGAGAGGAGAGAGCGAGAGAGCGAGAGAGAGAGAGAGAGAGAGAGAGAATGGAACGAGATGGAGATAACGGCGAGAACAGAAGAGGGTAGAGGGAAGTAGCGCAATGATAAAAATGCTCAAACGGTAGACAGACGGAAAGAAAGAAAGAAAAAATTGAGTGAAAATAGAAATAAAAAGAGCCAGAGTTGACTTCATACCTTTATTCACCCATCTTTTGATTTTTATTCTCCGTTTAATTTCTTACATCTATTAACCTATTGCTTTAGAGGTACGTGTCAGGCCCATTGTGAGTTTAGTTGGGTAAATATATTTATACAACACAAATACTTAATACCAAGTGATCCACTGCTATTCCTGTTTCACCTTTTTACCATTTTTTTTTTTTTTCTTTTTACTGTGTATTGCTATTAATAACACAGAAATAACAAGGGCATCGGTATTAATAGCAATTAGATAGAATAAATTCCAAAAACTAAAAGAAAGCCGAAAACAGGTGGTCACGTAAGGGTCCTACTGACTGCCTTCTTTGGTGGATCACACTTTGGAACCGTCAGTCTAAACACATTGAATAGCAAAATACTCTGAGGACAATTATTTCCCGGCGACGCCGTGGTTAAGGGGGAAAAATCGCTGATGCTCTAGTGGAAATGAACTATTAGAATTTTACATATTTTATATATTTCAACGACGTGAATCATGTTTGGGAACTTTTAAAACGTGTTTCTCATTAACTTTGTGTTCGACTTTTATTTGAAATTTACGAACTGTCGCCAACCTTTGATCTTTCAGCGTGATTATTTAGATTCTAGAAAACAAGAGAGTGGAGAAAAGGTCCTGTATCGTCTATCGTTGAGTTTTGAATTCAAAGGTTTTAAGCTGTCCGCACACAACGCACGTACACACACAAACACACATAGACACACACACACACACACACATTCACACACACGCACGCAGGCACGCACGCACACACTCACGTACGCACGCACGTACGCACTCTCTCTCACACACGCACACGCACACACACACACACACACACACACACACCACACACACACACACCACACACACACAACACACACACACAACACACATCTACATCTTTCTGTTATCAATATCTATGCATCTAAATGTATACACGCATAAAGCAGTATATTTACGGTTTTTACCGATTCGAAATATAGTACCCTTTGATTTGCCACTGTCTGGAGACGCGTATAGGGGAAAGAACAGATATCCAAGCTACATGAGATACCTAGACGGAAACTTATCATTCGAGGCCAAGTGAGTTCAGGTGCTATTACTGTACATCAATGATTAATGGTAATGCTCCTGTTTTCAACAATGGCCTTTGGCTGTTTGCATTTAAAATAGAATATGAAAGCAGCATAAAATATGTGTTACTTTGGAAAATAACATTTAGGTTATTTTTTGTTTTGTTTATATGTGGTGAGCGTGCATGTGTGTGTGTGTGTGTGTGTGTGTGTGTGTGTTGTGTGGTGTGTGTGTGTGTGTGTGTGTGTGTGTGTGTTTTCGAGTGTGCGTGTGTGTGTGTGCGCGAGCGCTTCCGTTCGTATCTTTAAATATTTCGCCTGCAAATGAGCTTAAACGTTCGTCCTCTCCTCTTTACTCACAAATAATCCAAACAGACAAAAAACAAAACAATTCTAAAAGTACAAAGGATTCCTCGTTTCCAAAAGACCGAATTATCTCTTTTAATTCTTGAGAATGCCATCCGATTCGTTCAAAAAGTAGACTAATGAATCAGGATTTTTCTCTGTAGACGAAAATTCTCCAACTTCTTGGGAAATGCAAATACTTTCATTCTTTGTAAAAAGCTGGACTTTTTGTCTTACAGGGAAAGGAATTATTTATTTAACTATTTATCCATTTGCAAGTTTAGTACGATTTTTTCGTTTAATCCCGTTTTGGCATTGGTAATTGCACGGAGGAGTTTTAGACATTTATTTTTTTTTTAATGATAAAGAAGGCTTATGTGTCCAGGGAATGGGAAAGTAAAGGGAAACTCGTCAAGTCGTTCCCGAGGTTAACAAACAAAATGTGACTTTTGCGTTTTCCTTTTCCCCTCTCTTTCCAATTACCATCTTTAAACATTCTTTCCGTTTGTCAGTAGCAATATTGATATAGGCAAAATCGCACAAATGATCGAGCCTAAATTGCTGTAACATTAACACTCTTATTACTATCTTATCTTTTAATGTATTGCGCCTAACACTTCTTTTTCCCATTACTCTTTTATTTCAGTTCTCAACGTTGTCTTTTTTACACCTCTTGTATGACTGATTACCTTGTTTGGCCGTTTTACTTTTCTCCTGCTATAAATCCCCGTAAATTCACGTAGGCCGGCGCATGAAGTCTCAAAAAATGGAAAATGCTGTCTCAAGAAAGAGAGTTACTGCAACTCCATCCTGGACTCTTGAGAAAATTTTTTCACAAAGTATATTTGTGTTGGGGACAAAAAAATTTAAATTAAAATGGTACCTTGAAATAAGTAAACATAAATATTAAATTTCCCAGGTACTAAAATAAAGAAACTTTTTGCCTTACTTAAATTCTCTTCGTCCCTCCTCTCTTCATTCTAAAAAAACCGTTTTTTGAATCTATGTACTGCAATCCATTCTCAGACTGGGGTTTGCCCCCTTTCCCCTTTAAACCCCTTTTTAAAATAACCAAAAACTCTTCTAAAACTTCTAAGGGCAGTTTTTTTTGATGACTTTTCCTGTGCAGTACCTATTCTGAAGGAATATAAAGAATCTTGATATTGCTTAGGGATAATGCAGGACTAGCAAAACTTTCCTTTCAGGGTTTTACTTCCTCAACGAGATATATTTTCGTTCGCTTCCTGGGCGCTGGTATATCGTGTCGCCCTCAAGTCTTGTGGATTCTCCCATTCTGTTCCTTCCATTGATATTCATTCTCCTTCTCTTCTAATTCACGCCTTTGCCGTTGATTCCACCCTTCTGTTTTCCTCTGCCTTAGCCGCCAAGCCATCCATTTACTCCTCTTCCTCTTTTTACCCTAACCTTAAGAGACATCTGGATGGCGAGCCTGAGGTCTTCAGAAACACAAAGAGACAATTCCTATTGTGAGTCTTTTATTCACTCTTTCTTCGAGCTTTACCATTACGATTTTGAAAAATAATTTTTTTTTCTTTCCCATTTTTTGTTTTCCCTCGGAAAAAAAGTAATTTTTTGTTTCTGATTTTAGGAATATCGTTAAGATTAAATTCTTAGAAGAGTTTTTTTAGTTGAAATTTAAAACCACTATAAATCAATTTGTAGAAAGGCAGCGTTTGAGTTGAACTCTTAGAAATATATCATTGTAGGTGAATTACTAGAAATGTATGGATGTGAATCACAGAAACAGAAACTGCAAAGCACAGATACCATAAAAACAAAGACTAGGGTTTTGCTTTTCCTTTCGGGTGCCTGTCTTGTGCGTTTTGCGATCTAAATTTTTCTTTCATGATTATACTAAGGTAATACGTGGTGAATTCAAATATTATCATTCATGCACACGCACATCGCTCGGGCGCACACGGATTTGCTAAATTTTGGTAAATCACACCTAGACGGAAATGGGTCAATCTGTTGTAGGTTTAGGAATGGAAGTTATAACAGTGAGGACTTAAGAATAAATAAACTATTCTAGATTTTTTTTTCCTTTTTTTTTTGGATGAAAAAATGGCCCGTAAAAAACATAATTTATTTTTAACAGG
>NC_051391.1:33387630-33395130 GCF_015228065.2 Penaeus monodon | reverse complement strand
ATTAAATTTTTATTTCATTACTTTATATACCACCACAAAACATATAATCTATACACACACATACACCACAAAACACAAACCCACATACCCACACACCACACACACCCCAAAAACACACAAACACAACCCCACAACACACCACACCCAAAACACCCACCCATTTATATATATTATATATTATAATTTATAATATATTTTATATTTATATATATACATACATACATAACACCCACAACACCCACCCCACCCACACATATATATTATATTATAATTTTATATAATATATATATATATATTATTATATTTCATATATTTTGTTTTTTATATTCTTATTTTAAATTTTTTTTTTATTATTATATTTTTATTTAAAATTAAAAATTATTATTTCATATCTATTTTTTTTGTTTTTCTATATATTTTTTTTTTTTTTATTTTTTTTTTTTATTTTTTTTTTATTTTTTTTTTAATTTTTCTTCTTTTTTTTGTGTGTGTGTGTGTGTGTGTGTTGGGGTGGGGTGTGTGTTGGGGGTGTGTTGGTGTGTTGTGTTTTTGTGTTGGTGCTTTTTTTCTTTCTTATTTTTTTATTTTTTCTTTTCTTTATATTTCTCTCCTCTTATTTATTTCTTTATCTTTTTTTCTTACTTTTCTCTAATTTTTTTTTTTTTTTTTCCCCCCCCCGTGTGTGGTGGTGTGGTGTTAATTTTAAAAAATGGCTCTTGGTGAAAAAGGGTCCGGGTCCCCCCTGGGAAAAACCCGGGTCCCCGGTGTTGTTTTTGTCGCTTGGCCCCCCGTTCTAGTCGCGCGGAGAGAGGGAGCCCGCCCCATGGCCCGCTTGCTCTCCTCAAATTTTTTTCACCCAGTATTGATTCTAAAATACGGGAGTTAGAGACAATAATGACATAGTCGCACGACTGAGGTGGATTTCGATACAATGTATGTTTTATGCACACACCACACACACACAACGTAAATATATGTCCAGGGGTTGTGTAAGTTTTCCTTAAATTACAATGTCCATTTTCTTTGTTTGACTTGGTGTATGTATGTGTGTGTGCGTGTATGCGTTCCTTGGTACCGCTCCCGCCACCGAAGCAAGGTCGGTGACCCATTCAGCACGACCTTCACTTAGCTCCAAGCTCCGTGCCCATACACACCTATTGTGAGTATTGCCAATGTACTGGCATATAAACCAACTTGTATAATTTAACATCATGAATGAATCTGTTTTACAGTTCTTTGTAATATAACAATGCTAATGACTGTGTCTTTGACCATTTTACAGTCTCCACTTTTTCTTATGAAAGAGATACTCCATTTAACCAGAAAACGCCTTTTCCAAGACGAATGTCAAGGGTCTGTGAATATAGAGACCTCGCAGCAAACAAGTTGTCCCGGAAGAGACCGCCGTGCCAGCCCAAGTCTCGTTCCTTACGAATGCATATACTATTGTTTTACCCTGTATAAATTGTAAATATATATTGGTGAAATGTTTCTTGATTATATTTATCCTGGATAAATACTCATTCATCTCAGGATCAAACTGAAATAAAAAGAGGAAGTGCTTAAAAATAAGGAAAACCTCTACTATATATATATATATATATATATATAATATATATATATATATATATATATATATATATATAATATATAATATATATATATTATATACATATGCATATATATATTTTATATACATATGCATATATATATATTTATATACATATGCATATATATATATATTTATATACATATGCATATATATATATATTTATATACATATGCATATATAATATATTTATATACATATGCATATATATATTAGTTATATACATATGCTTATATTATATATTATTTATATACATATGCATATATACATATATATTTATATACATATGCATATATATAATATATATTATATACATATGCATATATATATATATATATTTATATACATATGACATATATACATATATATTTATATACATATGCATATATATATTATTTTATACATATGCATATAATATATATATTAATAATATATATATAATATTTATATATATTATATATTTATATACATATGCATATATATATTATATATTTATATACATATGCATATATATATATACTTATTTATATACATATGCATATATATATATATATTTATATACATATGCATATATATATAATTTATATACATATGCATATATATATATTTATATATTTATATACATATGCATATATATATATATATTTATATACATATGCTATATATATATTATATTTATATACATATGCATATATATATATATATTTATATACATATGCATATATATATATATATTTATATACATATGCATATATATATATATATATACATATATACAGTAGGCATATATATATATATATTTATATACATATACAGTGCATATATATATATATATTATATACATATACAGTGCATATATATATATATATTATATACATATGCATATATTTAAAATATATATATTTATATACATATGCATATATATATATTATATTACATATGCATATATATATATTATATTATTATACTATATGTATATACTATATATATATATATTATATCATATGCATATATATATATTTATATACATATGCATTATATATATATTTTATATACATATGCATAATATATATATATATATACTATGCAATATATATATTTATATACATATGCATATTATATATTTGTTTTTTGTATATACATATGCATATATAATTTATAAAAAGAATATTATTATGATATTATGTGTTTGTTATATATGTAATATACATATATGAAATAATATATATATATATATATATATATATATATATTATATATAAAAAAATATATTATTTATATATAATATAATGATATATAATATATATAAAATAATTGTGTTTTGATGTGTGGGGTGTGATGCGTGTGTTGTGTGTGTGTATGTGTGTGTTGTTGTGTGATTATTATATGATATATAATAATATAATCGGTTATATATTTCATGCATATACTGAAATATTCATAGAATAGATATAATGACACTATATATCATAAACATATAGGAATATATATAGTAAACTAAATTATAACAACAAATAGACAGCATAAGCCGTAAAAATCATGATTAGGTAAGACATAAATGTGTGTGTGTTGTGTGTGTGGTGTGTGATTTCTTATGCTATGTTTTCGTTATTTTTTCAAGCATTTATCAATATGAAAATAAGATAACATGAATTATTACTTTGTCATCTATTAAGTTCATTTTATTTTACCCTTACCTTCCTTTAACTAACATTTTATATATACAAATAAATTTCCAATGTACTCTACATTATATATTATCTTGTACTACTGTTAATATCTTATATTGTTAATTTTATTTGCAAATTAATTGTCAACCCGTGATCGTATTTGTTTCTAATCAGCTGTTCTCTCTTTTACCCAAGCATTTTTCTCAGACAATGAAATCAATCAGATAATGATATTACGCTCTATTATTTTCTCAAGTATAACTTTTGGAATATACATTCAACTTTTTCCTTTTTTTATAACAAAAAAACTTTCTTTACCTTATACTATATTATTTCTTTTTCTAAAGTCATATCTATTACCTTTTTTCTCTTTTAATCACCTCCCTCAATGCGATCTCTCATTCCTCTTTTCTAATCATCTCTTTCCTCCCTTTCCCGCTTGCCTCTGGCTTTCATGAACACCCTAAATCAATCAGAACTGAACGCCTACTATTCTCATTCTCATCAATGTTACTTGAAAAATACTTTCAATGTGCAGTTCTTTGTTTCAGACAGGTTTTTTCTTACAGGAGCCTGATATGTCATTCTTCAAACGTATGTTTGGGTTTCCAATAATGGGTTAATTTACCCTTCACTCCCCACCTCAAGCTTCTCTATACTCCCGAGAGAAGCCCGATGTAACTTTTGTGTGTGTGTATTTAGCTTAGTATGCTTTTCATTGCGCGGATGAGTGTGTTAGTGTGAGAATGCGATATCCAGTGTGCGCATCTTGTGTTTCTATTTACTATTTTATACATAAATCGCTAACAAAGAGATCCTTTTCCCGACGGGGACTCGAACCTATGGTACTTGACATCAACATGCAAAACACACACAGGAAACAAGCGTTGTTCAGTGTAATACTGATCTCGACCATCATAAACAAAGGGTAAGATTTCGAGGCCTGTCCGTCTCTCTCTCTCTCTCTCTCTCTCTCTCTCTCTCTCTCTCTCTCTCTCTCTCTCTCTCTCTCTCTCTCTTCTCTCATCTCTCGTCTCTCTCTCTCTCTCTCTCTTTCTCTCTCTTCTCTCTCTCTCTCTCTCTCTCTCTCTCTGTGTGTGTGTGTGTGTGTGTTTGTGTGTGAGTGAGTGAGTGTGTGTGTGTGTGTGTGTGTGTGTGTGTGTGTGTGTGTGTGTGTGTGTGTGTGTGTGTGTGTGTGTTTTCCACGTTGCCCTCTCTCTCTTACATATATCTATTCTTTGACTATCTTATGTGAGTGTTTCATCACCCTTGTCCGTGTATCTGCCCTCGTGTGTGTGTTTCACTATTCGTGTGTTAAGGTATGTGTGTGGCGGAGTGGCTAGTCATAAAGCGGTGAGGTGCGAGACGGGGTACCGCTTTAAACCCCGCAAACGGGTTTGTACTGTGAAAAATGCATATCCATGTAATCTCAGAGATTTCTTGTAAAATGCCCCCCCCCCCCCACCTAGAAATTTTCCTCATTCTTTTAGCCATATTTCCATAATCCCTATACCTCTCCTGTTTATGGTACTATGTGTGTGTTTGTCTGTGCAACAAATCCCATGCATGTGCGATTCAGTGTACATTTCCCTAACATATATGGTGTTTTATACGACCTCTGTGTTCTGTGTTTTTGATGGTAAGTAACATAAAGATATTGATAATATTTTTGAGAAACACATACATATGCCCAAGGTGATAACAACCATTTAATTACATGAGTTACGATTGAGGATAGTGATAATCATTATGATAATTATAATCATGATGGCAATAAAAATGATGATGAGGGTTATGAATATAGTAATATTGGTAATACTGATGATAATGACAAGATAATAATATCATTAATAGCTATTATGATTATGATCAAAATAAAAATAACAACAATAGTGATCCCCATAACGATATTCATGATAACATAGATAATATTAATAATAACAGTGATAATGGTAAGTATAAAATGTGATAACGATAATAAAAAATATATTAATGATAATAAAGGAAGAAGAATAATGGTAATAATAATCATAATAATATCGAAACTAATTATACACTAATATAAACTGTTGTCCATGCAGCAGGCTCCCTTTCTCCACGTTGGTGGATCCAAAGGACCGGCAAAAACTGATACAGTTTGAGACCAGCGGCGTCGTAGGAGTTGCCAGTGCGAGGGCGCAAACGACGACGACCTGCCTCAGGGACTCCGGCACCGGGTTTTCCACAGGCTTGACTCCCGACGCCTTTCTCATCTCGTAGCTGCCACAAGGCAATGCTAAAAGTAATAAGACCAATAGTAATAATAACAAAATAATAATAAGCACTATGACTATAATAATGACAAAAAATATAATATCAAAAATAATAATAAGAATGATGATGTCAATTATAAAAACAGTTATTGTTGATAATGATAGCAGTAATAAAACAATCATAATAATTACAATAATGTAATATGTGCATATATAGATACATACACACACATACATACATAGATATACACACTCAACTACATATATGTGTATGTATTTACATGTTTATGTGTATGCATATATATATATATATATATATATATATATATATATATATATATACATATATATAATCTCTCTCTCTCTCTCTCTCTCTCTCTCTCTCTCCTCTCTCTCTCTCTCTCTCTCTCTCTTATATATAAAATATATATATATATTATATATATATATATATTATATATATATATATATATATATATATATATATATATATATATATATATATATGCATATATAAACATATATACATATATATGTACATAAATGTATCTATATGTGGAGCTAAATATATGTATATACATATTATATATATATATATATATATATATATATATATATATATATATATATATATAATCTATCTATTTATTTATATGTGTATATACATTGTGTATACATATACACATCTATTTCTCTCTCTCTCTCTCTCTCTCTCTCTATGTATATATATATATATATATATATATATATATTATATATATATATATATATATATGTATATATATATATATATATATACTTATATATATTCATATGTGTATATATATATATATATATATATATATATATATATATATATATATATATATATATATATACATATTTATATATATATGCATATATGTGCATACATATATGAATATACATAAATACATATATACATATATATGTCGCGATAGTCTAGTGTTTGAAGCAACCGCATGGTCCCGAGCTCAATTCCCTGGCACGAGCCCAAACTCACGGCGAGAAAACGACCTATCGCCTTGAGAAGTCAAACGCAGGTGTCGTAGGGGAGGTCGTTAGCGCGTCGAACTATGGTTGGTTAGGAAGAGTTTCCAATCAAATTCAAAATTCAAATTCAAAATACTTTATTCCATTAGTTACACTGGTTATTCTTATTACACAGAAAGTGAATTTCAGATGTAAATATTAGATACACATAGAATTAGTGATAGTACATAAGTCATGCCTATTCTTATATATTGTAACCTGATGTCATGGGTGGTTTAAGAGATGTTCATTTAATTTATTTTTGAATGTATTAGAGTTTCCGGCACTTCTAATGTTATTTGGTAATGTAATAATCATGGGTCCACGTGTTAGTGTCTGCCGTGCCCTTGTACGTGATCTTTCGATGTGTTGAGAGTTTACCTGTCTTGTTTGGACACAGGTTGTGTTACCTACGGTTGGAAGGGTGAATAGCTACTGTGGAAAAAAAAAACTTTTATTATTTGTGAATTAGTACTCAAGTATCGTAGTTACATTTGTTTTGTACTTTTAGCCAATTAAGTCATAATTATTTACGTTACCAAGTGCTACTCTCGCAGCAAATTTCTGTAATTTTCTGAATGTGACCTTTGTTTGTTGTGCCCTAGATGTTTGAACAATGATTAAGTATACTGAGAACTAGTGTTTGTATAACGGATATCCTAGTTTCAGCAAGGATCCTGTTTTTATATGTGGCTTAGGTAAATAGTGTGCCCATTACTTTCCTATGGATGTTGTCGACATGGTTTTCAAATGTTCTGAATCTGTCTATGTGTACGCCTAGTTTTTTTTACAGTGCTCGGTCTTATGTAGCTGTCTTACAATTTTATGGTGGTGTTTACTGGAATTTTAGCGATAATTTGGCAAATACCTATGAAGACAAATATTGATATTAAGTGTTCGGTCTTATGTAGCTGTCTTA
>NC_051391.1:33372630-33380130 GCF_015228065.2 Penaeus monodon | reverse complement strand
TTTCCACTTGCATTTTGCATTTTTTATATATCGCTATTCTTTATGTTTATGTTTCTCTGTACACTTTAAGTTCAGAATTAGATACCTGTAATTACTATTGTCTATTTTCCATGGGTTCTTTTTGGTAGTACTTATGATGGAGGCTTAGTTTTACCTTCGAAATGTCTATTAAACATGAAATACTTCACGACTGTATTACTTTGCCTATTCGTAATATATATATATATATATATATATATATATATATATATATATATATATATATATATATATATGTATATTAAACATATATTTGTCTAATCTATCTAATCATCTCTCTCTTCTTTCTCTCTCTCATCTCTCTCTCTCTCTCTCTCTCTCTCTCTCTCTCTCTCTCTCTCTCTCTCTCTCTCTCTCTCTCTCTCTCTTTCTATGTATGTATATATATATATATATATATATATATATATATATATATAATATATATATATATATATATATATATATATATATATATATATATATATATATATATATATATATATATATATATATCAACCGTGGCCCGGCGCGCTAACGCTTGTGCCACAGCGGCGACTTCCCCTGCGACACCTGCGCTTGACTTATTCAAGGTGATATGTCATTTTCTCAGCGTGAGATCGGACTCCAGCCTTTAGTCATAGCGTAGGCATTTTTCCGACTGCCGGGACAAGGAATTGAACTAGGGATCATGAGGGTCGGAACTAGTGATCTAACCACCAGACCTTTGCTACATATCTATCTGTCTATCTATTTATCTATCTATCTATCTATCCATCACACACGCACACACACACACACACACACACACACACACACACACCACACACACACACACACACACACACACATAGATAAACAGATAGATATTGTAAACATATACATCTGTCTATCTACTCATCTATATAGATGGGTAGATAATTACGTATAGATATAAATATTCATATAGAATGTGTGCGTGTAGCGCTGGTGGATGAAGTCGAATACATGGTTCCCGTATGTGTAGTTGACTAAAGCCCCTGTCCATTCATTTGATTAATTAAACTTTGTTTCGATATTTGAGTTAAATTAGCTATTTTCTTTTCGCTCCATATCTTCCTTATTAAATTAAAGCGTAAATAGATTCTAAATTTTATCATATTCTGCATTATCTTGTTTGACCATCTATAGTATTAGTCTCTAATGTGCCTTTTATAAAGCCTTGATTGTGTGATTTAACGGAGATTAATTCACCTTCAGTGATAAAGATTTAATATCTTTCGGCTTAGCTATCAGAAATATCCAGCAATGATTTACCTGTTTGTTGCATTTTCTTATTATATAGCATGTGATGACTAGGCTGAATATTTCTCCCACTATATTGCAATAGACTTAACAGACTAGCAGAAAAATCACTATCCTGCAATTTTGGTTCACACGTTTGGGTTTGGGAAAATTTTTGCTCGTTATATTGTTACAGAAAAAAAAGTTAGAGATCCTTAAACGATTTATATCTTACTATATTTCTGTATTGGTGTGCAACAGCAATTCTTTGAGGCTGATATTAGAATAAATGCAGCAATAATCCTTGAAGTTTTGCGAAATTTAATATTGCACTAGGACAATGATAACCATCCAAGCATAGGAATTATTTTTATGCTTTCATTATATATTCTATCATATTTCCCTATACGATATTTTCCTCCTTTCATCCCCCCCCCCCCACGCCGCCAACATTGGATTTACTGAATGAAACTGACAAACATATTATGCAGGTGACGACTTGTTTGCGTTTCGCCTTCTGTGGATGGCGAGGCTGCTGACGAAGATACAGAAATGGAAGGAAGAGCCATTGTAGTATCACACACTGACTTATTTAAGTGAAGTGATTAACCTTTCAGTCTAGAGACTGTGGAAATCTTACATAGCACCAGGTTTCATCCAAAGCCGTAGCAGCCTCACGGGCATTCATAAGTTCCACCAAGGAAAATCTTTCTGTACAGATAAATATGCTCATGCTTATTGTTTAGGGAGAGCTCTAGTTATGAGCATGTACGATAAATTTGAATTGAGTATTTGGAGATATATCACATTCTTCAAACTGATAAAAGGAACTAGATGACTTGGTACTGCAACCTACCTGTAATATTTTTATTCACAACTGTATTATACTAATGGATGCCAATGGACTAATCTCCTTTGACTCAATCTGCAAGTTCTCCATCAGGTCTAAATCCGAACCTTATTATTTTATATATATATATATATATATATATATATATATATATATATATATATATATATATATATATATATAGAGAGAGAGAGAGAGAGAGAGAGAGAGAGAGAGAGAGAGAGAGGTATTTTTTTTTTGTGTGTGTATGTTTGCAATCCACGCAAAATACTGTAAGCGTTGATTGTTGGTCAAAACTTTTTCCATAATTGCAGATAGATTGGAGATATATAGATAGGTAGGAAGATGTATGAATATATATAACCATATATGTATATACATAAGTAATGAAGATAATACCAGTCACAGTACTATTTATGATAATAAGAATCCTGTTGGGAATAATTAAAAACAGGTAATATTATTTGCCGGGCAGTAACCTCCTTTCATAGTACCACGTTTAAGTTTACCAAAAATTAAAAAGTACAATAAGTTCACGGGAGAATCTTTAAATTACTTTTACGACACTTTATTAAGTCTTATTAAATCCTAACTGAAGACGGGTTTGAGGTGACTGAAGTTCATAAAAGTTTATGGTCATCGTCTTGACAATGAATAAGTAAATATCAGTATTCATTTTCTGTTTATGAAGATATCATCATCATCATTATTATTATTTGATTTTATCATATCCGTCATAAGAAAAATATTATTGATATTAGTAGTTGTTGTTGTTGATTTAGAAATAGAAAAAAATATCCTTATCACCATTATTATTGTCGGTGTTGTTGCTATTAGTAGTAGTAATAGTAGTAGTAGTATCATTTTTATTATCATTGTTCCCATAATCATTATCAATTTTCTCTTCAATAATTAATATTTCCATACAGATGCATTATGGGTATCAGAATGCATTTTCACATGTGCACAACCTACATAACTACAGTATATAAATATGAATTCATAGAGATAGGTGTGTGACTGTTGTGTGGATGAAATTAAGGCGTTGCGAATTTTGAAGCAAATATCTTTACGCCAACTTATTTTACCAACATCATTATAGAACTTCCCTGTGGAAAGCCACTAAAAAAAGGGAAAAAAAATCGAATACGGAAAAAAAATAATAACAATAAGAAAGAAAGACAAAAATAAAACTATTTCGTCACTTCAATCACTTTGGAGGATTTCATTAAAACTTCTTCCTACTTGCACCATAACTTTCGTATTCCCGAACGCTTAAAAGCACACACCGGAACCTAACTCGAGACCCGCTCATCAAAAGAGTGCAAGGGACTAATTTTTAACCTCTTCCAGTATTAGTTTCTGATCTGGTGTCGTCGAGATTGGCCACGCTTCTTGCTTGTCATCTTGCTGGGTTCTGCTGGCGTGTTCTCTGTCGATTATTTATTTACCTGCTTCTATCATTATTATTATGATGATGATGATGATGATGATGGTGATGATAATTATAATGATAATGATAATGATGATTAATGATAATGACGATGACGATGACGATGACGATGATGATGATGATGACGACGATGATAATGACATTATGAATGATGATGACGATAATGATAATGATAATGATAATAGTGATGATAAAGATGATAATGACGATGATGATAACTGCCACAGTTACCATAATAAAATCATTACTAATATTATTACTGCTACTACTACTGCTGATGATGATGATCCTACAATACCACCACCACCATCTGCTTACTTACTTATTAATTACTTACCTACCTATCTACTACTGACTTGTTTGTGTTCGTGTATTTGTTTCTAAATTTATTATTGATAATATTTTCATGTGTTCCTCTCTGTATCTTTTTTCATGTTGTTTATCTCTCTGTCTATGATTTTAGACCTTTATATACTGTTCTTCACAAGATAAAATTTCGGGCACATTTACGTAATGATTAATCTAACAAACATCACACACACAATATAACTATTGCAACCTATTGCAGCACATTCGCCTAACTACTAATCTAGCAGACATTCCGCCATCATTAATTAAACACATTTTTCAACCGCTTATCTTCTTCCCATCTCTCACCTGTATCAGCCATTTACAAAAGTCTTAAACAGCTGTTGTTGGTGTTTTGACGTCTATTCCATTACTGGAGATTAACGGGACATTTTTCCCATCTTTTCTGCAGGATCGTTATTGCTTGGGATCCGGCATTCGATTTTATGGTATTATTTTCCTTACGTGATGATGATGGTCATGATGTGGCGATGATGACAATGAAGCTGATGATGATGCTGGTGATAGTGATGGTAACGGTGAGGGTGATGGTGTGAAGGAGGCTAATGATTATAACGTTGATAATGATGAAAAAGCATAGCAATAGTTAGTGTATAATTATATTAATTGGATAATCATACTCATCCTCCGTACCATTACCATAAAAAGTGATTTTAATAACACTAATGACAAAATGTTAATAGTAGTAATATTAAAGATAATAATAATGATAATGTTAGTAATATTAATGACAAAAAATATAATATAAAATAATAATAATAATAATAAAAATATAGCAATAACAATGATAATAGTAATAACAATAAAGGCATCGATGAAAATAAGGGAATAATAATGGAAATGAAAATAAAATCGATGTTGATAATGGTAATAATTAATAATGAAAATTAGAATAATGATGATGATGATTAAGAATAATAATAATGATAATGATAATTGTAAAAAAAATATTATTATTTTAATGATAATAGTAGTAGGAGTAGTAGTAATAATAATAATAACAAAAATAATAATTATCATTATTTTTATTATTATAATTATTGTTATTTTATTCTTCTTATTATCTTTTTTTATCATTATTATTATTATCATTATTATTATTATTATTATTATTATTATTATTATTATTATTATTATTTTTATCATTATTATTATTATTATTATTATTATTATTATTATTATTATTATTAATTTTGAATAATGATAATAGTTTTAAATATATTAATAATGATAATAATTAGAATATAATATAAATTTTGATAGTATTAATAATTAATAATAATATATAATATATAATAATAATAATAATAATAATAATGAAGATGATGATGAAGATAAGGATGATAATGATGATGTTACTATCAATAATTAACATATTCATAATTCAGTAGTAGTAATAATGATAATAATAATGATAATAATAGTAATAATAATAATAATAATAATAATAATAATATAATAATAATAATGATAACAATAATAATAACAATAATAATGATAATAATAATAATAATAATAATATCAGTAAATAATGATAATGATAATAAAATAACAGTAACATTAACAACAACAACAACAACAACAACAACAATAATAATAATAATAATAATAATAATAGTAATAATAATAATGACGCTGATGATAATGATAACGGTGAATGACGATGATGATGATGATGATGATGATGATGATGATGATAATGAGGATGATGATGACGATGATCATGATGATGATCATGATGATGATCATGATTATAACTATCATTAATATTGTGAGGATAATAATGGTGATGATAATGTTAATCACAATAATTGCAATGCTGTTGAAAATTATCACAATAGTTGTAATGATTATATTGCTGATGATGATAAGGAAATAACCACAATTGCTATGCTTCTGCTAAAGATGATACTGATCATGATGTTGATAATGATAAGCACTATGATTGCAATGAGGATCACTACATTGTAAAAATGACAGTGAATATAAACACAACATCTGCAATGCTGCGAAGATGATGATGAAGAAGACTATGAATATGAATATGATGATGACTATGAATATGATGATTATGATGATGACAGTGATAGCGATAATGACTAGATTGTGCATAGCTATAGTAATTATAGTATTGATGATGATACTATCAATAATAATATTAATAACAATAACAATGTTTATAATAATAACAATAAATGCTATTAATAATGTTAATAATAGTGACAACATGCGATTATTAACAATGATGCCAGTAAATATTCATATTATTATCATTGTTATAAGATCAATTATACTTTCGCTATTCACGGTATTTATCTATTTTGTCATATTTTATTTGATTGAGCGTGATTGTATTGCTGCTGCAATTTAGGAGCGCAGTTTTTGTAGCATAGAAACAAAACAATGTGAATTCATGCGGAGGTACGTGATAAAAAAAAAAAAACAAGTGTTAACATTTTAATGGACTATCAAGGGAAAGATGATTACAAACTGAGACAATCGTGAAGTACAATAAAGAATGTTTACATCTAACCACGATAATTTATCAAATCGAATAACAATAATAACAAATCACGTATCTGCGTTCAAAATTACAATTCTGTGTTTCTACCAAATTGTTTCAGAAGGCGTAAATAGTCTGATGTGTTGAATTACTTTTGGAAACGTAAAAATAAAATATGGAGTGTAAAAATGGTTTCACACATGTAAAGTGAAGAAATGAATGCATTATACATAAGATCATGTAATATAACGCTATGTATATTATAGTCACTATTTATTATAATATGCCGTGAGGAATGATATGGCTACAGATATTCCTATATGTGTTACCTGAAACCTGTTCCTGCTATATCCCGACCTATTTTCTATAGTTACTCCAATCACTGCAGCCATATTCAACAATTTTGGCAAGTATGTTCTCCTGCATACAGGCCTTGCTACATCATCCATTTAAATGTATTCTAGCCATCACTGTCGGTAGAGGTTGAACCTCTTTCTAGTGAAGGTAATTACCAAATAAAAGCTTCATTTTAATGTGTACCAAGTGACTAGATCATGAACAGGTGTCGTAACGTATCACATACTGCCATGATTACTGACTGTATGGATAAAGACAGACGATAATTTGCCATAGCACATAGCAGGTACTACAGGGATCGCTGCTACATTTTAGCTAAATTCTTATACCCTTGAGCAGTCTTGCATATTTTGCTGCTGAACGTATAACTTTCTATAACTGTAGATCGAATTCTGGATATAAAGCATTTGTAACTGCTGATTCTAGGTGTTAGACACTGCAATAGAATTAATGAGGGTGTCAAGCACTAGCCTAGGTGTTGTGGATGCCACGCTCTCTGATGAATTTAATTGATCTATATTATTTCCACTGTGGGTTGTGGCCCGACATAGAACCTAATAAATGCTGAAGTGTTTCCAAGCTTATACTTAACCAGTTTCATATTCTGATATTCGTCGATGCCAAACATAGATCCAATCCAACAATCCCTCCAAAACCGATTGTCCCAAATTCCATGGAATGGACTGC
>NC_051391.1:33325130-33332630 GCF_015228065.2 Penaeus monodon | reverse complement strand
TATATATATATATATATATATATATATATATATATATATATATATATATATATATATATATATACATACATATATATATATATATATATATATATATATATATATATAATATATATATATATATATATATATATATATATATATCATGTTCCTATATATGTGCACACAACACACACACACACACACACACACACACACACACACACACACACACACACACACACACACACACACACACACACACACACACACACACACATATATATATATGCATATATATGTATGTTATATATTTCCACAATAGATGTTCCACGGGGGAAACGAATTCTTATTAACAGGAGGACCAGGAAGCAGGAAACCACATCATGCGCATTTTCATTTATTAAGCTTTCGGGCATTAACTGTGTCAATCATTAGAATCTGCATATACAAGAGAAACACATTTGTAAAAACTATGTAAAAATAAAACTCGCGAGAAAATATTAAACACTAAAACAAAATAAGATGTACTGCTTCCAATTATTTTCCATTGGTGGAATGTGGAGTATATAACTGTGTCCTATTGGCGTGACAGTTTACAGAAATTTGAATGCCTGGATGTCCGTTGTAGGTGAGTGAGGGAGTTGGGGGGAGGGGGGTAGCGTGTGCAAATTATCTCAAAGTATATAGAGTAGCTGAACTTTCATTGTTATTTATGTTTGGTTTATTTCTTTAATCAATAATGATTCTAAGACTGTTAAATCATTTACATCTTTTCCTTTTCTTATTATTGTGAAATCATCTAGTTTTATTACATGGTTTGTTTTCAGAGAGTGATCTCGAATTAATGAGTACGTTGGAGAGGATAGTGGACGTATGGTCGTAATATCTCATTAGATTAATTGTTGTTGAACCTATATATCTAGCTTTACAACTAGAACATTTGTATGAGTAGACTACGTTTGAGCATAGATGTCTTTTGTCGGAAAAAAGAACGAATATATCTGGAATTGGTAAAGATCATTCTGAAACTAATTTGTGGGAAAAGGTAACTAACTAGTTCTTTCCGTAAAACAAAGCTTGTATGTCCATAGCATGGTAGTTTAAGGTATTGGATAACCCGAGGCACATTGTAATTCATTGGTTCTGGGCAAAGCATCTTTTTTAAGAATAGTCTTATATGGTTTTGAATCACAACCAAAGAGAATTTGTAAAAAAAAAAAAATAAAGTTTCTAAGACCTGAAATTCTCGGTTTATAGAATAAGGATAAATAATTCAAACCAAGATTAGTGAAAGTAGTTTTTTCTGTACACAGAAGTTTTAAAGGTATTATGATCATGATCAAGTCTAATAACCAGAAAAGAGCTGTTGACTTCGACTTCAGAAGTAAAATGTATGTTGTCATGTTTAGAGTTTACAAAGTCTAAAAACATGTTTACATGTGAAGCACCATTGAACAGCAGGACTATGTCATCAACATATCCTTTATACAAGAGTGGATTAAAGTGAGATGGGCAGTCTGCTACCCATTTACTCTCGTGACAACATAAAAAACTATTGCGAGAGTTGGGCCTAGCGGGCTTCCCATTGCTACGCCATCAGTTTGAGATTATAATTGTTAAAAATAAAAGCAGAATCTTCCTCAGATAATTTTAGCAGTTTCATAAATTGGTCTTTTGTTCGAGTTATACACATTGTCAGTATTCTTAAATAAACTGTTTATAGAAATATCAATGTTTCTTTCAAAGGTGTGTTAATGAATAATGTGCGTCAGAACTGACCATTATATATGTATAAATATGTATCTATACATATTTATACACATATATAAATAGGCTTATGCATATGTGTGTATATGCATATGTACATATGTGTGTGTGCGAGTGTGTGGGCGCGCCCCCATGTGTTTGTGTGTATATATGTATGTATACATATATATATGTATATATATGTATATATATATATATATATATATATATATATATATATATATATATATATATATGAAAAGGAAAAGGAAAGCTGTTTCCCTTTTCATCTTTTCACGTTACTGTTATATATATATATAATATATAATATATATATGATATATATATATATATATATATATATATATATAAATTATATATTATATATATATATATATATATATATACTATATATATATATATATATATATTATATTATTATTATATATATATATATCTATTATATATATTATATTATATATATTATTACAGTATCACTACTATTATCTATATTATTATTCATTACTATACTTACTATCAACAACACACACAAACACACCAAACACTACCAACTAACACTATCAAAATAATATATATAATATATATATATATAATATATATATGTTATTTATAGTTTTTATGATTAGTGGTGTGGTATGTGTTAGTGGATATATGTGGAGATCTTTGTAGTTATTCTTGCAGCACAGACACGATTAGTTCTTGAACACGAACACTCAAACTTGAGCAAACTACTACCAAAACTCGACGGTGACAACAGCACCATGTATCATATATATGTCATCACATAATATATAAGATATTATAATGATTGTACGCTCCGGTCTCTCGTTGTGGGAACTGTTGGACCTCCATCTGTTCATGTGATACTTTAATCGGAATTGTTGCATGTAGGATACGTGCGGTCAAAATTGACTAGTTAACTGAAAAGAAAATATTTATAGTTACATTATTTGTAACTGAATTAACTATGATGTACAAATAATTGTTAGAGTAAATTATTGTGTTCTAATGGTATATTAAATACTTATATTTTGAGCATTAATTAACAATGACCTATATGGTAAATTCATACGGTCTCATATTCATTAT
This sequence comes from Penaeus monodon, assembly GCF_015228065.2. Taxonomy (NCBI): domain Eukaryota; kingdom Metazoa; phylum Arthropoda; class Malacostraca; order Decapoda; family Penaeidae; genus Penaeus; species Penaeus monodon. The sequence continues at coordinate 33,329,792 of NC_051391.1, read as the reverse complement.
ATTCCGTTAATATAAGATACATATTAATGAATACTGTACTTCTCAATCGTTTAAACTTCTGGACCGCTCCAATCTATTGTATCATAACTGAGAATTACTATCCTTACTTATCGGGATTTCTTTGCAATCTAAAGAGGATACTTGCATGGTAAAGCCTAACTGCATGGCTAACGAAAAAAAATCTTGATACATGCCATTGACCAATTCTTGTCATACTGCATAACACAACTGGAGTGGTTTACCGATGTGCATGACGTTAGTGCCAGCATTTGGTCTGAACTTTGGTTACCTTGACTACACTTAAAAGCTCCCAGTATAGTGACAGGTTGTTTCAGATCATTAACTCTAAGACCTAAGAGTGATTAAGGTTGTCCAGTCAATTGAGTGTATTCCTCTGACATTCGTCGAAGATTAGCATGAAACTAAGAAATAACATGGGAGTTAAGACAATAGACTCAGGAACGTTGCGTACGCCCAGGATAGTGTACTAATAACTAATGGAATAAGGATAATTATTCTTACAACTATTCGTGTATTGCTATCCTAAGACCATTCACGCTTCTTATGATAGATTTTGCCTTGTATCATTCATTGCATAATAAAAAAATATTTTCACATGACCATTTTACCAGCATTCAATTCCATTTATGCTATCCACACCTGTGATAGGTTTCATGTGCGATGCACCGTGTACGCAGCATGGCCATTTGCGCTGGGAGTGGAATACATGCAGGCGCCTGACTCCCTCTCTGATTAACACGCTCTCCCCTCATGTAATGCAATGAAGCAAGTCTGTCGATCCAAATTCCTGTACCTCTCCCACGACCAGACGGATCTTGATTTAATGCTGATATCATTGTCTAAATTGGAGTTGTATTCATCCTTATCGTAATGTGCTTACGGGGTCGGGAGAGGGGAAGGCTTAGGTCTCGGATGATGAAGGCAAAGAAGATAAAGAGGGAGGAAGACAAGAAGAAGGAAGAGGTAGGAGGAAGATGGGGAGGAGAAGAAAAAAAAAGACAGAAGAAGAAAATAAAAGGGGAAAGATTTTCATTTACCATACTGATTCAAGTGTGATAGCAGAAATAACTAAAAAACAGCAAACAGCAGAATATTTCACGATCATTGTCACTATAGTGAATCGTGGGTGTGTATGTATGTGTATATATATATGTATATATATATATATATATATATATATATATATATATATATATATATATATATATATATATATATATAGATAGATAGATAGATAGATAGATAGATAGATAGATAGATAGATATACAGCCACCCGCGAGCACGCACACACACACGCACGCACGCACACACATGCACACACACACACGCACACACACACACGCACACTACATTATCATCTTCATCATCAGCAGCAGCAGCAGCAGCATCGGTATTACTCTTGTTATTATTATAATTATTATTATTATTATCATCATCATAACAGTAATTATCTTCACCATTACTATTCTTATTACCAGTGTTATTATTATTATCATTGTCATCATCATCATCATCATCACTGTTATTCTTATCATTGCTGTTGGTGCTGCCATTATCAACATTATTATTATTATGATTAATATTGAAATCTGGCCTATGATCAAGTGCTGACATATGGAATAAATATATTTACACAACGGAGTATGCACTAATCAATGAAATAATTTCCAAATAACCTTTTTATACTTCCCTTTTCCTCCATTTTTTTTTTTTTTAAGTTTGGCTTGATGACCACCAAGTTCATTTCGAGTCATTCATGAACTACGACTGAACCTTTGACCGTTGACTTTACCTTTGACACTTTTCTTTGATCTTTTAGATTTTTTCTTGCTTTTTACGATCGACATCTCTCTCAATATCAGGCTGACTCTCTGTCTATTTTCTGTCGATATATTCTTCTCTCTGCGTTTCCCTCCTCTTTCTCTCCTCTCTTTCTCTCTCTCTCTCTCTCTCTCTCTCTCTCTCTCTCTCTCTCTCTCTCTCTCTCTCTCTCTCTTTCCCTCCCTTCCCCTCTCTCACTCTTTCCCTCCCTCCCCCCCTCTCTCTCTCTTTCTCTCTGATTCTCTCCCTTCTTCCCTCTCCTCTAACCCCTCTCTCTCTCTCCCTCTCTCTCTCTCACACCGTGCACATATCTTTTATGAGCAGCCAGTGATCGCCCCCCCCTCTCTCTCTCTCTCTCTCTCTCTCTCTCTCTCTCTCTCTCGCTCTCTATCTATCTATCTATCTATCTATCTCTATCTATCTATCATTATCTATCTCTCATTAATTTTTACAAAGCTACAAATCATGCCGAACTGATTCATCCTTATGCTGGGTAACCTTGACCTTTGCACGATCTGATTTTCTCGTCAAGATCCGGATCCTTCTTTATTAGATCCTTTGAAGCTCTCCTAACAGTTTGGTCCAAATCAGACTTGAACTTTTGCGTTATCAAAGGTATGCAAAACCCCGCTCCAGTCTTCATGAGCTCTGAGAGGGAGAAAGAGAGATGAAGGGAGGGAGGGAGAGAGAGAAAGAGAAAGAGAGAGAGAGAGAGAGAGAGAGAGAGAGAGAGAGAGAGAGAGAGAGAGAGAGAGAGATCATTACTATCATAATTACCATTATTATTCTTTAAGCAAAATTGCTACTATATTTATTGTCATTGTCATCATCATCATCATCATCATTATTATTACTATTATTATTATTATTATTATTATCATTGCTACTACTACTACTATTGTTATCACTATCATTATTACTATTAATGGTATCATAATCATCATTATCGTTGTCATTATCCTTACTATCATTATAATTGTCATTATTGTTAGAATTATTTTTGTTATTATTAATATCTGTATCATCATCATTATCATTATTATTGTTAATATCATTGTTATAATTTTTTCTTCATATTATTATTATTATTATTATTATTATTATTGTTGTTATTATTATTGTTATTATTATTATTACTATTATTATCATTATTATTATTATATTACTATTATTATTATCATTATCACTCTTATCATTATTAGTATTACTTTTATTATTATTATTATTATTATTATACCTATTGTTATTATCATTATTACTATCTATATTACTGCCATTATTATTATCATCTTATTTTTTCATTATCATTATCCTAATCACCGTTATCATTAATAACATTACCATTATCAATATCACCATCATTATGACTTTTACTTTTATTATTACTATTACAATTACTGCTGCTTCTACTGATATGATTTTTATAGTATTATCAGTAGTAGTAGAAGTGTCATTATTATTGTTCCTATTATTGTTATCATTAATATTGTCGTTACTAATATTATTGTAATTACTATTAATATTATTATATGTACAATTATTATTATTTTATTATTATTATTATTACTATTATTATTATTATTATTATTATTATTATTATTATTTTATTATTATTATCATCATTATTATTATTAGAATTGCCATCATTATCATCATTACTATTATTACTGTAATGATGGTTATATTATTACTGTTATCATTATTATATGATCACCATTACCGTCAATGTTATTGTTCTGATCGTTATTTACATATTTACATTTATCATAATTATTATTTTACTATTATTATTATTTCAATTATAATTCTTATTGTTATAATTTTTATCATTATTTATACTAATATTAAATCCAATTTACCATCATTATCATAATTCATATTATTATCGTTGTCATTATATCATCGTTTTATTTTTTTATTATCATTTTCATTATCAATATCATTGTTGTTATTATATCATCATTATTGTTATTATCATTATTATCACTATCATTATTATCATTATTATTATTATTATTATTATTATTATTATTGTTATTATCATTATTATTATTATTATTATTATTATTATTATTATTATTATTATTATTATTATTATTATTATTATTATTATTATCATTATTATCATTAGGTAATCATAACGAAACATAATCTACAGCTTACCGATTATACTACTTTAACAATGCATACTAAACGGCAGTGTCTTCTGAAAAACAGTGAGTGCCGAAGATGTAAGCAGGTACACCCTCACAACCAACAAAGGCTACTACTACTATTATTACCATTATAATTTTTACTATCATTATTATTATAAGTATTAATTTTTTATAATGGTTACCACTATTATCATTGTTGTTATTATAACTATCATCATTATTATTTTATTTGTTAGTGCTTTTGTTATCATTATTATCATTAATAATATCATTATCATAAATTTTATTATTATTATTATTATTATTATTATCATTATTATTATTATTATTATTATTATTATTATTATTATTATTATTATTATTATTATTATTATTATCCTTATCATTATTGTTATTATAATTATCATAATAATAATATTGATAATAACATTAATAATAATAATAATAATGATAATGATAATAATAATAATAATAATAATAATAATAATAATAATAATAATGATGATCATAATAACTGTAATAATAAAAAAAATATTATTATTATTATTATTATTATTATTATTATTATTGTTATTGCTATTGTTATTAGTATTATTATCACCTTTATTTTTATTATTATTATTATCATTATCATTATTTTATTATTATTATTATTATTATTAT
>NC_051391.1:33304245-33307020 GCF_015228065.2 Penaeus monodon | reverse complement strand
AAAAAAAGGAAAAACACACACACACACACACACACACAATTATATATATATATATTTGTATAAAATACTGTATTATATATACATACATACCACACACTTTCTCTCTCTCTCTCTCATTAAGTATATTATTTTGGTTATATTATATTAGAATGTTTGAAAATACTGTATATATACACATCTCTCTCTCATTGTATATATATTATATATATTGTGTGTGTGTGTGTATACTGTATATATTTACACACACTCTCTCTCTCTCTCATTATATGTATATTATATTGTATAATATATATATATATATATATATATATATATATATAAAAATAATGTATATATATATACATACACACACACACATACACTCTCTCATTCCTATATCATATACATATATAAAAATATATATAACTATACACACACACAATATATATATATATATATATATTTTATATATAATTATATATTTTTGGGCAATCAAGACCACACAAACACTAAAACATTATCTTATGGCTCACTTTGAGTGACAAAATAAACAAATGCCATGATCCAAGGTCTATCTACTGAATAAATAAATAAATATACCAGGAGTAGGAGGAGTAGTTGTAGTAGAAGTAGTAGTAGGCCCTAGTGAAATACTATCCTGATTTGCACATTCCTTGAATAGGCGGGAAATGTGTTTTTCTTTCAAATACCATTGATATGGATAGTGTCATTATTCTTTTTGGGAGACTATGATTATCACAATGTTGGAAAGAATAAATTAACTATAGGACAATAATGGTACTGGACTAGTAGTATGATTATCACAATGTTGATAATAAAAAACATGTAGGACAGTAATGGTAGTAGTAGTACTATGATTATCACAATGTTGGTAATAATAAATAACTTATAGGACAGTATGGTAGGGGTAGTAAAAAGGAGTATAATTAATTATCACATTTTGGCAATAATACATGAACTTCTAGAACAAATGGTAGTGGTGGCAGCAGTAGTAGTAGTAGTAGTATATATAGTAGTACAGCAGTAGTAGTAGTACAAATACTACTACTAGTAGTACTAGTACTAGCAGGAAAGGTAGTGGTGGCAATTGGGTTACAAACGTCTTGTATATCTGCTTTATCACGATCTGTGGCTCCAAAAGGGAGCCGATGTTGTTCTAGGAGGCAAGTAAATCATGCACCCTAGAGATTTTCTTGGAAGAAGTGTACTTGGTGACGGCCTTAGTTCCCTCACTAACGGGGTGCTTAGCCAGTTCTCCGGGCAGCAAAAACCTGACAGCGGTCTGAATTTTCCCGGGTGGTGATGGTGGAACCTTGTTTTTAGTGTGCAAGGCGGAAGCCTCAGCTGCAATGCGTTTCAAAAATGTCATTCACGAAGAGTTCATGATAGACATGGCCTTGGAGGAGATACCAGTGTCAGGTGGACCTGGGTTGAGACCTTGTAGATGTAGATGCTGTAGCTCTCCTTCCCCCTGCGCTTTCTTTTATCACCCTTGTGATAGACTTTTTGGGCCTTACCGGCCTTCTTGGCAGCCTTTCCGGAATTTTGGGTGGCATGATGTCAATCGTACTTACGGCACGAAGAAAGAAGCTCCCACTCACTTTTTCCTTTTATTTTTCGACGCGCATGCCAGCCTTCCGCGTACAGGACCCCACGCTACTGGGTCATCTGAGGTCCGTTCCACATGCAGCCGTCGCATCTGACTCATTTAACCGGGGCCGCCTATAAAGCTAAGCTCGACAAACAGCGATAAGGTTTATAAAAATACCTAAAAAGCAAACATCATGTCTGGTCGTGGTAAGGGTGGTAAGGTAAAGGGCAAGTCAAAGTCCCGCTCCAGCAGGGCCGGCCTTCAGTTCCCTGTTGGCAGAATTCACCGCCTTCTGCGTAAGGGCAACTACGCCGAGCGTGTGGGAGCTGTGCCCCCGTGTACCTGGCTCCCGTCATGGAATACCTGGCCGCTGAGGTCCTGGAATTGGCAGGTAACGCCGCTCGTGACAACAAGAAGACCCGTATCATCCCCCGTCACTTGCAGCTTGCCATCCGTAAAGATGAAGAGCTCAACAAGCTGCTGTCTGGCGTCACCATTGCCAGGGTGGTGTTCTGCCTAACATCCAGGCTGTGCTCCTCCCAAGAAGACCGAGAAGAAATAAACATTTTTCTTGGTTGTCCCATCTCAACATCGGCTCCTTTAGGAGCCACAGCATCTTCCTAATGAGAAAATTGACAAATCTATTATAATAATAAATGCCATACTCATAACACACACCCATACATTTTGTATTTATGACTTGATATTAGTAGCAATAAATGGTACTCTCTCTTCCTCTGTATATACATACATTTATAGCTATCTATCTATCTATCGATCGATCGATCGATAATCTAGTAAAACATATATCTATGCATGATCCTCCATATACAATTTGAAGTAATGCGGTGGACTATGTGCATACCTCCTTACCCTTATATTTATGTTGTATATCATACTATACCACACTATTTGTATAATATAAATGAGCTGGATATAGAGGCTATGTATACACATAGACACTCAAACATTATTTTACACCTCGAATTGCTATTTTTTATCGTTTTCTGTACACCTACACACACTGATATAAAAAACATATGAGAGAGACGGACAGACAGTATATAATACATACATATATGTATATATGCGCATGCATACATATATACACCCATACACACACACACGCACTTATAGGATCCATATTACACACACAAACAGCAACTGATTAGGAACATGTGACG
>NC_051391.1:33281745-33296745 GCF_015228065.2 Penaeus monodon | reverse complement strand
ATTATTATGATTATTATGATTATTATTATCATTATTACTATTATTATTATTATTACTATTATTTTTATTATTATTATCATTTTTATTTTTATTATTATTATTATTATTATTATTATTATTATTGTTATTATTTTTTTTTCTTTTTTTATGATATTATTACTATTATAGTAATACTATTAATAATATTATTATATATTTAATAATAATATAAATATTAATATTATTAACAATATAATTAATAATTATTATTTTATTACTATTAATATTGATAATAATAATACGATTATTATTATGATTATTATTATTATGATTATTATTGTTATTATTATTATTATTATTTTTATTATTATTATTATTATTATTATTATTATTATTATTACTATTATTTTTATTATTATTATTGTTATTATTATTATTATTATCATTATTATTATTATTATTATTATTATTATTTTATTATTATTATTAGCATTATTATTATTATTATTATTATTATTATTATTATTATTATTATTATTATTATTTTTTCTTTTTTTATATTATTACTAGTAGAGTAATTCTATTAATAATATTATTATTATATTTAATAATAATATAAATAATAATATTATTAACAATATAATTAATAATTATTATTTTATTACTATTAATATATAGAAATTATTATTATGATTATTATTTTTATGATTATTATTATTATGATTATTATGATTATTATTATTATTATTACTATTATTATTATTATTATTATTATTATTATTATTATTATTATTATTATTATTATTATTATTATTATTATTATTATTATTATTATTATTATTATTATTGTTGTTGTTGTTGTTGTTGTTATTATAAATACTATTAATATGATTATTATTAATTTTCTTCTCGTTCTTATTGTTATTTTTCTTCTTACTCTTATTCTTATTCTTATTGCCACAGCGAAAAAGGACGAAGATTTGCATGCGTTATCATGTGGCCGTTGGTGAATGCCGGCCGTAGCCATCCGTTATCTCCCCTTAACCGTTCCTGTGTTCTCTGTTATCTCTCTTCTCGCACCAGGATTTGCGTGCGTTATCATGTGACCGTTGTAGGCCAGGCTGATAGTGACTGCACTATCTCTTCTCGCTCTTTTTATGAGTTTGAAATTTATTTTTATTACTAATAATATTAATAATATTATTATTATAATTAATAATAATATTATTATTAATAATAATTATATAAATAGTAATATTATTAACAATGGTGTTAATATTAATAATATTATTACTAATAATATTGATAATATTATTTTTATTATTATTATTATTATTATTATTATTATTATTTTATTATTATTATCATATTATTATTATTATTATTATTATTATGATTGTTATTATTATCATCATCATAATTATTATCATCGTTGTTGTTGTTGTTGTTGTTATTGTTATTGTTATTGTTATTAGTAGTAGTAGTAGTAGTAGTAGTAGTAGTATCCGTTATCATGCGACTGTTATAGGCCGATATCTCATTTGAATCGTTACTGCGATATCCTTTTGTTTTTCACAATATCTCGCTCTTTTTGTGGTTTTTCGTCAATTTTTATTTACGGTAATAAGGTTGATTTATATCAATATTATTCATTATATGTTTCTATTCGATTATTTCTCGTTCCATCTGGTTTATTTGTCTATCTTAATGAATGGTTTCATATTTTATTTGACATTTATTACAACAATCATGTTTGATCATTTTGGTAATTACTGTTTAGTATAATAATCATGTAATACGTATTTCATTAAAAGCATTTTGTTTGAAAATATTGTTCTTCGCACCAGTTTGTCTTCTGACAACAGCCAATGAGCGTTAAGTTGTGTTGCCTCGCAGCCAATGACAATCGAGTTTTCTTTCGTCGCAGCCAATGAGCGTCAAGTTCGCTCGCGTTGCAGCCAATCAGTGGCGCCTTTCGGAACTGTCATCGGAAACGGTGCCCCTCCCATCCATCCATCCATCCGTCCGCGTTCCCCATGCCCGCCTAGTCCTGCTTATCATTCACAGTTGGAGCGTTGGCGCGAGTGGTCTCTCTGTGTTGCTGTGCGTTATATATTTAGTGGACACATCCGAACGGGAGAAAATAATACATTGAAACGCAGTTTCCATGGAGATGGAATCTTTGCTTCAGTTAAGATAAGTACAAGTGCATTTTCTATACATTTATATAGCCATATAATGGATTAATTTCTATATTCAGTACTGTCGCCTCCTTCTTTTCATATTGAAAGCTAAGCATTTCCATGCATGGCTTTCACTTACCTTTTCTTTTTCGTTCGCTTCATAAATATCTATATATGTTTTCCCCATCCTTTTCTACTTTTCATCCTCGCACGTGACTCAGTTCTTATTAATTATTCACTCTTGTCTTGATCACTTTGTCTGTGTCTGTGTCTGTGTCTTTCCTCTCTCTCTCTCTCTCTCTTTCTCTCTTTCTTTCTGTCTGTGTCTTTGTCTCGTGTCTCTCTCTCTTTCTATGTCTGTGTCTTCGTCTCGCCTCTCTCTCTATGTCTGTCTGTGTCTTTGTCTCGTTTCTCTTTCTCTCTTTCTGTGTCTTTGTCTGTCTGTGTGCGTCTCTCTCTTTCTCTCTGTCTCTGTCTCTTATCATTTATACGAATAATGAAAGCAAAAACGTGTCGTGCGTGTCATTGGCGCTGTATCCACCGTTCGGTATGCCCCCATTCCCAACCCTGATGTCAACCGCGCCAAATCATTCGAACCAGAAGTTCCTCTGCATGATGGATCAGGTAAGTAATAACAAGCCGCAGTTTAATAAGTAGTTACTATGTAGGTATGAATATATTTGTTTGATGTGTTTACAGTAGTGTATGTGAGACAAGGAGTGTGTTGTAGGGGGTCCTTGTCCATCTCCTCTCCTCTCCTCCCTCTCCTCTCCTCTCCTCTCCTCTCCTCTCCTCTCCTCTCCTCTCCTCTCCCCTCTTCTTCCCTTCCCTCTTCTTCCTTCCTCCTCCCTTCTCTTTTCCCTCCTCTTCTATCCTCTTCCTCCTCTCCTCTTCTATCCTCTCCTGTTCCCTTTCCCCTCCTCTCCCTTGAGCATATTATTTATGCTTTGATTTTTAATTTATTTATTGTTATTTGTAAGATATTTATTGATAGACTATTAAAGTTTTAAACACTATAATATTTCTATTGAACTAATACCGTTAATGAACTTAGCTGTTGACGCGGCAGATAATTTAAAATAATCTATCAATTAATCAATCCTTCTCCCTTCTCTTCCCTCATCTTTCCTCCTCTTCCTTCCTCTTCCCTTATCTTCCCTCCTCCTCCTCCCCCCTCTTCTCTTCTTTCTCTCCTCTTCCCTTCCCTCCTCTTCCCTCCTCCTCCCTCCTCTTCTCTTCCCTTCTCTCCTCTTCCCTCATCTCCCATTCCCTTTTCCCTTCCCTTTTCTCCCCTTTTCCCCCCCCTCCTCTTCCCCTTTCCCCTTTCCCCTTTCTCCTTTCCCTCCTCTCCCCTTCCCCCCTTCCCATTTTCCTCTCCCTTTTTCCCTTCCCCTTTTCTCCCCTTCCCTTCTCTCCCCTTCCCTTTCTCCCCTTCCCTTCCCTCCTCTTCCCCTTTCCCTCCTCCCCATTCCTTCCCCTTTTCTCCTCTTCCCTTATCCCTCTTTTCTTCTTTCCCTTCCCTTCGTTTTTCCCTTTGTTTTCCCCCCCTCCTTTCTCTTTCCCCCGTTTTCCCTTTGTTTTCCCTTCCCTCCCCTTCTCTTCTCTTCTCTTCTCTTCTCTTTCTTCTCTTCTCTTCTCTTCTCTTCTCTTCTTTCTCTTCTCTTCTCTTTCTTCACCCTTCTATCCCCCATCTTCTATCTTCTTCTATCCCCTCCTTTCCCCTCCACTTCTATCTTCTTCTATCCTATCCTCTCATCTTCTCTCCTATTTTCTTCTATCCTCTCACTTCTCTCCCATTTTTTTTATCCTCCATTTTCTCCTATTTTTTTCTATCCTCTCATCTTCTGTCTTCTATCCAATATATCCTCTCTTCTATCTTTATCCCTATATCCTATTTCTATCTTCTTCAATATATCCCCTCACTCTATTTCTATCCCCATTTCCTCTATCTTCTATCCTATCATCTTTTTCTTTTCTATCCTCTTCTATTTTCTTCTACCCATCCTCCTATCTTTTTCAATCCCCTTTTTACCTCTCTCTTCTATCTTTATCCACATCTATCCTCTATCTTCTATCCTATCCTTTCTATCTTTTCTATCCTTTCTATCCTCTCATCTTCATCTTTTTATCCTTTTCTATCCTTCTCTTTTTATCCACATCTTCCTTTATCTTCTACCTATCCTCTTCATCTTTTTTTTCCTCTTCTATCCTCTCTCTTCTTTTTTTTATCCTTCTACCTCTCATCTTCTTCTTTTATCCCATCTATTTTCACCTTCTATCCATCCTTTCATCTTTTTTATCCTCTTTATCTCTATCTTTATCCCACCCCTTCTTCTTTTTTTATCCTCTTCTATTTTCTTCTATCTTTTTTTTCTCTTCTATCTCTCATTTCTATCTTTTATCCAATCATCCCCCATCTTCAAAATATATATATATATATGAAAATACATACATATGTGTGTGTATATATTAGTCATATATAGATAATATATGTGTATACATTTTTTCATATATATGTGTATATATACACATACATATGTTATATGTATATGTATGTGTGTGTATATATAGAGATCTTGACACAAGTATACATGTAGATGTATGAGGTGCAGTCAGGTAAGACATGTGTGCAACAAATTGCCTTACAGTGGCCTTTACATATACCCAAAATGTAATGGTTATATGGGGTCTTGTGATTGTATGTATATATGTATGTATGTATGTATGTTTGATGTGTGAAATCAATTGAATGTGTTTCGTCTCTAACTTAATGTAATCCATTTGCTCTTAAACATGATGCGTTTGTGTCTGTAATCGTATATGAATAGATGTACATTTATTGCTACTAATATCAAGTCATAAATACAAAATGTATGGGTGTGTGTTATGAGTATGGCATTTATTATTATAATAGATTTGTCAATTTTCTCATTAGGAAGATGCTGTGGCTCCTAAAGGAGCCGATGTTGAGATGGGACAACCAAGAAAAATGTTTATTTCTTCTCGGTCTTCTTGGGGAGGAGCACAGCCTGGATGTTAGGCAGAACACCACCCTGGGCAATGGTGACGCCAGACAGCAGCTTGTTGAGCTCTTCATCGTTACGGATGGCAAGCTGCAAGTGACGGGGGATGATACGGGTCTTCTTGTTGTCACGAGCGGCGTTACCTGCCAATTCCAGGACCTCAGCGGCCAGGTATTCCATGACGGCAGCCAGGTACACGGGGGCACCAGCTCCCACACGCTCGGCGTAGTTGCCCTTACGCAGAAGGCGGTGAATTCTGCCAACAGGGAACTGAAGGCCGGCCCTGCTGGAGCGGGACTTTGACTTGCCCTTTACCTTACCACCCTTACCACGACCAGACATGATGTTTGCTTGTTAGGTACTTTATAAACCTTATCGCTGTTTGTCGAGCTTAGCTTTTATAGGCGGCCCCGGTTGACTGAGTCAGATTGCGACGGCTGGCATGTGGAACGGACCTCAGATGAGCCAGTAGTCGTGGTCCTGTACGCGGAGGCTGGCATGCGCGTCGAACAATAAAAGGAAAAAGTGAGTGGGGAGCTTCATTCTTCGTGCCGTAAGTACGATTGACATCATGCCACCCAAAACTTCCGGAAAGGCTGCAAGAAGGCCGGTAAGGCCCAAAAGTCTATCACCAAGGGTGATAAGAAGAAGAAGCGCAGGAGGAAGGAGAGCTACAGCATCTACATCTACAAGGTGCTCAAGCAGGTCCACCCTGACACTGGTATCTCCTCCAAGGCCATGTCTATCATGAACTCTTTCGTGAATGACATTTTTGAACGCATTGCAGCTGAGGCTTCCCGCCTTGCACACTACAACAAGCGTTCCACCATCACAGCCGGGAGATTCAGACCGCTGTCAGGTTGTTGCTGCCCGGAGAACTGGCTAAGCACGCCGTTAGTGAGGGAACTAAGGCCGTCACCAAGTACACTTCTTCCAAGTAAATCTCTAGGTTGCATGATTTACTTGCCTCCTAGAACAACATCGGCTCCTTTAGGAGCCACAGATCGTGATAAAGCAGATATACAATGACGTTAGTAACCCAATTGCCACCACTACCTTTCCTGCTAGTACTAGTACTATAGTAGTAGTATTAGTACTACTACTACTACTACTACTACTACTACTACTACTACTGCTTACTACTGCTGCCACCACTACATTCTGTTCTAGAAGTTCATGTATTATTGCCAACATTGTGATAATTAATTATACTCCTATTACTACCACTACCATTACTGTCCTATAAGTTTATTTATTATTACCAACTTTGTGATAATTATAGTACTACTACTACCATTACTGTCCTACATGTTATTATTATCAACATTGTGATAATCATACATACTAGTACCAGTACCATTACTGTCCTATAAGTTCATTTATTCTTACCAACATTGTGATAATCATAGTCTCAATAAGAATAATGACACTATCCATATCAATGGTATTAGAAAGAAAAACACATTTCCCGCCTATTCAAGGAATGTGCAAATCAGGATAGTAGTTCACTAGGGCCTACTACTACTACTACTACAACTACTCCTCCTACTCCTGGTATATTTATTTATTATTTAGTGATAGACCTTGGATCATGGCATTTGTTTATTCTGTTACTCAAAGTGAGTCATAAGATAATGTTTAGTGTTAGGTGGTCTGATTGCAATAATATAATATATATATATGTATATGATATAGGAATGAGAGAGTGTATGTGTGTGTGTGTATGTATATATATATACAGTATTTATATATATATATATACAATATAATATACATATAATGAGAGAGAGAGTGTGTGTGTATATATATATACAGTATACACACACACACACACACAATATATATAATATATATACAATGAGAGAGAGAGTGTGTATATATACAGTATTTTCAAACAATATATATATATATATATATATATATATATATATAATATACATATATATACATATATACGCAATATAATATCCGTATAATGAGAGAGAGAGAGAGAGTGTGTGTGTGTATGTGTATATATATATATATACAGTATTTATATACAAATATATATAATATATTGTGTTGTGTGTGGTGTGTGTGTGTGTGGTGTGTGTGTGTTGTGTGTGTCTGTCTATATATACATATATATACACAATAGGATATATATACAATGAGAGAGAGAGTGTGTATGTGTGTGTGTGTATATATATACAATATATATGTATACATGTATATATGTGTATATATATGTATACATTATATATATATATATATATATATATATATATATTATATGAGAGAGAGGGAGTGTATGTGTGTGTATATATATATATATATATATATACGCAATATAATATATATTATATATATATATAATGAGAGAGAGTGTGTATGTGTGTGTATATATATATGTGTGTATATATATGTATATATATGTATACATGTATATATGTATATATATATATATATATATAGATAGATAGATATGTATGTATGTATATTATATGAGAGAGAGGAAGTGTATGTGTGTGTATATATATACAGTATAATATACAAATATATTATATTAAATATATATATAATATATATATGTGTGTGTGTGTGTGTGATTATATATATATATATATATATATAGATATATATATATATAATTACAAGGAGAGAGAGAGAGTATATATCTTAGTATTTAATACAATAATATATATATATATATACTATACACACACACATAGTGATATAATACAATGAGAGAACAGAGAGATAGTGTATGTGTATATAGATACAATATATATATGTATGTATGTATATATTATATGAAAGAGAGGCTGTGTATGTGTGTGGCCGTAGCAGTGATGTAACATTTGTATGTCTAGGTGCTTAGCAAACATTATATAGGCCCGTTTGTACATATGCTTACACTATTATTATTCTTGCCGTCTGTGTCATTGTACACCATTTGATATGACTTGTCTGTATTTCATCTCATGAGAATTAATTTTAGGCCCTGGAAAAGTGCAGAGGATAATGTTTTGTGTTGCAGGTATGCAATTCAAAACCTTATGCGCGCTCTCCGCGGATACGCGCAAGCAAGTTGGATGTCCTTAGGCATGATTGTGACTCTCTGGCGTGGATAGCGCACAGGTGGTGTCCTCAAAGAGGCCGACCAGGTAAGCCTCGGAAATGATTCCTGCAGAGCCATCGACAGCAGAGGACTGGAAGCGGAGGTCAGTCTTGAAAGTCCTGGGCAATCTCGCGAACGAGACGCTGGAAGGGCAGCGTGCGGATGAGGATCTCAGTTGCTTCTCTGAGTTAACGACGGATCTCACGGAGGGCAACCGGTTCCAGGCTGTAAACTGATGGGGGCTTCTTGACACCTCCGGTAGGCAGGGGCAGACTTACGTGCTGCCTTGGTGGCCCCAACTGTGGGGGGGCCTGGACTCGGTTAGACTTACGTGCAGTCTGCTTGGTACGTGCCATTTTTTGAGAGTTTGTATCTAAAATAGGGATATGAAACGCGCTCACGCTCAAGACGTCAATTTATAGGAGAGCTGAGCGGGACTGCCGAGTCGCGTTTGTGGCTGCGAGAGTGGGCTTAATCCCGCCTATTTATGCTGCTGGGTAAATAGGCCGGAGATACGGCACCTGTGAGGTCCTGTAACGCGGCTCCGACTCCATGTTGGATTTCCAAGTGGATTGTGTGAAGCAAGGCTATGGCCAAATCATGCAAGCCTTGTGCGCGTGAGCCTTGTCGATAACAAGGCTTAGCAGAGGTTGTATTGCAGATGCGGTCAGTAAGTAAGATAAGCGCTCAGCTGAGTGGGCCGCCTCGCCGCTACGCAGACGGGGGCCCGCGGTAGCCTTACTCGCTCCGCACACCGAATTTTATCTGGCTGGACTCGGAGCAAGACAATCGTACTCAACATGACAGGACGAGGCAAGGCGGGAAAGGGATCGGAAAGGGTGGCGCCAAGCGTCATCGCAATGTGTTGTCGTGATAAACATTCAGGGTATCACCAACCAAGCCTGCAATTCAGTCGTCTTGCTTCGCGTGGAGGTGTCAAGGCGTATCTCTGGTCTCATATACGAAAGAAAACCGTGGGGGTTTCCTCAAGGTGTTCCTCGAGGAACGTGAATCCCGTGACGACCGCACCTACACCCCAGCACGCCAAGAGGAAGACCGTCACCCGCCATGGAACGTCGTCTACGCCCTCACGCGCCAGGACGAACCCTGTACGGTTCGGAGGTTAAACGTTTTCACCGTCAACTATTAACACCAAACAAAACAACCCCCACCAAACCAAAAAAACCTTGGACCTATCTTAGGTCCTACAAATACTCTATAAAGAGGAATAAATTGACAGCTTCCTGCTTGCTCGTTACACGCGTCAAAAACAAAACCCAAAAATAATCCCAAAAAACTTGGGCGAGTCCCACAGTGTAAAATATGTTTTGCTAGCACACTATGTTGTTATTGTTATTATTATTTATTATTCCACTATTAAACATGTAAGGTGGGATGGTTATAGTACTTATTAGTTATAATTAAGCTTGATAACCAAAATCATGCATAAGCAAGCAAGCAAGCAAGCAACAAAACAATTCAGCCTGTAACATGTTGGTAAACATGAGTCCCCAGTGTTGCGATTACAAAATACTGTTTTTTATTGCTTTTGGTTATCAGTATCATTATTAAGCTTGTAGATTTGATTATGTCATTAAAAGTGGTATGCGTTAGAGTAAAGTATTAGGAATGTAAGCTTGATAACCAACATCATGCATGAGCCAGCAAGCAAGCAAGCAAAGCAAACAACCAAACAAAAGGAACGCACACACACACACAAACAACCTGGTTGTAAATGTTGGTATACTGCTGTGAGGGAAGTGATGAGGAGTCTATTATTATTGAGTAGTCATTGTTTTGCCTTGAGGAGACGGAAATAACATTGAAATGTAACATTATTCTCCTGTATTTGTTTGCATCAGCATTATTTCCTTCTCGAGTCTATTGGTCTTGGAGTGTCGCGTTATTCCATGATCCATGTATACCGCAGGCCGTCTTGTGAGAAGAAAGAGTAAAGTTAGATATAAGGTCAGTGTTTTGATAAATGGCTGACCAGTTTCATTTGGTGGACTTGAGTGCATTGGGGCAGTATATTTGAAAAGCGTTGTAAGCCACAAGTTAGGTATCTTCCTAAGGGTATTTAGACACGTGTGGCTGCTCAAGTGTATTATATGCAATGCATGAGGTGTGTTTGAGTTTGCTTCTTAATACCCAAGCCCCTGTAGTGAAAGGAAATGAGACACGGAGGAGAGGGGTTGAACCACAGGTCAGCAAGATTGCTATACGAGATCGCTGCCGCTGCTACAGAAAGACACACCGAGGAAAGGAGAAAGATCCACAGAAGGAAGGAAGAAAGAAAAAGGACGTCACACAGAGGAAGGGAGAAAAAGGACACACAGAGCAAAGTAAAACAATTAATGCAAGCTACTCCTTCGAGTCACCACAGACACCAGTACAGAACACCTACGTCTCTGTCAAATAGATCAAATAGATACTCTACCTACTACCTATTAACATAACCCACCGTAGGAATACAACATACAACTACATACATACATACATACATAGATTGCATAATTGTACGGCCCAAACATCGAGTCTGCTGGCGGTGGGTGTGTATGTATGTAGTAACCCAACATTGGAAAGGTAAAACCAAAAAAAAAAACAAAAGAAAAAAAAAAGCCAGGCTTATACTCACATTGACCGCTTACAACTGCTATTATTATATTTCCCACCTACAAACACAGATAAGCAAACAAACACACAAACAAAACACGAATGAAAAGAATGGACCTCTTCGAGGGCACGAAGACACACACACACAGCAGCCACACAAACTACAATCATGCACAAGATCATAAACAAGCTTGTTGACATTAACGAACAAGATTTTCACACAATAGCACACATGATTGCAACACCAACTCTACCAGCCAGCACTCATTATTCATTCATTCATTCATTCTTCCAGCATCATAGGCGAGCGACGGGAACACAAAGACCACTTACACCTTTAACCCACCCTTTTTTTTTTTCGCACAACAAACCAACCATTACGTATGCGGGGAAATGCACTTATCATATATTTACATTCTACACTCAACACAAATCACACACTCAACAATTGACACATTCACACACTCGCATACTCAATCGCTCATACGAGCACATCCTCGCACTCAATCATACATTCACCATGTCAGTCCCACTCACGCAATCATTCACATCACACGCTAACTCATCACACAAGCACATTTACCACACACCTCACTCATCACACAAGCACATCCACACAAGAACATTTCACTCATTCACACAAGCACATTCACTATACACAACAAGCACATTCACACATATCACTCATCCACAACAAGCACATTCACACACACAAACCTCACACTCAGTCATACCATAACACATTCACACATCGCATTACTCAATCATGATACCAGCATACTTCAACCATACATACAATCCCCCCAATCAATCTATCACACACTCACATGCCAACCACAAATCACATACTCAAACAACATTCACAAACAGGCACAATGGGAACAAGGAAAAACTAACCAACTCCACTAACTAACTAAACACGTAGGCACTAAGGACACGGACACACAACTACACAAAACATCAAAATTCAGAAAAGAGGGGGGGGGGGGAGAGAGGAGAGAGAGAGAGACCAGCATATTCAAAATCAACACAGCAGCAAAAAAACAATGCAAAACAAACTATCTAAAAAAAAAAAAAAAAAAAAAAAAAAAAAAAAACAATCAATCAAATCAATCCAATCCATTTCATTTCTATTTACTTACTTTTGCTTTGTCTCGGGGAGACCTAAACGCCCAAGCCTCGGACAATACCAAGGGAAATGGAACTCTATGCACACTGTCACACACCAAATTGCCTTAAACCACTGCTAAACCATCACACACCACCGAACTTGCTGTTTGCAAGACTAGTTTGACGGAAGACAGTTCAAAGTACCACCAATGATGAATGGTCGGTACGTCCGTAAACATAAACACTTTGAATTAGTGTAGCCTAGCAATATATAAGACAAATCTTACTGTACTAGATCAAATAACTGAATGTTTTAAAGATATTCACAACAAGCAAACTAGATTATTAAGTGTCGATAAATTAAAGGGTCATCATCGTGAACGATCAAATATAAGGGCGATGTGGAAACCCTTTTCAAATAGATTGAATCGCTTTCGCTTTATTTTATTTTTATTTTTTTATCAATATTATACGTATATTGTTATATGGCGTTTTTTAGTTGTTGTAATTATTATAATATTCTTTCTAAAAAGTAATCATATACAATATTCTTCTTGGATTTTTCTTAATTTTGGTAATCCCTTACTTTACCCCAAGCGAAAGTATACAAATACATAAACTTTCGTAAATATTTAACTAGGGAATTTTATTATGAAAACCTCATATTCAGTAGGTTTCTTAGTGACATAATGATGTCAATAAAGAGAAACTACTGCCATGTTATCTCTCTTCCTTGTAATAACATACATTATAGCATATATCTATCTATCGACGATCGATCGATCATCTATGTAAAAACATAATCTATGCATGCCATCCTCATATACAATTGAAGTAATGCGGTGACTTCATGTGCATACCTCTTACCCTTATATTTAGTTGTATATCATAATGACCACATATTTGGTAGTTATTATTACTGAGCATGGATATAAAGTCTATGTATACCACATAGACACTCAAACATTATTTACACCTCGAATTGCCTATTATCGGTTTCTGACACCTACACACACTGATATAAAAAACATATAGAGCAGAGGACGGACAGACAGATATATATACATACAGTTAATGTATATATGGCCATGTATACATAATATACACCCATAACACACACAGCACATATATGATACATATACACACACAAACAGAAACTGATTAGGACACATGTGACAGCATGTTATGTTGACAAGCAAACACGCTATAGAGACTTGTTCGCTCACGGCGTTCAGTTCTTACGCGCTAAATCAAGTAAGATATGATTTATAATACTAGTGTATTAACTCAAAATAAAGAAAAAAATACACTTTTCATTAAAAAATATAACCTGTATAACTATGAAAGTAACAACAATAAGTAAATTTGAGGTTAAGATAATAGAAAGTCATTATAAAGACTTGGATTTATCGGTGTGTCGGGATATTAAGGATGGAGTATTTTAAATAAGAAAATACTGTAAAGGTACAAAATAAACAAGATTTCAATTCCACCTGGTGCTTGCTTATTGGTAGAGAGACTGATGCCAGGAATAAAAAAAAAAATACTATATATATATATATATTATATATATATAGATATGATATAGATAATGATAATAATAAATCATAATCATAATAATAATAAAATAATAATAATAATAAAATGATAATAATAATTAATAAAATAATAATAATAATAATAATAATAATATATAATAATAAAGATTTACAGCAGCCGGTCCGTATGGCAACACAAACACCGTTTTCGGGATCTCCTTCACTCGCGGGAATAAAATGTTTGTGCCCTGGGCTTCGGCGAAGTGAAGGCGACCGAAGTTCACGTTGCAGTAGAAGGCAGAGATTGCAAGGGAGCTCCTAGCAACATATAATAAGGTTCTTTCCATAGTCTATAACGAATATACAGCGGCAAAAGTCGCCACGCCGCGCCTCCGACAGGAGTGTGTTGCCACCCGAGGTCATCAATTGCCGATATGAGGATAATATCCGAGGATATTAAGTGGAGTATGTATATGTTATATGTAGCATGCATATATTGTATGCATAATGTAAGTAATTTCAGTGGTGAGTATGTAGTATGCATGTATGTATGTATGTATGTATGTATGTGGTATGTATGTGTATGTATGTATGTACATTTATGTGTGTGTGGGTGAGTATGTGTGTCGTTGTGTGGCTGTGGTTTACGTATGATATATATATATATATATATGAAGTATCTAATTTCATATATATGCTATATGTAGTTTAACCTATTAGAAACTTGACCTATTCTATCACATCCTTGTATTATGTCTGTGTAGAAGCCTGTCTGTATGGTTACACTGTTGCGACCTAAACTAAAATAAGCAAACCAAACCTAAACTATCATATCCTATCCTATCATTTGTCAGTTTTCTATGTATGTATGTAAGTATGATGTAGTATGCCTGTATGTATGTGTAGTATGTATGTATGTATGTATGTATGCCTGGATGTATGTAGTATGTAGTATGTATTATGTATGATGTATGTATGTAACTAAACCTAAACCCAACCTAGCATAACCAACCTATCATATCATAGCCTATCCTATCCTATCCTATCCTATCCTATTTTTTTTATCCTATTCTATCCTTGTAAATATATATTGTGTACATACCTGATGTATGTTTACACTTATGCCAACCTAAACCTAAAATAAGCAAACCTAAATAACCTATCCTATCCTATCTATCCTATCTAATATTGTATGTGTATAGTATGTATGTATGCCTTGCGTGTATTTTTAACAGGTTTTGAACTCTAACATAGCTTCACGTAATCTAACGTAAATTACTAACCTAGCTAACCTAATATCCCTAACCATCCTTATCAAATCCTATCCTATCCTGTCCTATCCCATCTATTCCTATCCTGTCTGTCTTGTAAAAATGGAGTGTACATACCTGTATGTATGTTTACACTTATGCAACCCTAAAAGTTAAAATAAGCAAACCTAAACACCTATC
>NC_051391.1:33271745-33276745 GCF_015228065.2 Penaeus monodon | reverse complement strand
GTAGTAGTAGTAGTAGCAGGAGTATTATTCCCTCCATGCAAAAGGACAAAGATTTGCATGCGTTATCACGTGGCTGTTTGTGAATGCCGGACGTAGCCATCCGTTATCTCCCCTTAACGTTCTGTGATCTCTGTTATCTCTCTCCATCGCACCAGGATTTGGTCCGGGCGTTATTCATGTGACCGTTGTAGGCCAGGCTGATAGTGGACTGCAATATTCTCTGCTCGCTCTTTTGAGTTTGAAATTTTATGTATTACTAACAGTATTAATAGTAATATTATTATAAGTAATAATAATTATGAATAAATAATATTATTAACAATAGTATTAATATTAATAATATTATTACTATTATGTTTATTATTATTATCATTTTTATTTTTATTATCAACATCATTATTATTATTATTATTATCATATATCATTAACTATTATTATTATTATTATCATTATATATTTAGTATTATTATTCTTCTTATTATTTTTTATAATATTATACTATTATAGTAATACTATTAATAATATTATATTATATTAATATTAATATAAAATAAATAATATTTATTAACAATATAATTAATAATTATTAATTATTACTATTAATATTGATAATAATAATACGATTATTATTATGAATTATATTATGATTGATGATTATTATTATGATTATATTACTATTTATTATTATTATTATGATACATTATTATTCCCATTATATTACTATTATTATTACCATTATTATATTATTATTCTTAATATTATTATTATTATTATTATTACTATTATTTTTATTATTATTATCATTTTTATTTTTATTATTATTATATTCAATAATAATATAAATAATAATATTATTAACAATATAATTAATAATTATTATATTATTACTATTAATATTGATACTAATAATACGATTATTATTATGATTATTATTTTTATGATTATTATTATTATGATTATTATTATTATTATTACTATTATTATTATTATTATTATTATTATTATTATTATTATTATTAGTTATTATTATTATTATTAGTATTATTATTATTATTATTATTGTTATTATTATTATTATTTATTATTAATATTATATTATTATTATTATTGTTTATTATTATAATTCATTTATGATTATGATGATGATGATATGATAACTTTATTATTTATTATTATAATTGTATT
This sequence comes from Penaeus monodon, assembly GCF_015228065.2. Classification (NCBI taxonomy): domain Eukaryota; kingdom Metazoa; phylum Arthropoda; class Malacostraca; order Decapoda; family Penaeidae; genus Penaeus; species Penaeus monodon. The sequence continues at coordinate 33,275,560 of NC_051391.1, read as the reverse complement.
TTTGTAAAAGTGGTGGGTTGATAATGTATAAATATTATTATTATTTTGTTGTTGTTGTTGTTATTATAAATACTAATTAATATGATATATTAATTTTCTTCTCGTTCTTATTGTTATTTTGTCTTCTTACTCTTATTCTTATTCTTATGCCACAGCGCAAAAGGCGCAGATTTGCAGCGTTATCATGTGGCCGTTGGTGAATGCGGCCGTAGCCATCCGTTCTCTCCCCTTTAACCGTTCCTGTGTTCTCTGTATCTCTCTTCTCGCACCAGTATTTGGGGGGCGGCGTTTATATGTGACTCGTTTGTAGGACAGGCTGATAGTGACTGCAATATCTCTTCTCCTCTTTTTATGATTTGACATTTTTATTTTTATTACTAAATAATTTAATAATAGTATTATTATAATTAATGAATAATATTATTATATTAATATTTATTAAATATAATATTATTAACATGTTTTAATATAATAATATATTACTAATAATATTGATAGGATTATTTTTATTATTATTATTATTATTATTATTATTATTATTATTATTATTATTATTTCATTTATTTTATTATGCTGTTATTTATTATCATCATCATAATTTATTATCATCGTTGTTTTGTTGTTGTTAGTTGTTGTTGTTGTTATTTTATTGTTTATTGTATTGTATTGTTATTGTTATTATTATTATTAGTAGTAGTAGTTAGTAGTAGTATAGTAGTGTAGTATCCGTTATCATGCGACTTTATAAGGCCGATATCTCATTTGAATCGTTACTGTGATATCCTTTTGTTTTTCACAATATCTCGCTCTTTTTGTGTTTTTTCGTCAATTTTTATTTACGGTAATAAGGTTGATTTATATCAATATTATTCATTATATGTTTCTATTCGAATTATTCTTCGTTCAATCTGGTTTATTTTCTATCTTAATGAATGTTTCAATATTTTATTTGCATTTATTACAACAATCATGTTTGATCATTTGTAATTACTGTTTTATATAATAATCATAGTAATTACGTATTTCTCAAAAGCATTCTGTTTGAAATACTTTTTTCTCGCACAGTTTGTCTTCTGACATACAGCCATGACGTTAAGTTTGTGTTGCCTCTCAGCCAATGACAATCGATTTTTCTTTCGTCGCAGCCAATGAGCGTCCAATTCCTCGCGTTGCAGCCAATCAGTGGCGCCCTTTCGGAACTGTCATCGAACGGTGCCCCTCCCATCCATCCATCCTCCCCTCCGCGTTCCCCATGCCCGCCTAGTCCTGCCTATCATTCACAGTTGGAGTCGTCGGCGCTAGTGGTCTCTCTGTGTTCGTCGTTTATATTTAGTGGACACCTCCGAACGGGAAGAAATAATACATTGAAACGCAGTTTCCATTGATGATGGCATCTTTGCTTCAGTTAAGATTACGTACAAGTTCATTTTCTAAACATTTATATAGCCATATAGGATTAATTTCTATATTCAGTACTGTCCTCCTCCTTCTTTTCATATTGAAAGCTAAGCATTTCCATGCATGGCTTTCACTTACCTTTTTCTTTTTCGTTCGCTTCATGAATATCTATATATGTTTTCCCCTCCTTTTTCTACTTTTCATCCTCGCACGTGACTCAGTTCTTATTAATTATCACTTCTTGTCCTTGATCACTTTGTCTTTGGCTGTGTCTGTGTCTTTCCTCTCTCTCTCTCTCTCTCTCTCTCTCTCTCCTCTCTCTGTATCTTGTTTCTGTCTCTCTCTTCCCCTCAGTGCGTTTGTCTTTTGTCTCGCTCTTTCTCTCTCTCTCTCTCTCATCTCTCCTCTCTCTCTCTCTCTCTCGTCTCTCTCTCTCCTCTCTCTCTCTCTCTCTTTCCCCTATGTCTGTGGTCTTTCTCGTGTTCTCTCTCTCTCTATGTTCTGTGGTCTGTGTCTCGTGTCTCTCTCTCTTCTATGCTCTGTGTTCTTCGTCTCGCCTCTCTCTCTATGTCTGTCCTTGTGTGTCTTTTCCTTTCTGTCTGTGTCCTTTGTCTCGTGATTTCTCTTTTCTCTCTCTTTCAATGTCTGTGGTCTTCCGTCTCGCCTCTCTCTCTCATCTCTCTCTCTCTCTCACTCTCTCTCGCTCTCCCCCCTTCCTCGTTCTCTCTCGGTCTCTCTGCGCTCCATCTCTATCGCTACTCTCTCCAAATCCTCCATCGTTCCTTGGCTCCATCTCACGGCGCTCTCTCTCCTCTCTCGTCTCTCGTCCACTCCCCCCTTCCTCTCTCATCTCTCTCTTTCTCTGTCTGTGTCTGTTCGTGGCCGCCTCTCCTCTATTTCTGTGTCTGGTGTCTCGTGTCTCTCTCTTTCTGTGTCTGGTGTCCTTCGTCTCCCTCTCTCTCTATTTCCGATGTCTGTGTCTTCGTCTCGCTCTCTCTCTATGTCTGTTGTGTGTTCTTTCTGTCTGGTCTTTGTCTCGTTTCTCTTTCTGTCTGTGTCTTTTGTCTCGGTCTCTCCTCTCTCTCTCTGCTCTCCCTCTCCGCTCTCTCTCTCGTCCTCTGTCTCTCTCCCTCTCTCTCTCTCTTTCTGGCTGCGTGTGGGTCTCTATCTCTGTCTGTGTCTGTGTCTGTCTGTGTGACGTCCTCTCTCTTTCTCTCGTGTCTCTGTCCTCTATCCATTTCTACAATAATAAAGCAAAAACGTGTCTTGCGTGTCATTGCGCGTATCCACCGTTCGGTATGCCCACATTCCCAACCCTGATTCACCCGCCCAAATCATTCAAATCACCAGAAGTTTCCTCTGCATGATGATTAGGTAAGTAATAACAAGCCGCAGATTTGATTAATAAGTAGTTACTATGTATTATGAATATTTTGTTGATGTGTTTTACAGTAGTGTATGTGAGAACAAGGAGTGTGTTGTATGGGGTCCTCGTCCATCTTCTCTCCTCTCCTCTCCTCTCCTCTCCTCTCCTCTCCTCTCCCCTCTTCTTCCCTTCTCTTCCCTTCCCTTCCCTTCCCTTCCCTTCCCTTCCCTCTTCTTCCTTCCTCCTCCCTTCCCTTCCCTCTTCTTCCTTCCTCCTCCCTTCTCTTCCCTCTTTCTATCCTCTTCCCTTCCCCACCCACCTCTCCTCTTCATCCTCTCCTCTTCTATCCTCTCCTCTTCGTATCCTCTCCTCTTCTATCCTCTCCTCTTCTATCCCTCTGTTCCCTTCCCCTCCTCCCTTGAGCATAATATTTATGCTTTGATTTTTAATTTATTTATTGTTCTTTGTAAGATATTTATTGATAGACCTATTAAAGTTTTAAACACTATAATATTTCTATTGAACTAATACCGTTAATGAACTTAGCTGTTGACGCGGCCGATAATTTAAAATAATGTATCAATTAATCAATCATTCTCCCTTCTCTTCCCTCATCTTTCCTCCTCTTCCTTCCTCTTCCCTTATCTTCCCTCCTCCTCCTCCCCCCTCTTCTCTTCTTTCCTCTCCTTCCCCTCCTCTCCCTTCCCTTCCCTCCACTTCCTCCCTTCCCTCCTCCTCCTCCTCTTCTCTTCCCCTTACTCTCCTCTTCCCTCATCTCCCATTCCCTTCCCTTTCCCTCCTCCTCTATCCTCTCCCCTTCCCTCCTGTCCCTTCTCTTCTCTTCCTTTCTCTCCTCTTCCCTCCTCTTTCCCGTCCCTCCTCCTCCCCCCTCTCTCTTTTCCTTTCTCTCTTCTTCCTTCCTCCTCTCCCTTCCTTACTCTCCCATTCCCTTCCCTCCCCTCATCTTCCCTTCTCTCCTCTTCCCTTCCCTTCTCTCCTCTTCCCTTCTCTCCTCTTCCCTTCTCTCTCTTCTCTTCTCTTCTCCTCTCTT
>NC_051391.1:33256745-33261745 GCF_015228065.2 Penaeus monodon | reverse complement strand
GTAGTATCGCTTTATTTTTGTTGTTGCTATTGTTATTATTTTTGTTGTTTTTATTACAATTTAATGATGATGATAATGATGATGTACTATTATTATTATTATCATTATTATTATCATTATTCATGTTATCTTTGTTATTAGTATTCCCATCATATTATTCTTCATATGATCATCATTATTATAAATATTATCATTGTTTTATTATCATTATCAACATTACTATCATTGTTATTATAACTGAAATTATAATTTTCAATATTGATATTATTATTTAAAAAAATCATTATTCATTATTATTATCATTCTAATAATTATTATTAAAATTATCATTATTGTTATTACCCTTATAACCATTATTATCATTATACTTAGTCTTTTTTCTTATTTTTACTATTACTTTTATCATTATCATCGGTATCATTCACTGACTAATGGTTGAGGCCGGGTCTTGACCATGCCACATGCCTGCCTCTTTTACCACGGAATAAAGGATGTAGGGAACTCTGTGATGCTGCCTTTGACTAGGACGAGATGTCCCTGACTCCGCTTCCACCAACGAAGCGGGCGTACTCACTATGCACCCGCGTGAAGCTGTCGCTTTGCCCGCCTTGCGCCTCAACCACTCGACCCGAGTGCGACTTCATAAGCCGCGGTCAATGCCACACAAGGCGTATTTTAAACCATGTCTCATTACTTGGATGGCGTTGAAGTCGCCAAGCTAACTAATATAAATTTATTTATTTTCCAATTCAAATAACGTAAACATATACAGCCTAAAATACTGTGTAATACCAGTTCTCCTAAGTATCCTTTCCCTTGTTTATCTGTTTCTATTATTCTATCTTTTCGGCGATGCTTCCATAGTGTCATAATATCCCCTGAAAGGGAGTAATGGTCGTTACGTAGTGTTTGTTTTCTCTCTCCCTTTCTCTTTTCATAGCAGTCTGGGTCCTTTATCTTGTTTGGACTGCCGGACTATCTGGTTGGTGTTCCGGCACTTTCCATATCTTCTTTTCGCGTCATGTCTCTCCAAAGTTAATTGTTATTGATTTTTGTGTATAGGAGATACCTGGTCTCTTTTGGACTTTGGCGTGTGACATGCTGCATTACGATCTGTAGGGTGCACTCTCTTTCACAATATCCGAGAGTATAAAAGGACCAATTCACTTACAAGGGACATACTTTCAGGGCCATTTTAGATTTGATTGATTCCTGTCAGATCTTGTGAGTGTTTAGGCAGTCGGTGTTATTTTCGTTTACTTGGCCTTTGACTCTAAATGATATTTCTTATACTACTTTTTTTTTGGTTTCTGATTTTTTGTCTACACAAGTGTTTTTATTCAGAGTTTATCAGTACCATTTTTTTCTAAGTTAATCTCCATTTTGGGTTGGAGATTAACTTGTTTAAATTAGGTTGGGTATGTGTTCGTGTTAACACTTATGGAGTCGGGACGCCAACTTATGAGTGAATATATGTTGGTGAGTTATTGTTAAGTATACCTGGTGTGGTTTTCACGTGCATCACCTCCGCTGTGATGTACGAATCTATAAAAAATTCCCGTGACTGAATTACCTGTAGAACTCCCTAATGAGTATGATTTGCTCAATAAACAAATTTCATACCATCGTAGAGCTTTCACTCGCTCTCAGTCAGATGAAAGAATGATATTAACATCCTCCTAAGTTCTGGTTCTGACCAAGGCTAAATGTTTGAAACGTTCCTGGGTTCGGGTCTCCTTAACAGCACATTGCTGGTTACTCTGATATCTCGCAACCCCTGAAAGGTTATAAAAAGGCTTGATGAATCGGAGTATATCAAGCTGATATTCTAGAACGGACCATAACTTTTACTATACCTGGGTTCCCGCTTCCAGCAAGTGGATGCTCAAACCGAAGGGAAGAGGAAGAATTCAACACACACAATCTGTATTTTCTTTTCACCCTTCTGCTCATACAACATTCACACCCATATACACAACATGCACAGCTCCCGAACCTACTAATCGGGTGGTGGCAGCCTGCCGTTGGCCTGGATCCTTATATCTGTTCACTGCAGACGGATCTTCTCCCGAATAAAAAATCTCTATTCTTGGTTGAGCCCGAACTCAACCAACCATATTGAAGTCTATTGGGTCTACGCCCCGCTACAATTATTATTAGTATTAATATAATTATTCTATCCTTATTATCATTATCACTATCATTAATATTTTTATCAATACCATATTATTATTATCATCACTATTGTTATTATTATTATTACTGTTATTATTATTATCATTATTATTATTATTATTATTATTATTATTATTATTATTATTATCATTATTATTATAATTATCATTAATTATCATTATCATTATTAAAGTCTATATCATTATTAAAATCTATATCATTATTATTATCATAATAATTATCATCTTTCTTAACAGTAATATTATTATCATTATTACAAATATCGTTATTATCATTATTATTTTTATAATGATGGTAGTGATAATAATAATGATAATAGGAATGAAAGAAATAATAATAATGATGATGATGATAATAATGATGATGATGGTAATGATAATGATAATGATTATGATAATCATCATCATCATCATCATCATCATCATCATCATCATCATCATCATCATCATCATCATCATCATCATCATCATCATCATCTTTAATAATAATAATAATAATAATAATAATAATAATAATAATAATAATAATAATAATAACAAAATAAAATAATAGTAATGATGATAATAATAATAAGAGTAAAATAAAATGATAATAATAATAACTATAATAATATTCATCCTCAATCATAATTGTCAAAAAAAATATCTGTTATTAGCATTCATTACTAATATTTCCATTGTCACTCTTATTGTTGGTTTTATCATCACCAACATTATATTTTAATCATTATCATTATTATTATCATCCTCAGTAGTAGTAGTTGTAATAATAGCAGTCTTAATAGTTATGGTTATGGCAGTGGTAGTATTACAGTTATCGTTATCATCTTTCTTCCTCCACATAGGCCTCTAATATTATAACTATCATTAATCCTCAGCATCAGTTGTCATCGTTGACATTACTGTGGTTGCTATTGTTATTAGTATCTGAATAACCATCGGGTATAGTTCACAATGTGAAATTCGTTATGACCAATATTATGAATTTTCTTATGATCATTGTTAATGTTAATACTGTATTTTTTACGTTTATTTTCTCTGTGTGTTCTTAAGCTTCTTCTCGTATTCTCTTTTAAATAACTATTGTTCTTTCTCACGGCGTTAGTGCGTTTTTGCATTCTCTTGCCGGCGCTAACGCGACTTCGTATCCAAAATGAAATGGTTTATTTAATTGAGTTCAGACTAGGAGACATAACTCTCAAGGGAGTTAGGGAAACACCCCGATAATCTTGCATCCTGCACTATTTAAAGCTCGCTTGCTCTCGTCCCTAGCTCATCTGATAACATTCTCGTCCCCAGCTTATCTGATAACAGGAGTTTCGTCCCCTTTCGAACATCTAGTAATGATTTCTTTAGTCTTCCTGTCTCTCTCACTCTCTTTCTCCCTCTCAATCCATTTTTATATCTTTGTTAGTGTCTATCTCATTGTACTTATCTTCTTTGGTCTCCCTTTCTCATCCTCCTCTCTCTCCTCTCTCTCTCTCTCTCTCTCTCTCTCTCTCTCTCTCTCTCTCTCTCTCTCTCTCTCTCTCTCTCTCTCTCTCTCTGTATGTGTGTGTTTGTTTGTCTACCCCCCCCCTTTTCCCCTCTCTGTTTGTCTGTCTTTCCTCCGTCCACCTTTCTCTCTCTATCTCACTCTGCCCTCTCTCTTTCTGTCAGCACTGAGAGGAGCTTCCTTTTAACGACCTAAATGATGTAATTAAAGATTTTCTTCCACTTCTTTTTCCAACTGCGATCCCATTTTCGACGTAAATTTAGAGATTTTATTCGTCCATTTAATTTTGTGAATGGCAGCGTTTGTGAATGTCATATCATCATAGAATGTCACGAGAACTAGAGGATTGTTAAGGATAGTTGCTATTCCTATCTTTGTTCAGTCTTTTATGTCAAGAATAATAAGTGGAGAGCATTGTTGATTTTAAAAGGTAGTGTTGTAGTAGTAATACTAGCTGTGTCACTATCATCATTATCATTAAAGCAGCACTATCGTTACTGTCATTACTATCATCACGCAACAGTGCTCAGGCACCTTGGAGTCAATTATAGAAGACCTATATGACCTCACCTGTTTTCCACTTTCATTGAATTTGTGTTTTTTTTTTTCTAATTGATATCGATACGTTATTATTATTACTGACATTACGATTGTTAAAAGGCTAACAGCAATGATAATAAGAATAAAAAATAAGACATTACACATCCGAAAATAAAAGGAGTGATAGATAGGTCTAACAATTGATTCCTTGGTGAGAAAGCAGTTGTGGTGCCATTGAATAAACAAAATCACAGTGAACAAGGAATATACTATCAATAGCAAAAGATAGACTACACCTACAGCCTGGCAAGCGTTTATACGAATCGCCCATAGATGTCGCAGTAATTCGTGGGGTGGGTGGGTGATGGTTAGCGGTGGGTATCTTATTGCTCTGATTATCTTCATGCCTTTATTATCATGACTAATATTTATTACCTTGACTATGGTTACCATTATTACTATTATCATTAACACGATTATTATTATCGTTAGTATAATCATCATTATCATAAGAACAATAGTAATTATTATTATGGCTGTTATTAGAATTATCAACATTTATATGATCTTATCATTATTCAAAGAAAGATAGTGTTGCTTTAACAGTAACAGTCATGAGTTGAAAATATATATCTTTCTTAAACAGTTGATCAGTATACAATTGGTATATACATATACATATGTGTGTGTGTGCGTGTGTGTGCATATGCGCACGAACACGCACACACACGCGCACACACACACACACACACACACACACACACACACAC
>NC_051391.1:33221745-33224245 GCF_015228065.2 Penaeus monodon | reverse complement strand
AGCTGGCATCTCAGCTATGGCAGAAATCTTTTCAGGGGTCAGGCTCGACACCAGCTGGAGAAACTTTGAAGCCCAAGAATCGAAAGGAGTTTGCTGCAAAGGTGCATTTCTTTTGATTAAGACGAAACCCAGCTTTCAGTAACAATTTCAGAATTTCCTCTAAATGGCATAGATGTTCAGTGAAGGATTTACTTTGTATGACATCATGTAAATAAGCGATGGTGTGCTTACCAAAGACTGGCGAAAGGATGCAGTTAATGGCCCTTTGAAAAGTGGCCAATCTAAAAGGTAACTTGTGGAACTGAAATGAGTGGTGACCATCTGTAAAAGCAATTATTGCAATATCTTCTGGAGCAACTGCAGTAAGCGCTTTTGGCATTTAAAGCAGAAAATCAAATTGTATCATGTAGCTTATCAAAGCTCCTCAATTCGTGGCATGGGATAACTCTCTCTTCTTTATTGGAATTAAGCTGTCTGAAATCAATACAAAAGTGTGTGGTGCTATCTTCCTTCCAGCCTAAAAAAACAGAAGAGAGCCAAGGGGATATAGGAGGCTCTAGAATTCCCTGCTTAAGTATAGCATCACATTCTTCTCGAATTAGCTTATGGGAAGCCTCTAGGAGGCGCCACTGACGTGGGCAAAGTGGGCCACCAAATTTGTCTTGATATGATGCTGGATACTAGGAACTCTACCCAGGGGTGCCTGAGAATCAAATAATGGTAAGTATCTAGACAAAAGCAAGTCTAATTCCATTATGAACCTTTCTAATTCTCTCTCTTTTTCAGAATCACTTTCTACTGGAGCTGCATCTATATTTTCAGGTGAATCATTACTGTGAATGCCTCCTTTTTCAGCATCATCAAATGCAGGAGGAGGAGCAAGTAATGGTGTTGATGGCTGGAGATCGACATCAGGAAGTAGAAGATACCCATCATCGACAGCTCCAAAATCTCCCACAGCATCAAATGAATCAATATGATTTCAATGAAGCCATCTTCAGTGTCCTCGAAACAGTCAGGTAAGTAGTCACATTGATACATTCATTAATAACTCCCTTTCCTTTTCAGGTAAGGAAGACTGCAGTACAGAACCTTTCCCAGGTAAGAAACATTCTTCCCCAGACAGAGCAGAAACAGTCGAACGAGTGGGGTTGAGTCATTTAGGAGCCACACTTTAATCTTATGATTTTCCAAGGAAATGGGGAAAATTCAATTGTCACGCAACAGCAGTAACTTGAGCAAAGAGCAAGACACAAAATAGCCGGTCCTTGGAGTGCATGAAACAGTTCTAAAAACAAGAAGTTGCACTGCATGTAAAGAAGACTGCTGAACTTCTGAAGACTCGCTGACACACTGGATAACCTCTATTTCTAAAGATTTACAGTTCGTATACCCAAGAGGAAATTGTTCACCTTGCAGAGATATATAGTCTGTCTTCAGGGGATCTAGAAAATGGACCAATTTGAAACTGAAGCGTCGCAACAGATCCATTCCTGTCATAATATCATCTGGGAAAGAAACATCAGAAACACATGATGATGCACAAATAATGTCATTAACACATAACTTGATGGCAGCTTCAGTCTCTACTGGTAAATAAGAACTAGATACACCTTTTAACTGTTTGGAAGAACCAAAACCTTTGATCTTAAAATTTGAAATTATCCCTGATCATACAATAATACATTCTGACCAAGTATCTATGAACACGTACAATCAACACCATTCACACATAAAACATAAAGCGATCTGTCGGGTTTGGAGAACAGGCTGCTCTAGGAGATGCATTAGACAGGTTCTGAGTGTGAATCTCGGCTCCGGTCAGAAATGGAGCCTGCTGGACCCGTCTGGCGGCTGGAAAAGGGGAAGACACGGGCAAAATGTTCGCGCTCCCCACATTTAAAACAAGTTCGGTTATTCAGAACTCTGCATTCCGAGCTATTAGGGGCATCTGTGTTATGACATTTAAGATATTTTGAATGAACTGTGACCTCGGTCGCTGCAACAACCCGGGAACAAACATTGTGATTGGCCCCATGAATAGCCTGAAGGTTACCAAAGTCACACTTTACAGCTGCTCCACAGCAGGCATTCCACACCTTTTAAGCGGTCCCTACTAAATTATTCAATTCTACTGAAAAGCAAGCACCTCACGGAGCCAAGGCGGAAGGCCTTGTAAAAATACTATTCTTAACAACTCTTCTAGTTCACCAAATGCTCCTGGGTAGTGGGGGTAGCCTTGATACTCAGCACCCTCAAGATAAAATTCAAGGGGTGCTTGTCCTGGCAGAAGCCTGTTCTCATACAGTAATATATAAGTCTCCAGATGAGCAGGTACCCCTAAACTTTACTCTCGGCTTTTGCTTGAAAGTGGCCCTATCATAGATATCAAATAAAGATGAATTAACAATGAGATCCGCCGACCCGACAATTGATTTAGCTGCTTTAATAAATGTTGCATCTGTTGCTGGGTGTGTTAAATTCTCGATATATCATAACC
>NC_051391.1:33200653-33204145 GCF_015228065.2 Penaeus monodon | reverse complement strand
TAAATTTAATAAAAAATTTTAAATTTTTAAATTTTTTTTTTATTTTATTTTTTTTTTAAAAAAAATTTTTTTTTTTCCCCATTTTTATTATTTTAAATTTTTTTTTTTTTTTTTTTTTAAATTTTTATTATCATTATTTTTTTATTTTATTAATTTTTTTATTTTTTTTTATATTACTTATATTAATCACATTATTATTGTTATACATTTTTATTCTTTTTATTTTGTAAGTCCTTTTTTTTTTTTTCCATTGATTATTTTTTTTTAATTTCAAAATTATGATAAATACTCATTTTAAAATTTTAATATCATATTATTCATTATATTATTATTTTATTTTAGTTATTTTATTATATTCTATCATATTATTATTATGTCAAATCATTTTATCTTTTATCGTTTGTTATAATAAAATTTAAAATTTTTTAATATAATTAATTTTCAATTTTTATATTTATTAAAAATATTATTCAATTTTATTATCATTATAATAATTATTTTTTAAAATTTTTTGTTATTACCCATTCTTACAATTATATATTATTATTTTTTCTTATTTTTACCAATTTTATTAACTTATTCAGAAATTTTTGGCCGGGGGTTTTTCAAGCCTTTTTTACAATAAATTAAATCTGTGTTCTTGATGGAAATGCATGCTTCCGTTAAACCAGAAAAGGGGTTTTTCTCTACAATAGTTTTTTTTCCCTTTTTTTAAATTTTTGGGGTTGATTATATATATCAAATTATTTTAAATTTTTATTTAAACTTTAATTAAGGGACTATAAATACTATTAATTAATTAAATTATAAAATCATATAACTATTTTATGTTATTTTTTAATATTTTTCCCCTTTTATCTTTTTATTATTTATTTTTGGATTTTAAATTTTAAAAATATCCCCTGAAAGGGGGGTAATGGTCGTTACGTAGTGTTTGTTTTCTCTCTCCCTGTCTCTTTTCATAGTAGTCTGGGTCCTTTATCTTGTTTGGACTGCCGGCTATCTGGTTGGTGTTCCGGCACTTTCCATATTTCTTTCGCGTCAGGGTTTTCCAAAGTTAATTGTTATTGATTTTTGTGTATAGGAGATACCGGGTTTCTCTTTTGGACTTTGGCGTGTGACATGCTGCATTACGATCTGTAGGGTGCACTCTCTTTCACAATATCCCAAAGCAGCACTTTGTGAAATCAAAGTGTCCGAGAGTATAAAAGGACCAATTCACTTACAAGGGACATACTTTCAGGGCCATTTTAGTTTTGATTGATTCCTGTCAGATTTTGTGAGTGTTTAGGCAGTCGGTGTTATTTTCGTTTACTTGGCCTTTTGACTCTAAATATATTTCTTATACTACTTTTTGGGGGTTTTCTGTTTTTTTGGGTCTACACAAGTGTTTTTAATTCAGAGTTTATCAGTACCATTTTTTCTAAGTTAATCTCCATTTGGGTTGGAGATTAACTTGTTTAAAATTAGGTTGGGTATGTGTTCGTGTTAACACTTATGGATTGGGGACGCCAACTTATGGTGAATATATGTTGGTGAGTTTTTGGGTTTAGTTACCTGGTTTGTGGTTTTCACGTGCATCACCCTCCGCTGTGATGTACGAATCTAAAAAAATTTTCCCGTGACTAAAATTACCTGTAGAACTCCCTATGAGTATGATTTGCTCAATAAACAATTTTCATACCATCGTAGAGCTTTCATCGCTCTCAGTCAGATGAAAGAATGATATTAACATCCTCCTAAGTTCTGGTTCGCCCAAGGCTAAATGTTTGAAACGTTCCGGGTTTTTGGGGTCTCCTTAACAGCACATTGCGGTTACTCTGATATCTCGCAACCCCTGAAAGGTTATAAAAAGGTTTGATGAATCGGAGTATATCAAGTGATATTCTAGAACGGACCATAACTTTACTATACCTGGTTCCCGCTTCCAGCAAGTGGAGCTCAAACCGAAGGGAAGAGGAAGAAATTCAACACACACAATCTGTATTTTCTTTTCACCCTTCTGTTTCATACAACATTCACACCCATATACACAACATCACAGTTCCCGAACCTACTAATCGGGTGGTGGCAGCCTGCCGTTGGCCTGGATCCTTATATCTGTTCACTGCAGACGGATCTTCTCCCCATAAAAAATCTATATTCTGGTTGAGCCCGAACTCAACCAACCATATTGAAGTCTATTGGGTCTACGCCCCGCTAAAATTTATTATTAGTATAATAAAATTATTCTATCCTTATTATCTTTATCACTATCATTAATATTTTTATCAATACCATATTATTATTATCATAAATTTATTTATTTTTATATTACGTTATTATTATTATCATTTTAATTATTATTATTATTATTATTATTATTATTATTTATCATTATTATTATAATTATCTTTAAATTATCTTTATCATATCTTTATTAAAGTCTATATCATTATTAAAATCTATATCATTTTATTATCATAATAATTATCATCTTTCTTAACAGTAATATTATTATCATTATTACAAATATCGTTATTACATTTTTATTATTTTTATAATGATGGTAGTGATAATAATAATGATAATAGTGAATAAAAGAAATAATAATAATGATGATGATGATAATAATGATGATGTTGGTAATGATAATGATAATGATTATGATAATCATCACATCATCATCATCATCACCCATCATCATCATCATCATCATCATATCATCATCATCATCATCATCATCATCATCATCTTTAATAATAATAATAATAATAATAAAAAGTTAATAATAAAAATAATATAATAATAAAATAAAAATAATAAAAATAATAAAAATAAAAATATTTAATGATGATAAAAATATAAGAGTAAATAAAATGATAATAATAAAACTATAATAATATTCATACTCAATCATAATTGTCAAAAAAAATATCTTTTAAATTAGCATTCATTACTAATATTTCCATTGTCACTCTTATTGTTGGTTTTATCATCACCAACATTATATTTTAATCATTTATTATTATTATCATCCTCAGTAGTATAGTATTAATAATGCAGTTTTTAATAGTTATGGTTTGGCAGTGGTAGTATTACAGTTATCGTTATCATCTTTTTTCCTCCACATAGGGCCCCTAATATTATAACTATCATTAATCCCCAGCATCAGTTTCATCGTTGATTACTGTGGTTGCTATTGTTATTAGTATCTGAAAATTAATTCCATGGGGAAAAAGTTCACAATTTAAATTTTTTTGACAATTTTATGAATTTCTTAATTTGTTTAAATTTTTCTTGTTTTTTAAGTTTTTTTCTCTGTTAATAACTTTTTTTTTCCTTTTTTTGTTTTAGGGGTTGGCGTTTTTGCATTCTCTTGCCGGCGCTAAAGCGACTCGTATCCAAAAAATGTTTATTATTAGTTCAGACTAGAGACATAACTCTCAAGGGATTAGGAACACCCGTAATTTGATCCTGCCTATTTAAAACTCGCTGCTTCGTCCCACCCGA
>NC_051391.1:33177713-33180213 GCF_015228065.2 Penaeus monodon | reverse complement strand
AGCTGTAAAGTGTGGTGGGGGTCTGTCGAACTTCTTCCCTCTTAATTCAGGGGTGAGGCAAGGCTGTGTCCTTTCACCAACACTTTTCAACACCTGTATGGACTGGATAATGGGCAGAGCTACTAGCCAAAGTCAGTGTAGAGCAACACTGGGCAATATCAAGGTCTCAGACCTTGACTTTGCTGATGATGTTGCTATCCTATCTGAGTCCCTGGAGTCACTGGTGGCGGCTCTTGATGCATTTAGCAATGAGGCGAAGCCCCTAGGGCTAGAGGTATCCTGGACCAAGACCAAGATTCAGGACTTTGGGGGCCTGTTAGGGGAACCCGTTCAGTCGACCCATACTTGCGGCGAGGACGTTGAAGTTACAGAGAGTTTTACATACCTTGATAGCGTAGTCCATATCTCTGGGTTGTCAGACCAAGAAGTCAATAGACGGATTGGTCTGGCAACAGAGCCATGAACTCGATCAACAAGAGCATTTGGAGATGTCGGTACCCATGCAGAAGGACCAAGCTACATGTGTTCAAGGCCTTGATACTGCCAGTTTTGCTTTATGGAAGCGAAACCTGGATGCTATCCAGCGTCTTGGAGTTTCGTCTTGATGCCTTTTGTAACAAGTCCCTTCAAGGCATTGATGCTGCCAGTTTTGCTCTATGGAAGCGAAACATGGATGCTATCCAGCGTTTTGGAGTCTCGTCTTCATGCCTTTTGTAACAAGTCCCTTCAGTTGGCAGGACCACGTGTCTAACCGCCGGCTACACCGTGAGACTGGCATGTTACTTGTTACTTGCATAATCCGGGGTCGCCAACTCAAGCTATATGGGTACCTAGCTCGTTTCCCTGTGGATGACCCTGCCCATCAGGTTGTCTCTTTGCGAGACAACCCTGGGTGGAGGAGGCCTGTGGGACGACCCAGGAGGTTATGGCTTGGGCAGCTCAACAAGACCTGTCGCGAGGAATTAGAGATGGGCCGAGGGCCTGCCTGGAGACTCGCCTCGAAGGACCCTCGTGGTTGGAAGCGAAGGGTGGATGCGGCTGATAACGACTGTTTGCTAATTGTGTGAAGTATCCTGTAAACCGGGCCTTGTACTATCCTCATCTTAATCTGGAAACAGACAAGGATTATCTCTGATTTATCTGGGTCAAGTCTAGGAAATTTGGAGTCAGATATGAGGGATTCTTTGCTCAGATCCTACATAGTGTGTGATCGTCTTCAACATTTGTTAAACATTATTACGTGGTCATAACATCACGCAAGGCTCGCCTTATCCGAGGAAATGCAAATGGAATGTCGACCTTCTAGTGGAAACGGATTTTTAACTGTTGTATTATGAGCTTTCTTGGCATTTGGAGTTAATTTAGAAATAAGTCATTCAAGATCGACAAAACATAATTATTATCTTACATAAAATCCGAGAAAAGAATGATTCTCTAGTGTATTTCTTGATGCATTTCATAGTCACCGCAGTCATTGCTATGTACACATCATAAGCATATCTAGATATCTTTTGATTAGTGGCGTAACTGGTAGAAGACATTATTTTACACACACATTGCCCTCCAGTTTTGTTTAATTTTTAAGGTTTCTCTACGGACAAAAGTAATAAGTTCAAATAAGTAAACAAATGTTTTTATCTTGCCATACAATTCTCTTCTTCAACCCCCCTCCCCTCCTTTTCCTTCAGAGTCCTAGCCCCTGAAAGCCTTTTTCTCTCTCTCTCTTTCTTTAATAGACAGCAAAAATGAATATGATAATCAAGAAACAGGGGACGAACATAATGACTTTCCATTATGATATGTTTACACACACGCACAAATACAAAGAGACGCTAAGGCACTTTTATGACCTTATTTGCTTTGCTGGCTATATTTATTTCAAAACTTTTACAAACCTGAAAAGCTATATTCTTATTTGTCCGTGTGTAATGCTTATTCTAGCTAAGAGGCATGAAAAGTGTGCTGTGTTAAAATGATTAACCACTTTCAACAAACTCTTAATCAAAATTCTGAGGAAACTAATGCTGAAATACTGTAGAGGTAATACTGACAGAGCAAAATGTAGTTATGCTAATGGAAGTGATGGTCAGAATTATAGTACTGATATTGGAGACGATATAGATGATAATATAAGAGAAACGACGATGATAATGATAATTCGCTCTTAATGACGTCAATAACACTATTATTCAAGTCTAATAATCAACTTAACACAATCATAATGTAAAAAAGAAATGTTTTTCATTCGAGCGAGATAGAAGAGGTCACACTCGCAGAACAAAGCCAAGGTAGTTTTTCTTTTCCTTTTTCCCTCCCTTTTTTCCTTGCCTTTTCTTTTCTTCGAAGGACAGAAAATCTTTTCCTGGGCATTAGAAGTGGACGTGTGTGTCTTCTAGCTTCAGCTCTTTCGCTTTTGTTTTGACACAATAGACAAGTAAAAACGTGTGGAAGGCATAATTATGCGACAGAATGGGGGGGGGGGAGTAGAGGAAGAGGGGAG
>NC_051391.1:33150213-33152713 GCF_015228065.2 Penaeus monodon | reverse complement strand
GCGAAAAATCCAGGTGACCTTAGTTATTATCGCTCTGTATTCCATGTAAAGAATTTTTGATGGTAGATGGGAACCTAATTTTTTTTTCTTTCCGTGTTTTACACATTTATTTCTTTTACCCTATTTTTGATAATTTATTTTCATACCGAACCTCTCCCCTTATTTTACAATATTCATTCTGCGCTATTTAAGATTTTTATAGTCTATTAAATCTACTTAAATCTTATATTTTATGAGTTATCATTTTATCATTAACCTTAGGTATTTGTTCTATAACTTAATATTTTCCGCTTTTATATTTACGACCGGCCACCTTCTTAATTATCGATCTTACTAATTAATGAAGGCTCACAAAGGACACTAGGGATATCGTACGTATTGTTGACTGATTTTACCTTTATTTTGGTGTTTTACTAATTGAGTTTACTGTTTTACTGAGTTTTATTCACGTTTTTTTTACACACTGTTAATATGTTTTCGATGTATCTTTCCGTAATTTGTCTACCTGTTTTTTTTTATTTTTTCATTGTTAATTAACACAACTTTTTTTAAATAATAAATAATTGTATCTTTGCTTTATCTAAATAACTGTTGCCACAATGACGTAGCCTACCTGTATACATACCTGTGGAAAATAAACCAGGTTATGTATGAGCCGATTTACATGCCAGTTAGGAAATGCTGGACGCAGATATTCAGTTTACGTAAGGTTTACAATTCATTTTTTATTTTTTTTTACAGCTCCAGCCAGTGATGCCCCATTCTTAAAACGTAAGTCCCTTCTTTAATGGAAAGCCGTGCTCTCAGGCCATTTCGTATATTTTATTCATCATCTATATTTCTGCTTACCAGTGGTGCTTTGTTTTTGTCTCTTACCCATTCAAAAAGGAGTCAAGAACACCATAACCAGACCCTATTTCTAAGGGGTATGTACCTCGGGCGTGGGACAGGAAGTCTCCTCACAAGGGAAGTGAACGGCCCCCGCCCTCATTCTTTCAGCTCTAAGCCGCCGTCCGCCGCTTTGGTGGATGATTTCGGGCTTTTCCCTCCACAGATAGCCATACAATATATATATATATATATATATATATATATATATATATATATATATATATATATATATATATATAGTTTATATGCATAAACTATGCATATACATTTATACCTTCATATATATCATCTTTAATCAATTATGTTATTTATAATATATTATATTATTTACACGGACGAAAATTTTATTTTACACACACATTTTAATACACGAACAGTTATCTCATAAAACATATTAAAAATACGGAACTATCATCACTAACAGTTGTAAAAGGCTGACATATACAGTTATACTTAAATATGTTTATATATGATACACACCGTCTCGCATTTTCCATTAATTTGATTCCTACATTCCACTCATACCGTCACTGTCTCTTTGATTTCGCTCCATCATTATAATTATAAAAATAGTATGATGTCTATCAGTTATTAAAGTATTATGAACCTCGAATAGCGAGTAAAATATATTTCATGCACCTTTTCTACACACGAAAGACACACAACGCAAGACTACAAATTGCTTCAAAAATAAAGATACGAAACACTCACAACAGTGAAAAGGCGTAATTACAAAAAAAATATTTACAGAACGTCTCGCAATCATTTATTGAATTTGTTCCTAATCACTCCTCGTCACTGTTTTGCGTCGCATCTAGAAACGAAAAACAATCTTAATTTTAAAAGAATGAAGATGCCATCATAGCGGGTGATAATTCCCGACCTTAACATAAAAGAAGAAATAGAGAGAATCTAAATTGATAACACAGTACGTGAAGAAAAAATCACTGGAAACTATTTACAGAATATTACAAGGCTGATTGGAAATATGAAAATGTCGTTATCGCACTTCACCTTTTCCTCAAACTAGGACTAATGACTGAAACTTTGATACAACAAGCCAAAACGAGGAGACAATAGTAAGGAATCAGAGGCGTTTCGCGCCAATACTTGAATTTGTCTGCCTATTATTTGCTTGATTCGGGCTGGTTGACAAATGAACAATGCTATTGCTAATTAACCTAAGTTGTTGATTGCTGATTTGGGCAAAACACACATTACAAGCGCAGAGGTAGAAATTAATAGATAATAGTTGATCTATTGGTCTTGTGCGGCTGCAAAATGCCAATTTATGCCGGTACCTGAAGCAAGTAGATAGAGAGGTAACTACGACAGTCAGGAAATGAATAGATAAATAACATCTGCCAGGCAACTAGAATTATGCGTTAGTCCAAAAAAGAGAGGGCGTCAGATAGGCATGATACATAGATAAGGGTCAGAGATTATGAATGGAGATAGATAGGTAGATAGATAGATAGATAGATAGATAGATAGAGAGAGAGAGAGAGAGAGAGAGAGAGAATGTTTCTTCAGTCATGTGAGTTGTTTGATCCCTTGCTAAATATATAAATCATTGCTTTTGGTTAACCTACGTGCGTATAAAGGTGTT
>NC_051391.1:33107399-33115113 GCF_015228065.2 Penaeus monodon | reverse complement strand
CACACACACACACACACACACACACACACAACACACACACACACACATATTAATATATATAATATATATATATATATATTTTAATATATAATAATATATTATTTATGGTTTTGGTGTGTGTGTGTGTGTCGTTGGTTGTGTGTGTGTGTGTTTTGTGGGTGTCAGTATAGGGGTATGAATGAAAATGAATATTTTCAAACAAAGATGATTTGACCTTTTTATGATTTCTGACGAAGATACAATCGAGACTAGTCAAATACATCTCTTGTATGTGAACATTCTTTCTCTTTCTACCCTTTATACTTTGTCAACATAAATAGGTTCATAATATATATATTATTTTAATATATATAATATAATTAAAATATAATATATATAATACAACACACATAACACACACACACACACACACACACACCACACACACACACAACAACACACCCCACACACACAACACAACATTATATAATATTTTAAAATATATAATATATATAATATATATATTTATATATAATATATAATATATTATATGTTATATATTACTTATATATAATATATTGTATATATTATTTATAATATGTATTATATATATATTTTTATATTATAAAATAAAAAAAAATTTATATTATATATATATATTTATGTATTTTGGATGTATATATTTATATGCACACATACATACACACCAAACCCAAAAACACATACAGACACACAAACACACCAACACAAAACCATATTAAGCCACATAAAATCTTATGATATAGTATATTAAAATATAAAATTATAATATATAATATATATATAATATAAGAGAGAGAGAGAGAGGGTGTGGGGAAGAGAGAGGGAGAGAGAGAAGAGAGAGGAGAGAGGAGAGAGAAGAGAGAGAGAGAGAAAAAGAAAAAAGTAACCTTTATCTAAATATTTTCAGAGGAAAGCAGAATCTTTTCCCAGAAAAAAGACTACCCCTCGACAAAAAACAAAAAAATAACGGTGTCCCCGAAAAGATGCAGCGAAATCCCAAAGGCAAGTGAAAATTTCCCGCTCCCTACAAAGCAGCTGAAATCCCTTTGTTTTTGGGTCGGGCAAAGGAAAGGTAATGGCGGAGAGGGAAAGGGGAAAAATAACTTAAAACCACCCGCTAGCACGACCCCCAGCCCGGCCCCTACAAAAAGGGAAATTACTAATGATTTTCCTCCCTTGTCTGTTTCGTCTCACGCCCCCTCTCCCCCCCACCCCTGCCCAACCACCCATACTCTTTTTTCCCTCCTGTTCCCGTACCTTTTTTTTTTTTTATGTGGGAATTTTTTTGTACTCTATCTCACCTGTGTCTCTGTTTGTTGCTTAATTTTTTTTTCCTTTTTTCTTCTGTCTCTCGCACTCTCGCTCTCTTCTTATATGTATAAATACAACAACATAAAAAACACCCACACACAACACACACAAAAAACACAACACACACACACAATAAAATAAAAAAATTAATAAAAAAAAAAAATATAATATAAAATAAATATATATAATAAAATATAATATAATAATAAAATATATATATATATATATATATATATTAAAAATAATTTAATATATATTATATTAATAAAATAATTTTCAATATTTATATAATTATTATATATATATATAAAATTATATATATGTATATATATTTTATATTTATAAAATATATATATTTTATATTTTATAATATATATCTGTGTGTTGTGTGTGGGTAGTTAGGTGATATAGGGGTTATAATATTTATATTATTATATAAATATATTATATTATTATATTTTATTATATATAAAATATATATTGTGTGTTTTGGGGTTTTTGTGTGGGGTGTGTTTTGTGGGTGTGGGGTGTTTTGGGGTGTATGTGGTGTGTGGGTGTTTTAATATATATATATTAATTATATATAATATATATTAAAATATTATATCTATAAAATTTTTTATATATAAAATATGTACTTTATATATATTCCCGTATTTTTACCAATGTGTATGTGGGAAATATATATATTTATATTATTTATATTATTTTATATAATTTATTATATTATCCCCTATTTATCTAATTATTATAATAATATATTTATTATGTATTTTCAGGGTGTGTGGTGTGTGTTTTGTGTGTGGGTGTTTGTGTGTGGGGTGTTTTGGGGTGTGTGTTGTGTGGGGTGTGTGTGTGTGTGTGCGCGTGGTGTGTGTGTGTGTTTTTGTGTGATGTGTGTGTTTTTGTGTTTTTTGTTTGTGTGTGGGGGTGTGTGTGTGTGTGTGTATAATAATTTTAATATATATTTTATAATATATATTCTATTTAAAATATCCATATTTTTTAACATATGTGTATGTTTAAAAAAAAAAACCAAAAAAAAAAAAAAAAAAAAAAAATATATATATATAATATATTATATATATATAAAATATTATATCATTATATATATTAATATATAATAAAAAAAAAAAATAATCTATATATCTTTTTTGTAATATATAATATATTGTACTTAAACCCTTATATTATAATATTATATATATTATATTATAATATATATATTTATATAAAATATATATATTATCCATAATAATATATATATGGTGTTGTGTGTTTTGTGTGGGTGTGTTGGGTGTGTGTGTTTTTGGCGTGTGTGTGTGTTTTGTGTGTGGGGTGTGTATGTGTGTGTGTGTGTTGTGCGCGCGTTGTGGGTGTGTGTTTGTGGGGTGTAGGTGTGGTGGCGGTGTGTGGGTGCGTGTTTTTTATTTAAAACCCTATATTTATATCTAAATCAATATGTATATGGGGTTACACACCACCCCACACACACCACACACACACACACACACACACCACACACCACACACACACACACACACATATATTTTTAAAATTTTAAAAGAATATATATATATTTTTAATATATATATCTCACACACACACACACACACACCAAAACGCAATGCACCGAAACACACCCCCACACAAAAACCCCAAACAACACACACACACACCATTCATCATATATATATGAAATTTTATATTAAAATATATTTTAAGATATATTAAAATAAAATTATATATATATAAAATAATACATAATATATATATCTATATATATATATATTTTAAAATATTTTTTTAAAAAAAATTTTATTAAATTTAAAAAAAAAATTATTTTATTTAAAAATTATAATAATATAATATTTTTAATATATTTTTATATATATATATATTATATATATAATATATATATATATAATTATAAATATTTTTAATATGTGTTGGGTGTGGGGTGTGGGGGTGGGTGTGGGTGGTTTTGTGGGGTGTGTGTGTGTGTGTGTGTGTGTGTTTTGGGGGGTTTGGGTGGGCCCGGGGGCGTGGGGTGTGTGGTGGCGTGTGGGGGTGTGTGTGTGTGTGTGGTGGTTGTGTGTGTGTGTGTGTGTGGTGTGTGTGGGGTGTGTATGGGTACAGTAGTGTATGTTTGCATATCAAAATTTTAAAATTAATATATAAATATATAATAATAATATATATATAAAAATATTTTCCCTATCTATTTTTTTATAAGGATATATATTGAAAAAGGAAAAAAGTATTTTTTTTTTAAAATCCTTGTTTGGGTTATTATTTTTCCAAACCCAAGGGGCCCAAACCCCTTTTTTAGGGCCCTTTTTTGATGCCCCAAGCTTTCACAAACTCGAGCACCGATAAAGGTAGGGACTCGCATTTTTGGCGATTTAATGTTCTATGTTCTTTTTGGGTTAATTTTTTTTAAGTAAAAATATCTTCTTGTATCATTTTTAAAGGGTTTTAATGTTTTTTAAAAAAGTGAAAATATTTTTGTTTGAATGTGAATACCAGACAGGAACCTGTGATACCGAGGGCCGGGGAAAGTAATTTCGTTTACATTTTTAAAAAAGGGTTTTTGGGAAACACTGGGAAAAAACCAAAACGTAGGGGGCCCTTGCCTTTTTGTGATACATCCCAACTACGTAATCATCGCCGGTTCACCGGTAAGTTAATAAGGATTTTAGCCACACTGCCGTGGAGATTTGCACCAAGCGGCCACGAGTCCCACACCATCGGGTTTAATGGGCTAATTTTAGTTTTTTTAAAATTTTTTTATTTTTTATTTTTTTCTGCACTGATTTTTTTTAGTGTTTAATAATACATCCTAAAGGTGTTCGTGAGTTTAAATGAATTACTCAAAAACGATAAACTGTGACATGAAAAGATCCTAACTACACACACCCACACACACACAATAAAATTCCATATATAAAATTGGGTTGTGGGGTGTGTGTGTGTGTTGGGTGTGTGTGTGTTGTTGTGTGGGGTGTGTGTGTGTGTGTGTGTGTGTGTGTGTTGTGTGCGTGTGTGTGATTTTATTATATAAGACTTTCATGATATGATGGGGGATATAAATTTAATAGATAGACAATCATACAGAAAGGGAATAAAAGAACTTAGAGGGAAGAGAGAGAGAGAGGAGGAAAGTAAGAACACGAAAAGGAAAAAAAAAAACGATATCTGACTAGAGACTGGGATAAACAGAGAGATATAAAACAGACAGATTTGATAAGGAGGTAGGTAGGTAAATTGGTAAAGAAAGTGAAAAGAGGGTACACAAATATATAATAGAAAGATACCAGAGGAAATTATGGACAAACAGATATAGAAGAGATATATAAGCATACAGATAGAATGGATTGATAGGTGGGTGGGTGGGAAAGTGGGAGGAGGGGAGCGAGAAGAGTGCGAGAGCGAGAGAGAGAGGGGGGGGGGGGAGAGGGGAAGACCAGCACCCACGTTTTTGAGAAGGGCTCCAACACAGAGGGTCGCCAGATTTGGTCCCCGCAAGATTTCGACCAAATTGCCAAAACAATAGCTTTACAAACCATGCAACAATGCAATCCTCCGAGCTCTCTCTCCCTCTCAGCCATTGATCCACAAGACAACCCCAAAAACCCCTTTCGGTTTTACGTCATGATAAGGGGTTTTATAAAATGCTTACTTATTGGTTTAAAAAAAAAATTGGGATTGTTTTAAGTCATTGATCGAGCTTTTTAGAGGTTGTTCAAATTTGGGGGTTTAGATCGAATTTTTTAAACGCAGGCAAAACCCCCCCTTTTATTCCAATTTAAAACCCCCCTAAGCCCGTAAAAATTTTTTTTTTTAATAATCAAGGATTATCAATCTCTTTTCTTTACTTATTTTCCCTTTTTCATAAGTCATGAAGCATAATTTTCTACTTCATGCATTTACTTTTTTTTTCAATCAAGAAACGATTTTTTTTATGCTGCCTGTTCAGAAGCATTGTTTTTCTTCTCTTGATTTACAGTTTCTTACAAACAATCAAGAATCACAGATTTTTTCCTTATTCGTCAACTTTTTCTTTTCTTTCTTCTCTTGATTATACAAAATAAGACAAACCTACATATAAACCCCGGAAAAAAAAACACAAACACAAACAAACAGAAACGGGGATAATTTACTTTTTAAGTTTATTATATAATAATATATATATATATATATAAATATAATATATAATTATTTTTTTTTTTGTTTTTTTTTTTTTTTTTTTTTTTTAATTTTTTAATATTTTAATTAAATAATAATTATTTTCGGGTGATGTTGGGTGGGGTGTGGTGTTTTGGGGTGGGTGGTGTTTTTTTTTTTTTTTTTTTTTTTTTTTTTTTTTTTTTTTTTTTTTTTTTTTTTTTTTTTTTTTTATATATTTTTATTTATTTATAATTGGTGGTTGTGTGGTGGTTTTGGGGTTTTTTGGGGGGGGGTTGGTTGTGGTGTTATGTTATGTTTTTATAATCTAAACATATTTATATATATATTTTTAAATTAATATAATAATTTTATATAATATATTTATATATATATATGTAATATTTATTATATGTATGTGTGTGTATATATAATATGTAATATTTATTTTAAAAAAAAATTTTATATTTTATATTATATTTTACTATATATATATATATATATAATATATTATATATTATATATATATATATAATTTCACTCTATACATGCCATATAACTTAACTGCAGACCTTTATGACGAGAGCTATAGATGAACGTGATTGATTATACGCCTTGGGTTGCCAGGATAATGTCTTAGTTCAGCTCTAATTAGCATAAGCTGATGGTTAGACAGAGAGTTTCCATGACTAATGGTGAAATTCATGAATAATGGAAGAAGTATGCCCTGCAGCCCCGGAGTACGTGTTGCCTTTGGGTGTGTTTGTGGTGTGTGTGTGTGTTGTGTTGGGGGTGGGGTGTTTTTTTGTGGTGTGGGGGTGTGGTGTGTGGGTGTGTTGTGGGTGTGTGTGGTGTGTGTTGTGTGGTGGTGTGTGTGTGGTGTGGTGTGTGCGTAGAGAGAGAGAGAAAAAAAAGAGGAAAATATGGGATAATCAGAGAGAGAGAAAAAAAAAGAGAATGAGAAACAGGAGAGGGGGAGAGGGAAAAAAGAGGAAAGGTGAAGGGGGAAAGAGGAGGGGGAAGGGGAAGGAAAAAAGAGAAAAAGAGAGAAAAAGGGGGGGGGAGAGAGGAAAAAAAAGAAGAGAAGGTAGACAAATAGAGAGATATCAAGGGTTGGAATTTATAGAAAAACCTATTTCTGTGATGTCAACCACATCTCGTTTGCTTACCTTTTGGGAATATCCCATATTTTTACATTTATGTTTTTTTTTTTTTTTTTATGAAATTTTTTCAAAGTAAAGAAAGTGGGAACCCATAAGCAAAACCAAATACATGGTATTTTGGTTTTCAGATAGGATTTTGCTAATTTTTTTAACCAGAAAACCCCTTTTAATGATTTATATATTTTTTTAATGATGCTGTAGTTACTGATCACTACCAAGAAAATGAACTCTACATAACATTTCAATTTCTGAGAATCTATGTACAAAGGATTCAGTTTCACATACATGCAGCAGTAAGTAACACTTCCACGCAGCTTGGTATAATCCATCAGTGGCTTTCTCCAGTTGTGTGGACAGAGGTCAGATTTCTGGTCATGAGCTGAAGTCTAAACATTTTCTTGAAATACTGACTGAAAGTATTGTAACAACGTTTCTGAAATGGTGACAAGAGATATATTTTCACAAAAACGTCTGAAGCAAAGTCGCTGAATGACTCGACTGATGGTTCAAAGCTGTTGCTGCATGAAAACACAGACGTCATTTATATCAAATGGAGATTTTTACCAAACTTAAAAGCAAATTTCTTTTGGTCTGCTTTTGAAGATAGAAGTTGTACCACACCACAAAAATGTATTACTCACTGAGCCGATGCTTAATATCCTATTGTTTTTCTTCCTTTCCATAATTAGCATGACTTTCAATGTGTTGACTGATATTATCCTAATATCAGCCTCTCTGTAATGATGGAGGTGCTTGAAAAGTATACGACCTAAGCGTCTCCCTGGCCACTGACTTCTTGTGTCATTAATTCCTATGAGAAAGCGAAAAGACACAGTTTGGTTCCTGCTGCCCTGTAGAAATCCATATCTTCAGGATGTGAACTCTGCAACACTGGAAGAAACTTTACTTAATTGAATTTCAGGAAGCATTGCACAGTACAGCGTGAATTATATTTACCTAATTGCCCTACACCTTGACTCTAGGAGATGAGACGTCAATGACAAATTAGGGAATGGATGAATCTCAATTATAAATGATTATGTAATAGCCAC
>NC_051391.1:33094653-33097153 GCF_015228065.2 Penaeus monodon | reverse complement strand
CCAAGGAAACAACGCGCCGGCGGGTGACTCGAACCCTCGAACTCAGATTGCCGTCGTGCTAATCTTGAGTCCTATGCTCTAACCACTCGGCCACCGCGGCCTATATATACATATAAATAAATAAATAAATATATATATATATATATATATATAATATATATATATATATATATATATATATATATTTTATATATATATAGAAAAAAAAAAAAAAAAAAAAAAAAAAAAAAAAAAATATATAATATATATAATAATATTATTATATATATATATATTATATAATTATTATTTATGTTTATATTATTTTATATTTATATATATATTTATATATTATGTATATTATTTATATATATATTATATTATATATATATAATATTTAAAATATATTTTTTTTTATATGTATATATAGGCCGCGGGGGCCGATGGTAGGAAAGGACTCAAGATAGCCGACGGCAATCTGAGTTCGGGGGTTCGAGTCACCGCCGGCGGTTTGTTTCCTTGGGCAAGGAACTTCGCCTCGAGCCTACCTACCACGGGGTGGGCAAGCCACCCCAATCAGTCCGGTCACAAAACCCGGGTAAATAGAGATGGTGATTCTTTTAAAAACCCCGGGGGGAAAGGCAACGGAAAACCCCCTTTTCAAAATTTGCCAAAAAATCAGGAAATCCAGGGATCCCCAACGCCCTTTGTGGGATGGGCCCCTTTGAAAAAAAGTATATATATATATATATTATAAAATAATATATATATATATAATATATAAATATAATATATTATAATTACTTATATATATTGTACTTATATTATGTGTGTGATGTGTCTGCGCGCGCCAACACCACACACACACACACACCCCAACACACACACACCACAAAAACAAACACACACACAACACAACATTTTAATTATATTATATATATAATTAATATATATATATATATATTATATATATATATATATATAATTTATATATATATTTTAATAGAGCAACGAAGGAAGAACAAGAAAACACAAATATGCTGAAGCCTTTTTCGCTGTTTTGCTTCATCAGGGTAGATAGAGATACACAGAGGAATATGTATGTATAAGCAGAGGTCACATCGGAAATTAACGGTTCGACGTGAGCAAGGAGCCGCCCCTTTTGTCATGACCCCGGAGTTTGCTACGGTGAGGCGATTCGTTGTTTTGAAGTCCTCGTCAGGCCCACCTATGTTTTTTTTGCCAGCTACCGAAAGGTTGCGTAACCTGGCAAGAGGTTTGACCTTTTTCCAAAAGTATTTCGATCTTCTTGCCAAAGGGGTTTGTTTTCTTATTGTGTGGCCACCAGGGCCTCAGGTGTTCTGGGATTTTTGTTTTGGGGTTTGTTCTGTGTGGCGTCCCCTTTTCATGATCTTTTCGGCCTTGCGTCGGAGGTGGCTGAGCAAGGTGCGTAGGTGACGGAGGCGTTGGAAAGTGTTACTACTGTGTTGATCTCCTCCAGGACTGCAGATTCTAATTATCTTCTTTGGTCCTATTGTTCTTTACACAGAGAACATCGGCCCGTCATGTGCCGTATGGATTAAAGTGTCGAGGGAAAGGAAGCTGTTCATTTCTCTCTTCTTCTGTGGTGAACTGTATGGAGGGGTATACTGCATTTAGATCTTGTAGGCTCGTCCTAGTTGGCACTACAGCGAGGATTGTCGTCCTCATAGCGAAGCCATACTAGGTTGTTCCCCATGATGTTCCGATAATAGTCAACCTCAAGGGTTTCCATGAACAGCTGGAGAAGGACTGCAATGGCTCTTGTCTCGCCTTTTGTAGTTCGTTCTCTTTCCTAAGTTCGACGTGACCTCACCGCTCAGTATATGCATATATACATCCCTGTGTATCTCTATTTTGTAAGTCCTGAAGAAGCAATAAAGGCCCTCGACATATTCATGTGTTTCCATGTTTACCTTCATTGTTCTGTTTGCAAATCTTAGATTGATTAGGTTCGTCCCCTGTTTTGATACCCTTTTCGTTCCATTCTAGATTCTTGAATATTTCCTCAAGGCAAGCCATAAACAGTTTTAGTGAGATGGTGTCGCCCTTCCTAACACCTTTTTGTGGTATTTTATCGTTTCTGTGTGTATATTGTTGGTATTTTATCAGTTTTCTTTGTGGTATTTTTGTTGGTATTTTATCGGTTTCTGATAGTTTGCTGTCCATCTTCGTATATAACTTCCAGTATTTTACGTTAGACTTCTTCTCTAGTTATCGCATTTGCTTCTATCCGTAGTTGTTCATCTGAGTTGTATAAAAACTATAAAAGTCTTATACTACTTTAATTTAATTCTTGTTATGTCACTCTCCGTCTGGTTTCTTTATTGCATACATTTGATTTCTGCTTATTTCAAGTGTCCCTTTAGCAGTTTTCATGCTGGTACTTGAAATCACTGTTTCCTTTATTATTTAAGTATTGAATCATCCTCCATCTTCTTTCTATTATATTCTTTGTTAATTTTGACGATGATTTCATGAT
>NC_051391.1:33086021-33092053 GCF_015228065.2 Penaeus monodon | reverse complement strand
GTACGTGATATCCTCCTCCTCATCATCATCATCATTATCATCATCAATCATATCATCATCATCATTATCATCATCACCATCATCACATTATCAATCATCATCATCCTCATCATTATTGTTGTTGGGTGGTTGTTAATATTATTATTTTTATTATCATTTTTAATTAATTATCTATTATTTTCTATTATTACTATTATTATTATTGCTATTATTATTTATATTATTATTATATTATTATTATTATTATCATTATTAATTATCATCATTAATTATTATTAATCATCATTAAGTTATTAATTATCATTATTATAGTAATCATTATTATTATTAGTATCATCATCATTATCATCATCATCATTATTATCTCATCCTCATCATCATCATTCATCATCCATCATCATCATCATCATTATTATATTTATTATTATTGTTATCATTATTATATTATTATTATTAGTATTTATTATTATTATTATTATTATTATTATTATTATTACATTATCTCATTTCATTATTATCATTAAACAGCATCATCATTGTTATTATTATCATTACACTGTTATCAGTAACTATTATCATCATCATTATTCATATCAGTATCAACATTATAATATTATTCTTATTTATATATTATTATCATCATTATCATCATCATCAATCGATCATCATCATCATCATCATCATCATCATGATTCTTATTATTATTATTGTATTATTATTATCATTATTATTATTATTATTATTATTTTTAATTATTATTATTATTTTATTATTTTATTATTTTATTTATTATTATCGATTATCATCATTATCTTTATTATCATTAACATCATCATTCATTGTTATGATTATCATTATCAGCTGTTATCAGTACTATTATCATCATCATTATCATTATCAGTATCACTATCATTATATATTATTATTATAATTAGCAATCGTTGTTATCCTATCAATATCAAGTATTACGTGTGATAATTATTATTGCCTATTCTATATATTTTAATCATCCTCATTAACCATGACTTTACTTTTAATTACTACTAACAGTTAAACTCATATACTGTTTTTAAGATAACAGCTGCCAATAAGATCATTATTAGGATCGTTATTGTAATTCTTTCTCGCATAATTGAGATCATGATGAGATCGAATCTAATAAAAACTGTCTGTACTAATTTTTGATCGAGTTCATATGAATGTCGAACATATGTTACATTATCATTATTAGTATTGTTATCGTTATTTTGGACTTTATTATCATATTTTGTTATATTCTTGTCCTAAAACTCTGCTGTTATGCATTACCATCATCATTTCATTAATAATTTATCATCATAATACTATATATATATATATATATATATATATATTATATATAATATATATATTATGATATATATATATATATATATTATATATGTTATATATATATATGTTGTGTGTGTGTGGTGTGTCTACACACACACACACCACACACCACACAGAGCCGACACACACACAACACGACACACACACACACATATATATTAGATATAGATAGATTACATATATATATATATATATATATATATATATAGATATGTATACACCCCTAATATAGGTTTCTTATATATATATATATATAGATAATTATATATATATATATATATATATATTTATATTTATATATATATATATATATATAATAGTTATTAGTATATATATATATATATTATATATATATATATATATATATATACATATATACCATGATATATTATATATAATATGTATAATATATATTTATTTATTTATTTATATGAATTATTAATGTATATTGTCTATATCTATATATATATATATATTATATATATATAATATAGGTATATATATATATATATCATATATTATATATATATATATATCAATATATAATTATATATATATATATATATTATAATTAATATATATATATATATATATATATATATAATATAATGAACTTATTAATGTGATATTATTCAAATTCAGCGTCATGAACGGAGTAATAAGCGTCTGTCCTTTATCACGTAGATATACACGTAGGGTCCAATTTTGCTGATCTCAAACATAACTTCGAGTGAGTTATATAACTTAACTTCAACAATAAAGTGCCAAAGTGGCCAAGGGTGATTTTCATTACATTCAAATTAGATACTTCTCTCGCACGCCTGTTCCTCCCTTATCTCTCTCTCTTTGCTCTCTCCTCCGCTTTCCTCTTCCCCTCTTTCCGTTCACACCACAGCAGACTCGCTCTTCATGCATTCCCGACGCTAAACGTGGTTTTTTATATATGCATTATATATAATTATATAGATATATATATATATATCTAAAGTGATATATATATATATATCTATACTAATATATTATATATATAGTATAATTCATATTATATATTATATATATATATATAATAATATTATAATATTATATCTATATATATATATATATGATGTATATATTAGCACGCTCCTCTTCATGCCTGTCCCGACCTACGTGTTTTTTAATATATGCATATATATATATAATATATATATATATATATATTATTATAATATAATATATATATATATATATATATATATAAATATATATATATATATATATCTGTGTGTGTGTGTGTGTTTGTGTGTATGTGTAATGTGTGTGTGTGTGTGTGTGTGCCTATACCTATATATATAATATATATATATATTATAATATATATATATAATTTATATTTATATATATATTATATATAATGTATATATGTATATATTATATATAGATATATGATATGATATATCTATTATATATATATAGTATCTTATATATCATACTATGTATTATAGTCACAACACACACACACACACACACACATATATGAATATATTTTATATATTTTATATATATACATAAATATATATATATATATACTATTATATATACATATATCTATATATATACATATAAATCTATAATATATATATATATGTATATATAATATAATATATATATATATATTATATGTGTGTGGTGTGTGTTGTGTTGTGTGTGGTGGTGTGTGTGTGTGTGTTGTGTGTGTATACCCTATCCATAATGTATAGTCATATATATATAGATATTATATATTATATCTATCTATATCTCTATATATAATGTATCTATACCGATCTATCTATATTATATATCTATGATATCTATATCTATATATATTATGTAATATCTCTATCTATATATATTCTATTGTTATATATATATATATATATAGATATATATATATATATATCCTATATATCTATATCTTATATATATATCTATAATGTTATGTACCTACACACCTACATATGTTAGCATATATACATATATCTGTATGTCATGTATGTATACAGACACATAGACATATATATAGATATAGTATATATATATAATATATATATATTATATATATAGTATATAATATATCCTATATTCGATTTATGTATATATATATCTACTATATATATAGTATATCTATTTCACACATAACGCGTAGACACACCCGCACACACACCCACCCACCACCCACACACACACACCCACACACACAACACACAACACACATCCCCACACACACCCACACACACACACCAAACTCCCATGACCCCGCACTACACTAACCACACAATACAACCCACACACACCACACACACACAACTACCTGCGAGCACCCTATACATACATATATATATCTATCTATATATAATATATATATATATATATAAATATAGATCCTCTATATATTTATATGCATATATATATACTATATATCTAATATATATATATAATATATCTAATATATATAATATATGCTATATACCCCACACAGAATGGGACCCCACCACACGACAACACACACACACACACACTCCAACATCTATATAGTCTATTATAATATATCATATATATCTATATATGTATATCTAATACTATATATATATATATATATATATATGTGCATATATATATATATAGATATATATATATATATATATCTATATATCTATATATATATGATCTACATCTCTCTGTCATATCTATCTATATACATATTCTTTTTTTTTCTTTTTTTTTTTAACGTTAAGGTTCATGTTTTTGAGACCCGCCGTGGGTCAAATGAGCAGCATGATTACTTAACTTATAGTTTTTCAATGCTGTGATTGATATTGGAGTGAAAAAAGGTACGGTTGGTAGGTCCCCAATTCCTTTCCACGTAGGTGGCAAGTGGTTGCCTTTTAGTACTGGTCATTCCTCTCTATTTATCCGGGACTTTAGGGACCAGCACTGGACTTGGGCATGGCTTGCCACCCATTGCTAGGTTGTAGAATCGGGTGGGTTCCTTGCCAAAGGGAACAATCGCACGGCCTGTGGATTCGAACCCTCGAACTCAGATTGCCGTCTTGACAGTACTTGAGTTCCGATGCTTTATATAAACCACCTCGGGCCCACCCGCGGCCTCATATATTCATATATATATATATATATATATAATATATATATATATATATTATATATATATATATATATATATATATATATAACACACACACACAACACACAACAACACATATATATATATATATTATAATATGTATATATATATATAATGTATATATAAGATATATATTATATATATATATATAATATCTATATATATATATAGAAACACTCACGAGCACACACCAATGGCAAAATACACACACACACACATACACACACACACACACACACACACACAACACACGACACACACACACACATACACACACCACACACACACACAAAACACACATATATATAGTATATTATATATATAGTATATATTAATATATATATATATATATCTATATATATATCCTGTATCTGCTTATAATATATACAATATAGATAGATAAGATAGATAAATCATACCACTATACATTTTCTGCCATCGTTTCTCGGGGGTTCGTCCCTCATCTCCTTCTTATACATTAATTTTTCCCATTTTTATTCATTACTGTTGTCGCAGGAAACTGACTTTGCACCTGACAGGCTTTAGTCCATTATTCCGGCTTTTTCCACAATTTCCCGACCTAGTATTTCTAATGGAACTTTCGGACGCCAAGAACGCTTCTAGCCACACACCAGTAATATTAGATATGCGGTGCTGATGTGCCTTTCATTTCCAGCTGTGCTAATAATGATTAGCAACAAGCAAAAACGCGTTAATTTTTAACAAAACCATATGGAAGATATAATCATGATACAGAAATGAAAATTATATATGGAGTATGGTTTTTCGTTTTACACATGTTAATGTTACATTGATGTCATTCGGGTGTTATCATGTCCAAAGCCAAACAAAATAAGATTATTGTTATCAGGTATCGTTATTATGTTGGGTTTGGTTTTCCTCGTCGAATATTTTGTGTCTAGGTGTTTTTTTTTTTTCCTTAGTGTGTCGGTAGAATTGGCGCTATTGCAGCGATGTATCGGGTTTCAAGGTCCATTAGAAGGAATTCGCGGGCGACAGTGTGATTAATAAACTAGGACCTTCTAGTGTTGCTATTGTCGACACCGGTATAAGGTATAACTCGGTAATGAAACGTTTTCTTATACAGTCTAATGAGAAATCCACTACGTTCTGGTATCATGTGAGAAATCTTTTCGGTCCGAAATCTCCACATAATCAGAACATAACACACCGCATTAAGGCAGGTGCGTGTTTCACCAATATGACTTACATGAACCCGTTATATCAAATGAACACATATAAAGCTTCCAAGTGTTCAAAGAGGTTCAGTTGTAATCGAATGCAGGAGACTTTCCCATGTTTTTATTTTGATCATTCGTCTTTGATCTAAAATTTGCAACGAGGAAAGCACTTCTAAAAAAAAAAATGGGGGGTGGAAAAACTTCTCTTAAACTCATTATTTAGTTTTCAAATGCCCTCCGTAAAGTCGATTAGGCTAAGTTTGTTACCACATAATCGGTATTGGTATATATCTCAC
>NC_051391.1:33065667-33068167 GCF_015228065.2 Penaeus monodon | reverse complement strand
GGTCTCGAGCTGGGTTTTGTATTTGTGTACATGGTGTGCTTGTATATTATAAACAATTAATTGAATATAAATATATATAGTAATAAAAGTATGAATCAGAATATATTTTCACAATACAAGACACGTATTTGGTTTTTCTTTCTTCTTCTTCAATTTATTTTTTTTTTTTTATTTTTTCGTGAAATTATCGCTCTAGCGAGTTAAAGGGAAATGTTTAAAGGAAATAAACTTGTGCCAATATTAAATTTTTAATATTAAATTAGTGGCAAAATTATTTAAAACACTTTACCTTTCCAAATTGTAACACTTAGAAGCCGCTAATAATACTTGACAAATTAAAAAAAAAAAAAATAAATCTGACGAAGAATAAGAAACAAATATTTGTATGTAAAATATATATATTTATACTTTATACAAATATTATATTAATTACATTGTTATAATATCAAGGCCACATTGTATCAATAAATCCCAGCTACGACACCAGCCCCCGTACTACATCACATTACTCCTGTGATGAAATTATTGTTAAATATGTATCTTGTCATTTATATGTAGACCAACTTGTGAAGAATATATAATACGATTATAGTTAAAAAACTTAGCCTAACGACTTTCGGAGGGCATTTGAAAAACTAAATTACTGAGTTAAGAGAAGTCACATTTAGAAGTGCTTTTCGTTGCAAATTTTAGATCAAAGACAGATATAAATAAAACTATGGGGAAAGTCTCCCGCATTCGATACAACTGAACTCTTTTGAACACTTGGGAGCTTGTGTTCATTTGATATAATGGGTTTCAGTAAGTCATATTTTGGGGAACACGCCCTCCTTAATGCGGTGTGTATTTTCTGATTATTTGGAGATTTCTGACCGAAAAGATTTCTCACATGTTCAGAACGTAGTGGATTTCTCATTAGACTGTATAAGAAATAGTTTCTTACCGAGTTATACCTTATACCGTCGACAATATCAACACTAGAAGTCCTAGTTATAATCACACTGTCGGTGAATTCTTCTAATGGACCTTGAAACCGATACATCGCTGCAATATGCGCAATTCTACCGACACACTAAGGAAAAAAAAAAAACCTAGACACAAAATTCGACGAGGAAACCAACCAAATAATAACGATACCTGATAACAATAATCTTATTTTGTGGCTTTGGAATGATAACACCGATGATAATAATAACATTTTAAAACCAAAACTATACTCCATATAATAATTTTCATTCTTATCATGATTATAATCTTCATATGGTTTTTAAAAATAAAGGTTTGCTTGTTAGTATCATTATTGCACAGCTGGGAAATTTAAAGGCACATCAGACCCCATAATCCCAAATATTACTTGTGTGTGGCTAGAAGCGTTTTTTGGCGTCCGAAAGTATTAGAACTAGGTCGGGACCTTTTGGAAAAGCGGTAATAATGGGCTAAGCCTGTCAGGTGCAAAGTCAGTTTCCTGCGTAAACAGAATGACTAAAAATTGGGAAAATTAATGTATAGAAGGAGATGAGGACGGGAGAAAGATGGCAGAAAATGTATAGTGGATGATTATCTATCTATCTATCTATATGTATATATATAATCATATACAGGAATATATATATATATATATATATATATATATATAAAATATATATATATATTATATATTATATATTATGTGTGTGTGTGTGTGTGTGTGTGTATGTGTGTGTGTGTGTGGGTGTGTGTGTGTGTGTGTGTTGTGTGTGTGTATTGTGTGTGTGTGTGTGTGTGGAGTGTTTCTATATATTATATATATTATATATTATATATATATATATATATATATACATATTTAATATATATATATATATATAATATATATATATGTTATATATATAAATTCATATATATATATATATATAATATATATATATATTATATATATATATTATGAATATATGAGGCCGCGGTGGCCGAGTGGTTAAAGCATCGGACTCAAGACTGTCAAGACGGCAATCTGAGTTCGAGGGTTCGAATCACCGGCCGGCGAGTTGTTCCCTTTGGCAAGGAACTTCACCTCGATTGCCAACCTAGCCACTGGGTGGCAAGCCAGCCCAAGTCAGGCTTGGGCCCAAGCCCGGATAAAAAAAGAAAAGAATGATTACCTAAAAGGCAAAAACTTGCACTCTCCGTGGAAAGGAATTGGGGACCCTACCACGTACTCACTCCAATATCATCACAGCATGAAAACTATAATTAAGTATCATGCTGTGACCACGGCGGCTCAAACATGAACCTACCGTAAAAAAAAAGAAAAAAAAGAATATGTATATATATATATATACATATATATATATATATATATATAATATATATATTATATATATATATATATTAATATATATAAAATATATATATATTATATATATGTGTGTGTTTTGTGGTGTGTGTGTGGTGTGTGTTTTATTTTACATATAATATATATAATAGATATTATATATATATATAATCATATATATATATTATA
>NC_051391.1:33047217-33052217 GCF_015228065.2 Penaeus monodon | reverse complement strand
AAAAGAATGCAGAAAGAAAGAAACTGTAAAAGAAAATAAAGAAATAATGACGCTCATGATTAGGGAGAAGGAAAGTACAGGATACATGAATTGATAAGAAGAAAAGGTAATTATGGCAGGACTAAGGGAGTAATAAATAACAGAACGAAGGATTAAAGTGAAACGAAACAAGAAAGAAGAGAAGAGAAAAACATGAGAAGATATAGATAAAAAAGAAGCAACAGAGAGAGAAAAGAAAGCGAGAGAGAGAAAGAGAGAGAGAGATAGAGAGAGAGGGGGGGTGGAGATAGAGATAGATAGATAGATATATAGAGAGGGGGGGGTGAAGATATATATATATTATATATATTATATATATATAGATAGATAGATAGATAGATAGATAGACAGATAGATAGATAGATAGATAGAATGAAAGAGAGAGGAGAGAGGAGAGAGAGAGAGAGAGAGAGAGAGAGAGAGAGAGTGAGGGAGAGTAGTTGGTCAGAGAAAGAAAAATATGAAGCCTAGAATTTTGGGAGAAATATTCCCAAAGATTCCCAGCATCTCAGTTCTTCCTTGTCCGTCTTCCGGGAGAAAAAAGCCACGCCCCTTTTGTGAGAGATTTCCAGTGTGGTTTTGCAAATGATTCCTATTGATCGTGATGATGTTTTTTTTTGTTTTTATTAGCTATCATCACTTCTGTTGTTCTTACTATTTTCATTATATTGATTCTTCCTACTATTGTTATCATTACTGGCTGTATAATATTCGCGTCTATATAATCGTTTTCCTCATTACTGTTATCCATTTTACTATTTACTATCTTTATCATTATTATCGTTGTCATTATTTTTGCTATTATCGTCATTATTATTATATTTAACAGTGTTATCATCATCATCATTATTATTATTATTACTATCATTATTATTATTATTATCATTATTAATAGTAGTAGTAGTAGTAGTAGTAGTGGAAGTAGTAGTAGTGGTGATATTGTTATTGTTATTGTTATTATTGTTATCATTTTCATTTTGTTATTATTGTTATTATCAAAGATTACTAACGTTTTTTTTTATTATCGTTACTAGTATCATTTTGATTATTATTTTTATCATCAATAATATTTTTAGCAAATTCATTATTATTATTTCTTAATGTTGTTGGTGTTATTGCTTTTCTTATTATTGATTTTCCTTTAGCATAATTATTACGATTATAGTAGTGATAACAAGAGTAAGGATGGTGCTATTGGGATTACTAATACTGTTACGTTTATGACAATGCTGGAGATAGTATTTATATTAATGTGAACTGCTGCTGTAATGATAATAACAGTGATAATGATATTAAAAAGACTAATTATGGTATGATAATAATAATAATGATAATGATATCAAAAATACTAATTATGATAATGATAATAATAATGATAATAATAGTGATATATAATAATAAATATAATAATAATAATAATAATAATAATAATAATAATAATAATAATGATTATTATTATTATCATTATTATTATTATCATTATTATTATTATCATCATCATTATTATTATTTCATAAGGATAATAACATGAATAATATCTACAATAACAATGATAATGATAATAATAATGT
Source organism: Penaeus monodon (assembly GCF_015228065.2). Classification (NCBI taxonomy): domain Eukaryota; kingdom Metazoa; phylum Arthropoda; class Malacostraca; order Decapoda; family Penaeidae; genus Penaeus; species Penaeus monodon. The sequence goes on along the minus strand of NC_051391.1, from coordinate 33,050,607 downwards.
TAATAATAAGAATAATAATGGTGATGATAATAGTAGTAGTAGCAGTAATAATGATAATAACAATAATAATAGTAATAATAATGATAATAATAATAATATAATAATAATAATAATGATAATAATATAAAATAATAATAGCAATAATAGGAATAATGATAACAATGACTAACATTGTTATTAACATGATCATTATTATCATAATTATAAATATTACAGTTGATAGTAGTAGTAGAAATGATAATAATAAGAGTGATGATGATAATAATAATAGATGATAATGATAATGATAATGATAATATGAATATTATAATAATAATATAGTAATAATACTGAAAATATAAGAATGAGATTACAATATTTATAATAATAATAATAATAATAATAGTAATAATAATAATGATAATTATAGTAATAATAGTAACAAACAATAATAATAACAATAACAATAACAATAAAAATAACAATAACAATAAAAATAGCATAACAATAACAATAATAACAACAACAACAACAACAACAATAATAATAATAATAATAATAATATGAAAATGATAATAATAATGATCATAGTGATACTAATAATAATGATTATAATATCAGTGATAACGACAATGATACTAAGAAAGATAACATCAGTGATAACAATAATTATAAATGGTAATATGAATAAAAAAAAAAAAAATAATAATAAAGTAGATTTTAACTGCAATAGTAGTTTCAGTGATGATACCAATCTTTTTCATTATCATTATTATTATTTCATATTCATTACCTTGCTGTATGGTGCAGCGGTAGCGATCTCGTCTACCAGTCTTGCTGACCTGCGTTCAAATCCCTCGCCGCCGGTGGATGGTAACCCCGGCCATTCCTTGCACACATGGGATAATTTAGAAGCAAAATGAAACAGACAGCATGTCAAACCGAGAATATCCATTTTTATTTGTATTATTTCCATACCCTTACTGCCGTTATTTTATCATCATCATTATTATATCACTGCTCTATCAGCATCATTGCTACTATGATGATACTAATTATTATTATCATTTTTGTTTTTAAACATTTGTTTCATAGGTATTATTGCCATCATTATTAATAGCATCATTAATATAGCTACTGCTATTGTTAAAATCGTTACCTTGATCCACGTTGCCACTGCTAACATCATCATTATGAGGAAGCCATTAACAGCACTGCCACTATACTGAAGGAGAAAAAGACAAGAACTTGCCAATCTTATTGTACAAACTCCCATGTCTTTGAAGTAATAAAATTAGTGCTAACTTTCGCAATATTGCAAGGTGCATATATGCAATACTGTTTTTCTCTGACAACATAATTTATTATCTTTTAATTATTTTAGTAACTGTTTAACATTCTAAAGTGGAAATGAGACTATTCTCGGTTTGTAATAGCATTTCTTACTTATGCTGAAGAAAAGGAGGTAGTAAAAAATACCTGAATAAAAATAACATTTCTGGCGACGATCACAACAATAGCAAAATTGATGACGTAAAAAAAGAAGAGAGAGAGAAAAAAAACATTGATACACGCCAGAAAGAAAAATGTTAAATGATAATAATGATGATCAACAATGATGATTACGATTATACATGTATAAAACTGATGGTAACAACAACGATGAAATATTGTTAATTTTATATAATAGTAGAAATTAAACTAATTTTTAGAGTAATAATGATAACATGTAAACCTAATAATAATAACGAACACAATAACGAAAATAATACTAATAATGACAATAGCAATAACAGTAACAATAACAATAATGAAATTAATAAAAATGACAATAACAATGAACAGAATGATTATAATGATAATAATAATAAAAATAATAATAATAATAACAATAATAATAATGATAATGATAATGATAATGATAATGATAATGATATTGATAATGATGATGATAATGGTTATGATGAAAATGATATTAATAATAACAATTATAATAATATTACTGAAAAGGCTACTGATAAGAATGACAATAATAATACTGAAAAAGGGTAATGATAATTACTATTATAATAATTCTGATAAAGGTAATAATAATAACAATAATAATATTATGATAATCATTATAATAATAACAATAATAATAATGATAGTAATAATAATAAAATAATAATAATAATAATAATAATAATAATACATTTAAAACATACGCTTTATTTTTAAAAAATACCAAAGACACGAAGCAATAAAAAAGTCCACATAAACATAGAACTCATGAATAATAACAAGGTATCCAGCCTAAACTTTTGATTTCTCAGTCCCAAAATTCCTCACTCTTGGCCGATTCACAGCGGTTCACAGCGGTTTCGAGGCCAGAGCGGCGCTTCCTCAACTTTGCCAGGCTGCAGAATCCCCTCTGGGAAACTGCTGCTGGCATATACGTGGGTGTGGGGAATTGTAGGTGCTTGAGAAGTTGGAATGCGCATGGACATTTGAATATGATCTGACGGTTAATTAGACAGGGATGTTTTTTTTATAAATCGTGGACATTACAACAGTAATAGCTGAATTTCCAATAAAATAGGGGGTTCCGACATCTCTTCTCCTAATGTATACGGCACCAGGCATCCCTTAACATCTCGGTGGCGCCAAACGTTCGGATGCGGCTCGGATGGTCATCATCTGACGTGGAGGCTGCAATCCAGGTCACTACAGCAGCACTAAGAATAACTGCAATAATAATGAAAATTTGAATAATGTAAAGGCAATAATAATAATGATGACATTAATGACAATAATAATAAAAAAATAATAATAATAATGATAATAATAATAATAATAATAATAATAATAATAATAATTGTTATTGTTATTATTATTATTATCATTGTTATTATATTAATAAAAAAATGATAATAGTAATACTCATAATAATGCTAATGGTAGTGACAATAATAACAACAATAATACTAATAATAGAATTATGATGAAAACAATAATAAGAATATTAATAATAATGATTAAATGATGATAATGGTTAAGCTCCAAATAAGAATGATGATAATAATAATGATGATAATAATAATAATAATAATAATAATAATAATAATAATAATAATAATAATGATAGTAGTAGTAATAATAATAATTATAATAATAATAATGATAGTAGATTGGATGACAATGTTGATAAGAAAATGTAAAGGATAATGATTATGATAATCCTAACCAAATTATATTAATAATATCACATGATAATGATCATAATAATGATAACGATGAACATAGCAACGATTAAAAGAAGATACAAATTACAGTAAATTCATGATCAGTGTTATAATGATAATTCAGAAAGCAATAAGATTAGGAAGAACAAGATTAATGGTAATAATAATGGTAATAATGATAATAATA
>NC_051391.1:33042626-33047117 GCF_015228065.2 Penaeus monodon | reverse complement strand
TTTAAACATAAAACGAAAAAGACAACAGAAAACGTAATTAAAGGGTTTAAAAAGGGAAATTAACAGTAAAACCGTAAAAAATATTATCCCACGCAAGGGAAATGAGGATCTGGACACCCCATATGGATTCCGTAACGTCTCTCAGGGCGAGGTTTGAAGAACCTCCACAATATATATATATATATATATATATATATATATTATATATATATATATATATATATATATATTGTGTGTGTGTGTGTGTGTGTGTGTGTGTGTGTGTGTGTGTGTGTGTGTGTGTGTGTGTGTGTGTGTGTGTGGGTGTGGGTGGGTGTGTATGTATGTGTGTGTGCGTGTGGGTGTGTGTGGTTGGGTGTGGGTTTATAGATAAACGCACACACACACACACACACACACACACACACACACATACACGCACGCACACATACACGCACGCACACACATAGGAATGACAGGAGGTATGGGATAAGTGGGCGAAAGGAGGTCAGCTCGTGAGGACCCAATCCTTCCAGGGAATGAATTGGGGCGGAGGGGGGGGAGGTGAGGAGAAGAAAAGAAGTGAGAGAAAAGAGTAAGAAAATGAGAGGAGGGATATAAAGAAAGCAGGGATAAATGATGGTGGAGAAGGGAGAGAGGGGACGACGAGAGGAAATAAATGTAGAAAAAAAAAAAAATGGAAGGAGTAGTAGTAATAGAAGGAGGTGGGAGAGGAAGAGGAAAGAGGACACAAGAAAAACAAAGAGAGGACGGTGCTAGAAAAGGAGTTGAGACAGGTCAAGCGAGGGCTCTTGAGGTAACCCTTTATTTCGGAAGGTCACCGCTATCGGAACAGCGCCAAACCGGAAACTCTCCGTCCGGCCACAGGAAAATGGAGGAGTTTGTTGGGGGGGGGGGTAGTCTTAAATGGAGAAGGCGAGAGGGATGAGGAGATTGAAAGATAGGGTTGGGAGGGGAAAGTATGTAGGGAGTGAAGGGAAAGGTTGGAAGGAGAGGCGATTGGGTGGGTGGGGAGGGGGAGAAAGTTGGAGGGTAGAGCGACGAGGGAAGGAAAGTGGGGATGGCGGAGGCAGGAGGATAGGAGGAAAAAAGGAAAGCGTAGGAAAAAAATATAAAATGGAAGAGGAGTGGGGTAAAATAGGGCAAGAGGAGAGAGAGTGTGAGTCTGTTAGGCCAGCCCCCCGAAAGGTTTTACCCCCCAAACCACTGCTTTGGCCGATCAAGGGGTCGTGGCATGTTAATTACCCAAACATATGATAATTTCAATTTATGACCAAAAAAAGGAATTCTTACCATCTTTTGTGTTGCCAAATTAATTTCCCTTTTTAAAAGGATGATGAAAGATTATCTTATGGGTTACCAATTTTTCCCCTATATCCTGCCAATAAAATGAAAATATGTAAAAAAAAAGCGGCTCCTGGATTAAATATAGGAAACCAAAGAGATATTGAATGTGCAAAGTATAATCTGCAAAGTTTGATCTCTCCCCCCTTCTCTCTCAAGCACACTTTAAAAATTAATAAAACATTATGCAAACATAAACAGACATACACACGCACAACACACACACACCACACACACACACACACACACAAAAAAACCCACACAAAACACACCACAAAAACCCACAAACACACACACACAATATAAAAATATTATTTTTATATATATATAAAATTTATATATATATATAACGCACCCACAACACAACAAAAAAACACCACACAACACCACACCCACACACCACGCACACACACACACACACCCCAACACACACAAAACACACCACCAACACACCCACACAAAATATATATATTATATTATATATATATATAAAATTATTGTGGGGTGGTGTGTTGTGTGTTTGTGTTGTGTGTGTGGTGTGTGTGGTGTTTTGTTTTGTGGCGTGTGTGTGTGTTGTGTGTGTGTGTGTGTGTGTGTGGTGTGTGTGTGTGTGTGTGTGTGTCTGTGTGTGTGTGTGTGTGTGTGTGTGTGTGTGTGTTTAAAGTTTAGCGCCCAATTAAAAAAAGAAAGGCAATGAAAATTTTTTAAAATTGTGTTTAAAAAGTTGAATACAGGAGGGTATTGGAAATGGGTTGTTCTTCACCGCGTGTGTCGCCTGACAGCCCCGGGCCCTATTGAGGGTTTTTTAGGTAAAATTATGTTCTTTTTACTAGCTTATTTATCCTATTATTATAAAATTATGTTTTATAAGTCTGTTAACAATCAAATGTGTGTTTCAAGTGAGTTTAATTGTGAGAGTTATTATTAGTTTAATAGTATATACGAACCAAGTTTGGGCCCCAGTTTTAAGTTTCACATTTGTTTGTTTGCAGTATACGTATGAGTACTGACATGAAAGATATGGATGAACATGTAGAAATTCTTTATGAAACAGTTATGGAAAAAAAAGGAAGAAAAAACAATCTCCAGAATCCGTAAACAAATTCCACGAAAGGGCGAGGCCACAGCGACAACATAATATATATATTATATAAAAGTGTGTGGGGGTGTGTGTGTGTGTGGGGTGTGTGGTGTGTGTGGTTTTGTGTGTGTGTGTGTGGTGTGTGTGGTGTGTGGGTTATATATATATATTAAAATATATATATATATATATATATTATATATATATATGTAATAATATATATTATATATATATATATATTTTAATTTTCTAATATATTATCTATTATATATATATATATATATATTACTATATATATATATATATTATATGTAATATCTATATATAATATTATCTTATATATCCTTATTATTCTGTATTATATCTTATATTATCATATATATTATATATATATATATATTTAAATTTTATATATATATATTATATTACACACCACACACACCACACACCACCCCACACACACACACACACACACCACACACACACACACACACACACACACACACACATATATATATATATATATATATGTTGTCGCTGTGGCCTCGCCCTTTCGTTGGAATTTGTTTACTGGATTCTGGAGATTGTTTTTTCTTCCTTTATTTTCCATAACTGATCATAAAGAATTTCTACATGTTCATCCATATCTTTCATGTCAGTACTCATACGTAAACTGCAAACAAAACAATGTGAAACTTAACAACTGTGGCCACTTGGTCGTATATACTATTAAACTAATAATAACTCTCACAATTAAACTCACTTGAAACACACATTTGATTGTTAACAGACTTATAAAACATAATTTTATAATAATAGGATAAATAAGCTAGTAAAAAGAACATAATTTACCTATAAACCCTACAATAGGGCCTGGTGCTGTCAGGCGACCACAGCTGCGGCTGAAGTAAACAACCGATTTCCAATACCCGTCCATGTATTCAACTTTGAAACACAATATTTTAAAACATTTTCATTCGCCTTTTCTTTATTAATTGGGCTGCTAAACTTACACACACACACACACACACACACACACACACACACACACACACACACACACACACACCCCCACACACACAAAACACACACACACACACCCCACACACACACACGCGCACAACACACACACAACACACACACACACACACACAAAACACAAACACAAAACACACCACCCCACACATATATATATATATATATATATAATATATATATATATATTGTGTGTGTGTGTGTGTGTGTGTGTGGTGTGTGTGTGTGTGTTGTGTGTGTTGTGTGTGTGTGTGCGTGTGTGTGGTGTGTGTGTGTGTGTGTGTGTGTGTGTGTGTGTGTGTGTGTGTGTGTGTGTGTGTGTGTGTGTGTGTGTGTGTGTATGTGTATGCATAATGTTTATATATATTTAATGTGTGCTTGAGAGAGAATGGGGGGGAGAGATCAAACTTAGCAGCATTATACTTTGCACACTTGCAATATCTCTTGGGTACCATATACTTGAATACCAGGATGCCGCTTTATTTTACATATTTGCATTTTATTGGCTAAGGAATATATGGAAAGATATCTGGTAACCAAATAAGCATAATCTTTCATCATCCTTCTAAAATGGGAAATTAATTAGGCATGATCACAAAAGATGGCTAATGAATTCACTTTGTTGGTCATAAATTGAAATTATCATATCGTGTGGTAATATAACATGCCACGAGCCGCTGTGATCGGCCAAAGCAGTGGTTGGAGGGTAAGACCTTTCAGGGGGTCTGGACACGTAACAGACTCACACTCTCTCTCTCTCTTGCTCCATATTTTACCTCACTCCTCTTCCTATTTGATATTTATTCTCCTACGCTTTACTTTTTTCCTCCTATCCTCCTGCCTCCGCCATCCCCACTTTCCTTCCCTCGTCGCTCTACCCTCCAACTTTCTCCCCCTCCCCACCCACCCAATCGCCTCTCCTTCCAACCTTTCCCTTCACTCCCTACATACTTTCCCCTCCCAACCCTATCGTTCAATCTCCTCATCCCTCTCGCCTTCTCCATTTAAGACTACCCCCCCCCCCAACAACC
>NC_051391.1:33041457-33042526 GCF_015228065.2 Penaeus monodon | reverse complement strand
CGCATTTTACGTTATTTTACACCTTTTGTACTTTTTTTTAAATAAAACTTTTATTGATCCTTCCGTTATCCATATTCTTTTTACGATGTTTACATGATGTGCGGATAACGGAACATCCACATCTGCTGCGAATGGATCTTTCTTTTACCTCTTTTTTTATCTCTTGTATTTTAAGTTCAGTTTTATTTTTCAATGGTCTATTTTTACTTATTCAATTCTTTTAATCTCTCTTTTACAGTGAGAGAAAGAAACTTATTTTATTAATTTTATTACTGAATCGCAGCAGACTGTTTTACGTATTTTTTTATGATAATGGTAATTTTCTCATTGATTTTGCTGATTGTTTTAGTGATTTTATTTATGATTTTATCTTTTGTATGTTTTCTTTTATTATAATATTTCCTTTTTATTATTTTACAATTTTTTTTGTGCTACGCTTCCGTCCGCGGAAGTTAATGTAACCCCCCTGTTTTTGTTAAATAAATGAAGTGGATACTCTGACTGTGTTGTGACTACCCTTTGGATTTACCTGTCTGGATTCTACACCGTGGATGTTGAAACAAGGTTGTACTGCCCCTTTTACTTGCCCAGGTGTATTAATGCTGGACGTGCTTTTTTGTTATTTTACCATTTTACATACTGTGAACCATGTGTGCTTCTTTGACTTTGACTTTTTACTCTCTCTGAATTTTACTTCTTTTACCTTGTCTTTTTACTTGTTACTTTTATTCTTACTCCCCTTTTACTCGTCTTTTATTGCAGCTTTTACTTCAGCTTTTACTTTTTCCCTCATTTTACCTTTTACTTGTTTTATCGTAGATGTTAGTCCTTTTTACTGTTTTTAAGCCCTTCTGGCGTATTTTTATTCACTTTTAAGCCCTTCTGGCGTATTTTTACTCATTTTTAAGCCCTTCTGGCAATTGTCTTTTACTTATTAACTTGTGTTACTTTGGTGCCTTCTGCACGGTTCTTTTTGTTCATTTTAGGATTATTTTTTTGTATTTTTATCATGCATCTTCGTATTGGTCACGCTCCTGGTAGGCCTGCATCTCCGGGGATTGTTTTGCTT
>NC_051391.1:33033957-33036457 GCF_015228065.2 Penaeus monodon | reverse complement strand
ACCTCAGTCCAAAAAATGCTGAAACTGCCTCCTGTGAGTTGTTCCACCAGAAAAATAAGGCCTTTGGAGCCACCAGTCAAGGCTTCAGAGGTCTCAGTGGTGACAGCTCCAGCTACTACCACATCCACAGGGGCCTCTGCTGCTAGACAGACTGTTTCTGAACCAAAGAAAGAAATTCTGAGCCTGTCCAAAGGAAGCCTGTGGAATCTAATTCCACATGTAAGAAACCCTTCAATAGGTACTCTCAAAATACTGGAAAGGCATAGTCTTAAAGGTGTGGGGCAGGCCTTAACCACAGGTGCTACCAAACACCTTATTAAGAGGTAGTTTTTCAACCTGAAAAACTGGATACCCTAATCCAATGGATTAGGGTATTTATGCAAAATGCAAAATGGGAAGAAATGCAACATCTGAGAGCTTCATGTAACCCAGTTTGTGTATGCCTACAAGAGATTATGACCAGGGAAAATCGTCCGATTTCCCTGAGAGGATTCCAAATTCAAGCCCATTATGGGACTTTTGATAATGGACCTCATGGAGGGTTAGCAGTGATCGTACATCAGGATATTCCCTTCCAGGCCATCCACCTACAGGCAACACTACAGGTGAAGGCTGTGAGAATAGGCTTGACATGACTTTACACTGTTGGATCCATCTACCTTCCTTCACATATCAACATAAATGATTTGGAAGATCTACTTGGGTAGTTGCCTCATCCATTTCTAATCTTGGGAGATTTCAATGGTCGACATCATCTCTGGGGAGACACTTTGTGCAACCCTCGAGGAAAGGCCTTAAAGACCTTGTTCTCAAGAGCAGATGCAGTTTTACTGAACAGTGACACTCCCACACATTTCCAAATTCAAAGTGGAACATTCTCCAATTGTTTCATCTGATACAAAGTTGAGTTTCACTTGGCAGGTCATGGAAACGACCACTTTCCAATACTTTTGGAGGAGGTGAATGGTATTCCAGCCAATGGAGTGCAGAGATGGCGACTTGAACATGCCGACTGGAATCTCTTTAGATCAACTGCAGTATTGCAAGGATCTGTGAATGATTTCCAGTGTGTTCAAGCATCCATTCCCAAAAGTAATGGGCAATACCATTGACCAGTACCATGGTGGTCTGATGAATGCCAACAAGCTGTCAGAGCAAGAAAAGCTGCATTAATGCAGTTGAAATGACACCCCAGCAATATAACCTTGACCCCAGCCAAGGCCAGGCGAGTGCTAAAAGAGGCTCGACAGACGTCGTGGAGACAGTACGTCTCCCTGATTAACTCTGTAACCCACTTAGCATGGGTATGGAACACAGTGCATAAGATCACTGGAAAGAGCACATCCATATCACCACCTGCTCTGAAGATAGATAGCATAATCCTCACAGACAAAAGAGATGTTGCAAATGTGTCAGCTAAATCCATAGCAGAGATCTCCTCTGGAGCATCTCACACTGCCTGATTCTCAACTCTTCGGGCTGAACAAGAATGACACCCAATATTGTTCTTCAGTACGACTACAGTAAAACTTCCATACATACGTGTATGTACTTGTCTCCCCCATATACACTGAAAAAATGTATTGGGGGAGGATTGTGACATAGGTATTATTAATTCCTTAGGATGACTAATATTTGCAATGAAATTTAATCATGCATAATGTTTATGCAATAATTTCATACATATAGAGCATAATATTTATGCTTTGATTTTTAATATAATATTAATTGTTATTCATAATACATATATTGATAGATTTTTAACGTTTTAAATATTACAAAATTCCAATCTAACAAGGTATTCGCCGCTAATGATCTTAGCTGTTGACACGGCAGATAGTTTGAAATAATCAGTAAGTCAAAACCTTTTCGGTCACGGAGGAATTCTGAGAGGAAGTCAGATTTCTTCTAGATTTGGAAGTAATCCTGGTCTGTACTATCGATTTTCTCTTGCCACTAAAAGCCACTTGAGTGCCATGGTTAATGTCTTGCAAGATTTGTCAACTTTTGTCTCGGTTTGTGGGGAATTTGATGAATTGTTTGCCATGAATTTGAGTAGTTATTTCACCCTTTCACGCCCCACCCGCCACGGAGTCCAACAAGGGAAAGCTTATGTTTAGCTTATGTTAGACCTTATGTTTAACAGTTATAGGGGTGGTGAGAGGGTATACACAATCAATAACCATTGTAACACTCAGGGGACCTGTGTGAGTGCCAACAGCGCCAGCCGATTGACATGACCGGGCCAGTGTCAGGCCACCCATCTTGTTGGAATAAGGGACCAAAGAGGCGTGTTGCTAGCGCCAAGGCGGACTCATGCACGGCATCGCTCAACCTCCAGGACCCTCGTCTCCACAGCGAACAAGGATGCCATGCACGGCGAACACGTGGGTAGGTGAAACCCCATGGGGAGAGGCATCATTTTTTGAACCATTTAGTCATCCCTCTCCAGTGAGCCAGCCACCCAAGACTGGCTCACCTTAGAGAGGGAGCTAACTTT
>NC_051391.1:33017936-33022936 GCF_015228065.2 Penaeus monodon | reverse complement strand
TAGAAAGAAGCATAAGGAGTATCGAAGCCATCCATCACCGTAAATTGAAGAATCTAGGCATAGATCTTGACAAAAAAGTGGATACTAATAAGGTAATCTTTAACTTTTCAAATAGAGTCCTGACACAAAAAGAAAAGGAAACACTATCATTAGGCTTGGATTTCTGTCTCCGACCTAAAAAAGTAGGCTTTGTAAATTTTTTTATCCCTTTTGAAAGAACTTAAGAACTGTATGATCTATGGAGACACTTTTAACTCAGTTTTTAGGAAAATAGCCTCTTTGGCTAACAACATATATGTACAACAAAACCGGGAAACTTATTCATCTGATTTCACTGAACTAGTCACTAACAGGCTTCAAAATCTTAAGTCAGACGAACATATTGTTATTACAAAACCTGATAAAGGAAAGGGCATTGTCTTATTGACCAGAACTGACTACATTGACAAACACTCTACTTTACTTTCTGACTCGTCTAAATTCCAACTTTAAATGTCAACCTTGCCACCCACCTGTTAAACTAGAGGACAAGCTAAACAGAATTATACGACCTTTAAAAACAATCCTTGATGAAACCATATATCATCTATCTTTTCAGCTGGTTCTCGTGCTGGTTTTATGTATGGTCTCCCAAAAGTACACAAACCAGGTTTACCCCTTAGACCAATTATTTCATCTATTGGCACCTTCAGCTATAACCTGGCAAAATTTCTTGTACAAATCATTCAACCTCTAACATATAACGAATACACGATTTCCAACTCATCGAATTTCGTAAATGAAATCAGTCATTTAAGATTCGATGACACCATAACCATGGCTAGTTTTGACGTCGAGTCTTTGTTCACGAATGTACCTCTAGCTGAGACCACACAAATCATCACTAATAATACTACAGCAGAATGCCTTTCACATTTTGGTTTAGAAAAGAAACAATTACTTTCTCTTCTAAATGTTGTCACAAAAGATTCAGTTTTTACTTTTGATAACCGCCTGTACACTCAGATTGATGGTGTTGCTATGGGTTCTTCCATTGGCCCTAGTTACGCTAATGCTTTTCTATGTTATCATGAAAGGAAATGGCTACAAGACTGCCCTCTAGAATTTAAACCCTTGTTTTACAAAAGATACATAGACGATACTTTTCTAGTGTTCAAACACCCATCACACGTACAACTGTTCCTATCCTACCTGAATGATCAACACCGCAACATTAAGTTTACCTGTGAAATTGAAAAAGAAAACCAACTTTCCTTTCTTGATACGCTTATCATCAAAGAAAACGGTCGCCTGTGCACTACTGTTTACAGAAAACCTACTTTTACTGGTTTGGGAATGCATTATTTGAGTTATTCACCACAAAAGTATAAGGTTAATAGCATATCAACTTTAATTAACAGAGCATATAACATCTGCTCTTCCTGGTCCCTGTTTGACAAAGAAATGAAGTTCTTATCAAATTACTTTGAAACGAATGGCTACCCAAACAGTATTTCCATAAAACCCTGAGGTCATTCTTAAACAACAAGTTTTGCCAACCTTTAAAACTCACATCTGTCCCTAAACAAACCAAATATATCAAATTACCATATCTCGGACGATTAAGTTATAGCGTTCGAAAACAATTACGTGAGTTACTTAAACATTCATTCCCCCAGATAAAATTCAATATAGTTTCATGAATAACCATACTATCAACACTTATTTAAAGAAGAGAGTCTTTTGCTCCTGACCTATGTTCAAACATTGTATATTTGTTTAATTGTCCTAGCTGTAATACTAGGTATATTGGATCAACAACACGTTGGTTCAAACATAGAATTCTTGAACATATGGGGAAGTCCATAAGAACAGGCCTACCTCTGAGCAAACCGGCGTTCTCTGCAATACGCCAACATTCACACGCACAACACCACCCCTACACTCACAGTGATTTCAAAATTCTGTCTACATCTACCAACAGACTCGACCTCCTAATCTCGGAATCTTTGTTTATTCACAAGATGAAACCAGAGTTAAACAACAACTCAACAGCCACACAATTATTTACAGTGTAATTATGTGACCGTAATTACTTGTTAAGTTGTTTATGGTATGTTTTTTCGGTCTTTTTAGTTTGTACATATGTTCCCCTATTAGTTCGTCCATTTTTTGCTTTTGTTTCAATTATTTCTAGTTTTTTAAAAAAACTTTTGAACTGCTATTGCTTGCCTAGTCTGGCTCCAATATATTTATTTTGTTTTGTTCCTTCTTTATAGCACTGAGGATGAAGACGGTCGTCTTTGAAACGTTTGCACAATAAAGATGTTCATCACAGCCTTGGCTATCATTTTCATCGTATATATATATATATATATATATATATATATATATATATATATATATATATATATATATATCAATGCAAATTAAAAACTGAAATTAGCATAACCAGCTTCTCCTAACAATGGCAAGTATAAGGCTCAGATACAAATTTTCTCGTTCCATTCCGTCGGCAAATCACTGTAGGATCCATGGGAAGTAGCACACAAACACACCTTTGATTTAACACTCTTTATTTAAACAAAATGGACCCTTTATATAAGCGGGAGGAGGGACAATGCGGAAAAGTTCTTTCAAAAATTATTTGAAATACAATTTTTACACAAGAACAGGGAATAGTTACTACAAAATAAAGTATATCAACGTTCAGTTCTTAAAAATTAACTTACAATAATAATAATAATAATAAAAGTAAAAGATTGTGCAGATACAAATACTTATAGCATAACAATGAGTATCAAAAAGATACCTTAAAAACGCAAAAAAAAAAAAACAAAAAAAAGGAAAATACTAATAATCAAACTTAAAATAAATGATACTAAAATACACCAAATCTGCCTGAGTAAGAGTAGTAAAAAGTGCCTCGAAACTTTTATAATTATTAATTCAAGGAACACACAAAAAAATAATAATAAATAGAAAATAAATAATTAAATACTTGGCTTTGTATCACTAAAAATAGGACAAAAAATCTAGATTCAAAAACAGAACTCACATAACATAACATCAAAATTCTGATAAAACACGGAAGTAAAAAGTGTAAACTAAGCGGTGATTCTTATATGCCCGACATCAATAAGCAAACAAAGTAAACAATCTTATTCAGAACTGAACTATAGATGTGTACTTACTTTACGCCAATATAACATGAGAGGCGTGTACATGAAAAGATATAAAATAAATGTATGGAAGTGTCGGGCGATCCGTCTGCTGTGGCCTCACAGGAGAGAGAGGGAGAGAGAGAGAGAGGGAGAGAGAGAGAGAGAGAGAGAGGGAGAGAGAGAGAGAGAGAGAGAGAGAGAGAGAGAGAGAGAGAGAGAGAGAGAGAGAGAGAGAATGAGAGAAAGAGATAGACAGAGAGAGAAAAAGAGAGAGAGAGAATGAGAGAAAGAGATAGAGAGAGAGAGAGAGAGAGAGAGAGATAGAGAGAGAGACGAGATTGAGAGCGTGAGAAGAGAGTAGCGAAGATGAGAGGAAGAAAGAAGGAGAGAGAGAGGATGAGAGAGACAGGAGAGAGAGTAGAAAGCTAGATAAGAGGACAGAAAAAGAAAGAGAATAGAGAGAAGAGATAAGAGAAAAGAGATAGAAGACAGACACAGAGAAAAAGAGACAGACAGAGACAGTGACAAAGAAAGAGAGAAAGACTAAAGAACCCCAATTTGGAAGCTTTTTGGATCCAGACGGGGTTTCCTATCTCATTTTGGCCCGGAAAAATAAACGGCCCTGGGGTGGGTCATGGGAGCGAGCTTTTTGGTGGGTTTTTAGCTATAATTTTTGCTGCAAAAACGGGCTAGGGGGTAATAAAAAAAAAGGGGCGCAAACGAGAGAAGATAGAATGAGAAGATAATAGATGGATAGTAAATGTAGAAATGGGGGGAAAGGGGAGGAGAGAGAGGAGAGGAGAGAGAAGAGAGAGAGAGAAAAGGGGAGAGGGAGAGAAAGGGGGAAAAAACAATAAAAGAGAGAGAAAACACAGTGAGGGGAAAAAGGAGAAAAACAAGATAGGGAAAAAAAGGAGAGAGAGAGAGAGAGGAGAGAGGAAAGGAGGAGGGGGGGGAGAAGGGACGGAGAGAGGAGAGAGAGAAACGAGAAGAGAAAGCGAGAGAGAAACAAAGAAAAGAGGAGAAGGAGAGAGAGAGAGAGAGAGAGAGAGAGGAGAGAGAGAGGGGAAAGAAGAAAAAAAAGAGAGAGGAGGAGAGAAGAAAGGGGGGAAGAGGAAAGGGGAAAAAGGGAGGGAAGGGGGAAAGGGGAAATTTTGGAGGAGAAGAGAGACGAGAGGAGAGAGCAAATTGTAAAAAATTGAGAAACTTTGATGGTAAATAAAAAAAAAAAAAAAAATAATAATATAATATATATAAAATTATTAATTTTAAATTATATAATATATATAATATATATATATATATTATATATATAATACACACACACACCACACAAACACATTTTATTAATATATATACTTAAAATTTTAATAAAATTTATATATATATATAATATATAATTATATATATATATTATTTATTTTAATATATATAATATAAAAATATATATTATATAAATATAATTTACATAATATAAATGATACATTTGAAGATTGTGAAGTATATGAATCGAATGCATAGATAGATAATGACAAACATTACAAAGTAATTGAAACATGATATAACCAGGAAAAATAAAAAGAGACAAGAGAAAGTAACAATAAAAAGATTATAGCATGATTTGCTTTAGTGTTCTCTCGACACCAGGGGGACTTCATTAAGCATTCAGGAACATATATAATTTAATTAACCTCTCGCCCTACCCTAATTAATTACATTTTCTCCCCACTGAAAAAATAAGTCAGTGGTGGTAAGTCCATATAGAGACTCTGCATATTTTCATCCCTAGAGTCTAATGAAGCTGCCCGAACGACTGTGCGTTGTTGTGCAATGGAATCTACGCTCCATTTTCACCTC
>NC_051391.1:33000436-33002936 GCF_015228065.2 Penaeus monodon | reverse complement strand
TAGATAGATAGATAGATATATTAACATACATAAATGCACACACACATATACACATTCATATATACATATGCATACGTACATACACACACACACACACACACTACACACACACACACACACACATATAACTATATATATATATATATATATATATATATATATATATATATATATAATAATATACATATATATATATATATATATATATATATATATATATATATATATATATATATATATATATAATATATATAAATAATATATATTAAATGATATAGACAGATAGAAATAGAAATATATATAGATAGAAAATACAAGAAAAGACTTGAGCTGCAGCAACATTCCCTTACTAATTGTTGATCAATCCTTATCAATGTAATTATCCTAATGGATAGTGGAAACGCCGTATATGTACTGCTGGATTTATTTTATTATTTTCTTTTTGTAATTATGATTAATTGATCTATATTGGATTTTTTATTATCATGATCTATCTATCTATTTTTATACCCTAGGTTAATATAACTATAACATAATCATAATTATGTATTGTGGAACATCCTCAGTGATTAAACTTTCTTTCCGATTTTGTTTCACGTGATTTTTTTTATATCAAGTTTGTCTTTACGTTTCACTCTTATATTCAGTACTGTATTGATGCATGTTTTGATCTGATTTTCCCCACAACTAATTACTTTTTTCCTTTTTTTTATTATTTCTAACTGAAGGGGAGGAGGAGGAGGTTTAAGGAATGCGCCATGCAATATATTTCTAAATCGATTTAAGGACTAATCAAACACACAATATATACTGTGCAGGAGACAGCGTGTTTCCATAAAGAATTCCCTGTTTCCTCTCTGTTCATGTTCATGCAGTTGTCCTATTTAAGGCACTGCCTCTTTCACAATACCGGGGGAATCATAAAACAAATAAAAACAAAAATAATATAAGATGGGCACTGGCTAGTCTATTTACATATTAAACTAATATATATTGTGATAAGTATGGATATGAGTGACTTCTTTCATGTGCACTTCAGAATCTGCAGATCGGTTGACTTCTTGAGCGATTTCTCGATTAATGTAGGAACGTTTAGTGCCAAAGGGCTCTTAGGATCCCCGCAAATGTTGTTAGCGCAAAATGTCAGTATAATAATAATAATGATAATAAAATGATAATAACAATAATAATAATAATAATAATAATAATAATAATAATAATAATAATAATAATTCCTACATTTGTTATTACAGCATGATAGTTTGAGCTGCAACTAATTTAAATTGTGACAAAAATATATAAGGGCTTCTGCTAACTTTTTACCCTGAAATTATTATCAACATAATTGACTGTGAAGTTGGCGAAACGGCTCTTTCGTCCTCTCTCTCTCTCTCTCTCTCTCTCTCTCTCTCTCTCTCTCTCTCTCTCTCTCTCTCTCTCTTTTCTTCTCTCTCTCTCCCTCCTCTCTCCTCTCTCTCTCTCTCCTCTCCTTTCTCTCTCTCTCTCATCTCACTCTCCTCTCCTCTCTCTCCTCTCTCTCTCTCTCTCTCTCTCTCTCTCTCTCCTCTCTTCTCTCTTTCTCTCTCTCTCTCTCTCTCCTCTCTCTCTCTCTCGTACTCCCTTTCCCCCCCCCCTCTCTCTCTCTCTCTCTCTCTCTCTCATCTCTCTCTTCTCTCTCTCTCTCTCTCTCTCTTTCTCTGTCTCTCCTGTCTCTCTCTGTCTCTCTGTCTCTCTCTGTCTCTCTGTCTGTCGCCTCACTCTCTCTCTCTCTCTCTCTTTCTCCTCTTCCCCTCCTCTCTCTCTCGCTCTCCCTTTCCCCTCTTCTCCTTCTCTCCCTCTCTCTTTCTCTCTCTATTTCCCTCTGTCTACTCGCCTCCTCCCACAATCCCCCTTCCACCTCTCCTTCCCTCCCTCAAAACTTCCCTCCTCACCACCCTTAACCATCCCTTCTTTGCCCCCCCCCCCCTTCTTCTCTCTTCCTCCAATAACCTCCCTCTTCCACTTTCCCCCGCAATTATCTTTTCCTTCACCCCTACGCGTTCTTCCTTGTTCGGTGTTCGAGTTTATCTCCTTATTGAACCCATAATCTCACAAGACGAAAGCAGGTGGCCTGAGGGGGAGCGCGGAGATGGATATCAGTGAACAGGAAATATGGCGCAGAGGCCGGGAACTGAATAAGGGAGAGGGAGGTAGGGTGAGAGGGAGAGGAGAGGAGAGAGGGAGGTAGGGTGAGCGGGAGAGAAGAGAGGAAGAGGAAGGGAGAGAGGGAGGTAGGGTGAGAGGGAGAGGAGAGGAGAGAGGGAGGTAGGGTGAGAGGGAGAGGAGAGGAAAGAGGGAGGCAGGGTGAGAGGGAGAGAGAGGATAGAGGGAGGAGGGTGAGAGGAGAGGAGAGAGAGAGGGAGGTAGGGTGAGAGAGAGGGAGGTAGGGTGAGAGGGAGGAGGGAGAGAGAGAGGGAGGTAGGGTGAGAGGGAGAGGAGAGGAAAGGAGAGAGGGAGGTGA
>NC_051391.1:32967936-32987936 GCF_015228065.2 Penaeus monodon | reverse complement strand
TATACCCCCACCACCACCACCCTCCTCCTCCTTACTTTTCTCCCTCCCTCCCACCTCCCTCTCCCTCTCATTCCCCCACCTCCCATCCCCTCCCCTCTCCTCCTCCTCTTCTCCTCGATCACTAATCACCAATTCGCTTTTACGACCGTTTGGAAGAGAGGGGAGAAAGGAGAGTCTAATGAGGGGAAGGGAAGAATCTGGCGAAGAAGCGGAGGGCCATCAAAGGGAGTGAGGGTTTATTAAAAGAAATGGTTACGTGGATCTTTTGTTTATGATATTGGCCTAGTTTTCGAAATGATGATATGTATCTTCCATTTGTCTTATTTTAGTTATGATTAGGATCATTATCCTAGAAGCAAGCATCATACAATCAAAAACAACTACATACAACATACATAAAATACATACAACATACAACATTTCATACATCATACATATATCAAAAATACATACATAGTATGTTTAATATATAATATAATATATATATATAATATAATATATAATATATTTATATATTCATATATTCATTTATTTATACACACACACATATGTATTGTTTTTACAAATAGATAGGTGCACCAGTGAGCCAATTAGGAGTACTGCCTGTCTGTTTACCCTTTTCCTTGATTTTCGTATATATTTTTTGGTATCTAATACTGTTGTTAGTAATATCAGAACAATATAATAATTATGATGTCTAAGCAGCATCGACACTGACAGCATTAGTAAAAAAAAAAAAAAAAAAAAAAAAAAAAAAAAAACCCCCTAGATACACAAACATTTACAAAACAAACTATGTGAACACAACTTTTGATTTCAATTGATACAATCCTGGCCATAAAAAAGGGAGCACACTGCTTGGGTCCCACGCAGGCTTACATGTAACTTACAAACAATATCAAATGAAGTCCCTTTTTGGGGTAGCTATCATGTAAAAAATTTCACAATAAAGAAAAAAGATAAGAAATGATAAATGCTTAAAACCCCAAATGTAAAAAAAAGAAAAAACTAAATTTCGTTACTTTATTTAAAAACTAATAAAAAAAAATCGTTAACTTACTAAACGACTTAAAAATTGATTGCTAAACAAAAAAAGGATGAGTTAAAAAACGAAGCGGGAAATCGAACCCCCAAGGCCCCCGGGGAAAAAAATGTCTATAATCACTTAAAAAAAAAAAAAATTATAAAACAATATAAAACAAAAATTAAAAAACAATGTCTAGCAAATGACCCAGGCAAGCAAAGTGGAAGTCTCCTCAGTACACCCTTTGCTCTGGTGACGTCTCAGGCTGAAGTAAATACAGAGGGGGTGACACAAACACAGATTCAGATAGATCTCTTTATTGCTTCAGCGGCTCCATATATATACAGATGTCTTGCTAACGTCACTTCCTTCATTTCATCATTTTTTAAATGGGTAATTGGGAAAGTGAAAAAAAAATTGCCACGTAAAAAAAAAAAACCCCAAAAAAAAGCTTAGACAAATAATCAAAATTATTGAAAAAAAAGCTTTTCAAAAAGTACTGACAGTGACATCGCTAAAAAAATTAAAGAACGATGCCAGTACCGTAATACACGAATAAAAATATTTCCAGGGTAAAATCGTCTAATCAAAATACAAATACATAAAGTAAAAAGACGAGTGTACAAGATAAAAAAGACAAACCCTGTCTTGCTCGTCAATAAGCTAAAGCAAGAATCCGAAAACAAATCAAATCTAAAAAATTAAACAATCAAAAGAGGGCCAAAATTGATTAAATACTAATAAAATATTACGGAGGCCTAGTTTTCGAAATGATGATATGTATCTTCCATTTGTCTTATTTTATTACAATTAGTTATGATTAGGATCATTATCCTAGAAGCAATGCATACATACATATGCATACATACATACATACATACATACATACATACATACATACATACATACATACATACATATATACATACATACAAAATAGTATGTTTATATATTTTAAAATATATTATATAATTTTCATAATTTCTTTATTTATACACAACCACACATATTATTTTTTTTTACAAATAGTAGTCACCCGTGACCCAAAAGGAGTACTGCCTGTCTGACATGTTTACCCTTTTTCCTTGATTTTCGTAAATATTTTTTGGTATCTAATACTGTTGTTGTATAAAAAATTTTAATAATTTTGAGTCTAACACTCGACCCTGCAGCATTAGTAACAAAAAAAAAAGAAAAAAAAAAAAGAAAAGAAAACAGCAGAGCCGTCTATGATACACAAACATTTCACAAAACAATACTATAGTGAACACAACATTTTGATACAATTTGATACAGATGCCAGTAAAATGGCAGCAGGGCACTGACTCTGGGGCCTACGCAGGCTTGACATGTAACTTGAGCAAACAAATATCAACTGAAGTCCTTGTGGCTCAGGCTATCATGTAAAAATACACAAAAAAAAGAAAAAAAGAAATAAAATAAAAACTGCTTAGACACAAAAGTAAAAAAAGAACACTACAAAAATTACGTTACTTTATTTAAATACAGGATAAGAAAAAAAATCGTTAACTTACTAAAACGACTTAAGATATGAATTGCTAAACTAAAAAGAGGACTGAAGGTTAAAAATGAAGCGGGAAAAAACCGAACCCCGAAGGCCCTCGGTGTAACATATGTCTATAATCACTTAAAAAAAATAAAATTATAACAAAATATAAAGACAAATATAAAAAGACAATGTCTAGCAAATGACCTAGGCAAGCAAAGTGGAGGTCTCCTCAGTACACCCTTTGCTCTGGTGACGTCTCAGGCTGAAGTAAATACAGAGGGGGTGACACAAACACAGATTCAGATAGATCTCTATATTGCTTCAGCGGCTCCATATATATACAGATGTCTTGCTAACGTCACTTCCTTCATTTCATCATTTTCATAAATAGGCATAATTGGAATGTGAAAAATACTTGCCACGTAGAAAAAACAAACGAAAAAAAAGCTTAGACAAATAATCAAAATTATTGAAAAAAAAAAAGCTTTTCAAAAAGTACTGACAGTGACATCGCTAAAAGAATTAAAAGAACGATGCCAGTACCGTAATACACGAATAAAAATATTTCCAGGGTAAAATCGTCTAATCAAAATACAAATACATAAAGTAAAAAGACGAGTGTACAAGATAAAAAAGACAAACCCTGTCTTGCTCGTCAATAAGCTAAAGCAAGAATCCGAAAACAAATCGTAATCTGAAAATTAACAATGAAAATGACGACCAAATTGATTAAAATCACTAATAAAATATTACGGAGGCAAACTTTTAGAACTTAAACAATAAAAGGCATCAATTATTACTTGAAAGAACGAAACAGACACAGAAAACGTAATTAAAAGGGT
Organism: Penaeus monodon; assembly: GCF_015228065.2. Lineage (NCBI taxonomy): Eukaryota > Metazoa > Arthropoda > Malacostraca > Decapoda > Penaeidae > Penaeus > Penaeus monodon. Next base: position 32,984,560 of record NC_051391.1, on the reverse strand, counting down.
TTAAAAAAGGGGGAAATTAACAAAAAACCCGTAAAAAATATTATCCCACGAAAGGGGGAAATGAGATCTGGACACCCCATAGGGTTTCCCGTAACGTCTCTCAGGGCGAGGTTGGAAGAACCCCCCAAAATATATATTATATATAATATATATATATATTTTTATATTATATAATATATATATATTATATATATATATATATATATATTATTTTTTTATATATTTTATATATATTGTGTGTGTGTTAAATTGTGCACACACGCATTTCTACTATTTACACTTTTGAAAATTTTTTGTGTGTATATATAAAATATGCACACACACATTTCTCTCTCTCTCTCTCTCCTCCCCTTATATATATATATATATTATTATATATATAATATATTAATATTATATATATATTATATATAATTGTGTGTGTGTGTGTGTGGTGTTGTGTGTGGGGGTGTGGGGGGGTGTGTTTATGGGGGTTTTGCTGTGGGGTGTGGGGTTTGGGGTTGGGGGTTTTTATAGAAAAACAACACCCACACACACACACACCCCAAACACACACACACACACACACACACACACACACACACACACACACACACACACACACGCACCACATAGGAAGACAAGGTTGGGAAAGGGGGCGAAAGGGGGGCGCTCGTGGGGGCCCCAAAACCCTTCCCAGGAATGAATTGGGGTGGAGGGGGGGGGGAGGTGGGAGAAGAAAAGGAAGTGAAAAAAAGAGAAAAAAATGAAGGAGGGACATAAAAAAACAGGGATGGAGGGTGGAGGGGGGAGAGAGGGTCGACGGAGAAAAATAAATTAGAAAAAAAAGGGAAGGTATATAAAAAAGGGAGGGGGAGGAGGGGGAAAGAGGACAAAAAAAAAACAAGAGAGGACGTGCGAAAAGGATTTGAGACGGGTTAAGCGAGGGCTCTTGAGTAACCCTTTTTTTGGGAAGGTCACGCTATGGGAACAGGCCAAACCGGAAACTCTCCGCCGGGCCACAGGAAAGGGAGGAGATTTTGGGGGGGGGGGGTATCTTAAAGGGGAAAGGGCGAAGGGAGGGAGTTTGAAAGATAGGGTTGGGGGGGAAAATGTGGGGAGTAAAGGGGAAAAAAGGTTTGGGAAAGGAGGGGCATTGGGGGGGTGGGGGGGGGGAAAATTTTTGGGGTAGAGCGACGAGGGAAGGAAAGGGGGGAGGGGCGGGGGCAGGAGGATAGGAAAAAAAGGAAGCGTAGGGAATAGAATCAAATGGGAAGAGGATGAGGTAAAATATGGAGAAAAGAGAGAAAGAGTGTGACCTGTTACGGGGTCCCCAGCCCCCCTGAAGGTCTTACCCCCCAACCATGTTTTGGCCCGATCACAGTGGCGTGCTCGTGGCATGTTTATTTACCACACGATATATAATTTCATTTTGACCAAAAAATAAATTTCATTAGCCATTTTTTGTGATCATCCCAAATTTAAATTTTCCCCCTTTTTTAGAAGGATGGGGAAAATTTGTTTTAATTTTTACCGATATCTTTCCATATTTCCCTTACCCAAATAAAATGAAAATATGAAAAATAAAGCGGCATCCCCTGGTATAAAGAAATATGGTCCCCCAAGAGATTTTGGCAATGTGCAAAGTATAATGCTGCTAAGTTTGATCTTTTCCCGCCCCAATTCTCTCTCAAGCAAAACATTAACTATATATAAAAATTAAATGCATCCCCATAATCCCGCCCATACACACCAACACCAAAAACCACAAACAGCCCCACTACACACACACACACACACACACACAATCACCCCCCACCCCACCCCCACACACACACCCAACACACAACACAAATATATTTATAAAATGTATATATATATATATATAATATATATATATATATATATTACATCACCACACCCCACACACACAAACACAAAACCCCAAAAACCCACACACACACACACAACACACCCAGAACACACGCACACACACAAAACACACACACACCCACACCCACACACACACACAACACACACACCCCAACACACACAACCCACACACATATTTTATATATATTATATATATATTTTATATATTATTATGTTTTGGGGTGTGGGGTGTGTGTGTGTGTGGGTGTGGTGTGTGTGTGTGTGTGTGGGGTTTTTGTGGGGAAGTTTAGCAGCCCAATTAATAAAAAAAAGGCGAATGAAAATTTTTAAAATATTTTTTTTAAAAGTTGAATACATGGACGGGTATTGGAAATGGGGTTGTTTATTTTCACCCCGCAGCTGTGGTCGCCTGACAGAAACCGGGCCCTATTGAAAGGGTTTTGAAAATTTATGTTCTTTTTACAAAAAAGTTTTTTCCTTTTTATAAAACTATGTTTTTAAAAGTCGGGTTAAAAATAAAAGGGGGTGTTTCAAGTGATTTTAAATTTTGTGAAAATTTATTATTATTTTAATAGTATAAAGCCCAAAGGGGCCCATTTTAATTTTCCCCAATTGTTTTGTTTGCATTTAACGTATGAGTACTGAAAATAAAGATATGGATGAACATATAAAAATTCTTTAGATCAGTTATGGAAAAAAAAGAAAGAAAACAAATCTCCAAAATCCAGTAAAAAAATTTCCAACAAAAGGGGCGACGCCACGCGCCCAAATATATATAACATATAAAATATGTGTGGGGGTTTGTGTGTGTGTGTGTGGGGGGTTCGTGGTGTGTGTGTGTGGTGTGTGGGGGTTGTGTGTGTTTTTTTTTGTATTTTAATTATTATTATATATATATATAAATTTTTATTTTTAAATATTATTTTATAAAATATATATAAAATTATATTTTATTTTTGAAATATTTTTATTTATATTTTTTTTGTAAAATTACTAATAATATATATATATTTAAATATATTATATATATTTAATATATAAAATTTTATATAAAAATAAAATAAAATTGTAATATATATATATATTATATTTTAAAATATATAAAATTCTATTTTATATCTATAATATATATTTTTATATATATATTAAATATAATTTATATATATATATATATATATATATATATTTTATAATAAAAAATTATTATATATCCCAAATATTTTATATTTTCTATTTTATATACCCTTTATTTTAAATTAAAAAAATATATTATATCTATATAATATATATAATTTTTTTTTATATTAAATATAAAATTTATTTTAATTATATATATTATTTTAAATTATATATTATATTTTTGTGTATATAATATTAAAATTTTAATTATTATATATATATAATTTATATAATATTATAATATTATATTTTATTTCATAATTCTAATCATATGTATATGTATGTCTATATATTTATTTTAAAAATTTATATTAAAATTTTTATATATATAATATATTATAATATATATTTTATATATATATATTATTATATATATTGCGACCCCCGTGGGTCTTTGTCTCTGTGCAAAACATGTTTTAAACTGAAAAATGATCTGGGCATGTGTTATTTAAAAGGGGACCGGGGAAAACATCCCCGCAACTGGTTTGGACCAAGGAGCGGGGGAACAAGCCAGAGAGACGGGGTTTTGGGTGCTGTCCTGTGAAGACCTGGGTTGTGCCCTTGTGACCGGAAAACTTTTGTTGCCCTTTTTAAAAGGCATTTCGTGCAGTGTGACTGATGGTTTCCCCCGGGTATTGTGCCTGTAGAAAAGTGTACGGGTAAATAACTTGTGTAAAAAAAGGGGAGAGCCTGTCCATTTTGTGTTTTTTTTCGTCCCCTGCCTCCCAAATGGTTTTCCCCTCGGGTTTCTGGGCCCTGTGGTGCTTGGTGCCTTTTGGACTTTTTCATGTTCAGCCCCTGTGGATAACACCCGTCTGTTTTAGCCTGCCTTGTTTTTGGTGGCAGAGAGACGAGGCGGGGCGGCGTAAAAAAATGGTGTCAGAAGGGGGTTTTTGTGAAATTTTGATCAGTGAGACGCGCCGTTTTAAAATTCATGTCCAAAGTTTGGCGGCAGCCTTTGGGAGAGGAGGCAATGACTAAAGGTAGGCCGATTTGAGGTAAGCCGACCAAAAAGGGACCTGATCACTGCCGGCGGGCCCGGGTTATAAGGAGGAAAGGGGCCCAAAGGGCAAAAAGAGCGGGCAAAAAGGGGGGCACGCGAGCAGGGCCCACCACTCGCCCCGGTTTTTGCTAAAGGGAAAGGCGGGGGAACCCTTTTTTCTCCCAAACTTGTTGAGGTCTACAGAGAAAATCTTGCATCTGTAAAGATGGAAACTCACAGTAAAACCGACAAGGCCGGCTACAAGCGTAAAGAGTGAACTGATGGGGGGGTGCAGATTTTTAAAAGGGGGCAGGTTGGGGGTTAGAAGGGAATGAAGGGGGAAAGGCGGCGCACGGGGTAGTAAGGTTCCCAAGAAAAGGGGGGGGCAGACGAGGTTTTTGGCAACAGATGCCAGAGTGTCAGATTTACGGGGGTCTGCCGGGGGTCCGTGGCGGGAAACCCCCGGGCCTCCCCGTGTCTTTTTTGGACCAGTGTTCGCTGCAAAAGGGGGGGGCCCCTCGGAACCGCCCCCTTTGGGGGTATAGGGGGCGGAAAACCTCGGCCCCGGGTAAACCCCCGCCTCTTTGCCCCTCCCCCCCCCCCCCTTCCTCCCCCCGGGCGTGTTAGTTCAGGGGAAAACGCTTTTCTCCATCCTGCACCCCCTCGGCCCCGGACATTCTGTGAAGCGAACCCAGCTAGTACGAGGGGAAGGTGCCCTGTTTCCCCCAAATTTCCAAAATGCGGGCCCTCTGCCCGGGGCCCGGAAGCCCCGAAGAGAAGGCCCTCCCAGCTGGTAAACCCACTAAGGGGCCCCGCGGGGGAAAGTTTTGGGGCATTGCCCCCCATCCCAACATCCCTCTTACACCACGGGCGGAGGCAAATGACTGAAGAAAGGGCAATTTGGGTGAAGCCGAGCCAATGGACCTAATCATTTGCCATGCTGGCCGGTTAAAGGGAAAAAGGGGCAAAAAAGGGCAGAAGAGCGGGCACAGAGGGCCCGCGAGCAGGCGCCCCTCTCGTCAAAGATGCAGGAAAGGGGAAGGCAGGGGAACATTTTTCTCCCAAATTTGTTGAGGTGCTACAGAGCAATTTTGCATCTGTGAAGATGGGAAACTCAGCAGTACCCCCGACAAGGCCTGCTACAGCGGGGGAAGAGGGGAACTGATGGAGAGGTGCAGTTTCCCCGGAAGGGCAGGTTCGGGGTCTGAAAAGGGGAAGTAAAAGGGGGAAAAGGCCCGGCTTTCACGGGGTAAAAGGGTTCAAGCAGAGAAGGCAGACGAGGTTCTGGCAAAAGATGCCAAGTGCCCAGTTTTACTGGGGCCCTGCCGGGGGTCCGGGGGGGGAAAACCCCCGGGGCCTCGCCGTTTTCGTGTTGGGCCAGTGATCGCTGCAAAAGGGCCCTGGGGCCCCCATGGGAAACCGCTTTTTTGGGTTGGGTGGGAAAACTCGCCCCCGGCCCCAACCCCCTCGTTGCCTCCCTCCCCCCCTTTCCCCTCCCCCCCGGGCGTGTTATTTTAAAGGGACGCGTTCTCCTCCTGCAGCCCCCCCGGCCTCCAGACATTCGGGAAGCGAAGCCAGCTGAGTACGAGGGGAAAGGGTGCCCTGTGTCCCCCAAAAATTTTCAAAATGCTGGCATCTGCCCAGGGCTGGAGCCCCAGGGAAGAAAAGGGCCCCTCCCGCTGGTAACAGCATAAGGGGCCCCGCGGTGGAAGGGGTTGGGGGGCATCGGCCGCCACCCCAACATGCCTCTTACCCCAGGTGGCGAGGCTTTAAAACCCCGGGGGGGGGGGGTTTTCGGGCACCACAACCAGGCCGAGGATAGGGGCCTGCTTGAAAAAGGGGAAACCCGTGAGCGTGGCAAGACACTTTTCCCAGCTGGCGCAGGTGTGGGCGCTGGAAAGGAGGTCGTACCCTCCCGGCTGCGGAAAGATGATTGGGGCCCCTGGCTCGCGTTTTCTTTGTTGATGTTTTTGGCAGGACCACAGTTGCAAATAAAAACGTAAAGAAAGGGGCCACCTGAGGACTTGGGCGGGTGGCGCTGGCGGGGGCCCTTGGGGGTTTTTTCGAGGCCTTCCTGAAGCAACGGGGGCCCTGGGGCCCCAGCTGTTTCGGGCCCCGCCGTGCCCTGGCCGGGGCCGAAGGTAAAGGGGAAAAAAGGAGCATTGGGAAGGTGGTCCCCCCCCTTTTCCCAAAGGCCCTTGGGGGTTGGGGCTGCGAGAGGAGGGCACAAAAGGGAAATAAAGGGGCCCAGAGGGAGCGGAGAACAGTCCCCCAAACCCGGACGGATTCTGATGCCTTCCCGCAGTGCTGAAGGACTGTGGTAGGTAGGGGTAACCTCCGAGTGCATGTCCTAAGGTTTAGGAATGGTACAGGCAAAAAAACTCTGGAGAAGGGGGCCGAAACCCACCCCGGGTTTTCCCGGTTTTCCCCGGGCCCCGCCTTGGGAAAGTTTGCCGTCAAAACCAAAACCCCAAACATGAAAGGTGGAGGGCTAAATTTGGAGGGGAAAACCTCCCCGCCTGACAGTGGACACTGGGGCTGAGAAGACCCTAGTGTGGCCTGATTTTTGGCCCTTTTGCAACTTCCGACGCCCCCCCAAGAGACTGTGTGGGGGTCCGGGGCTTGTGTGCAGCTAAAGGGGGCCAGTGGAGGCTCGTATTGGCGTGGGCAGCAGGGTTTGCAGCGGCTGCCTTTATAGGGTTGGCCGACAAAAACAGCATTCCCTTGCTGGGGCCTTGAATACCTGACGCAGAGTGGGGCCCGTGGTCGCCCTTTTGGGAAGTTTGGTGGGGTGCACGGAAGATGGCCCTTGCTTCCAGGGGTTTTGGTTTTGCAGAGGGGTTACTGCTGAGCCCCGGGAAAACCTTTCCCCCCAAGGACAGATCTAAATCCGGTGTCACTGTCAAGAGTGAGCGTGGGTAAGGGCCTCATGGAGCCCATTAAACCCCCTTTCAGCTGGCTGGGGCGTAGCTTTGGGGAGGGGACCCTTGTTGGACCAGGGGGGGGGGAAATTTACAGTGTTGGTATTTAACTTTCTCCGATAAGGCCCAAAAGGGTGCCAGCGGGTTCAAACCCTGGGCCTTGTGAGGAAGTGGAGCGCCCCAGAAAGTCGTGGGGGAAACGGGAGTTTTTTTGGTTTTGGGGGCCGTTCCCCTATTTTCCTCGAGGCCCCTTGGGGGCCTGGACGCCGAAACCCTTTAAGGGGGGGAAGCACAGACTGAAAAGATCGTCACACCCTGTCCGATGCAGAGGTTTTTTAGCGGGGATAAACTTGGACCTGGGCCGAAACGGGGTTGGTAAAGCCCCACTTAACAGGGAAAATATTTTTGCCCATAAAGACCCCCCCCCCGACGTATTGCCCCCAACCAAAAGAAGGGGATGCAGCGCACTGTCAGTGAGCTGGCGGCACAGGGGGTGATTGAAGGGTCAAAAACCCCATGGCCCATCAGCGTAGTCCTGGTGAAGAAAAGGCGGCAAAACAACCTTCTGTGTGGACTCCCCGGCCCGCGGGAATGACATGACTTTCAGGACTCTCCCCTTTGGGGGGGAAAATTTGGGATACAAAACTCGTGCATTGGGGGGGGCCATGGGGTTCCCACACCGACCTGAAGTGGGGTTATCACCAGGTGGAGGGGGCCGGAAAGAGGACAAGCCAAAGACTCCCTTTTTCCTTCGGGAAAAGCCTGGGGCCCTTTAAACGTCAAAGCCCCTTTTGGGCTCTGCAATGCCCCTGGTTGTTTTGACGTCTGATGAGAGGGTATTGGATGGCCTGCATTTGGAAAAATGGCCCTTTTTCCACTTTATGACGTCATCGTCTTCGGGGGCAAACCCTTTGAGGAGGGGCTGGAGCGGCTAGAGGAATACAAAAGCGGTTTTTAGGAAGGCCAACCCAAAATTTGCCCCAAGAAAAAGCTTGTATTCCAGCATGAGGGGCCCCTTTCCCGGGGCTGTAGTCAGTCCCAAAACCTGGGGCGCCCGCCCACGAAGGTTTGGGGGTGGTGGAAAGTGGCCAGTTCCCCCCAAAGTGGCGGGAATTTAGGGGCTACCTGGGCCTGTGCACATACTTTCCGGCCCCTTTGTCCGGGCTTCGCCATGTAAACGGCTTTCCCCCCCCGACTTACACAAAAGGGGACGCTTCCGTGGGACGAGGCCTTTTCAGTTTCCCGCATTTGCCAAACCTTTAAGAAGGCCCCCCGTGGAAACACAGGTTTTTGCCCTATCCGGACCCAAGCTCCCCTCCTGTTTTTGGGCACTGAAAGCTAGGCGAAAGGGTCGGGGGAGTTTTGTCACAGATAAAGGAGGGAAAGTATGTCCCTGGCCTACTACAGTGCCAAGTTTTCCCGCAGCCCGACCCCAACTATTTTGTGACAAGGAAAAAGTTGTGGTGGGGTGAAGAGTCTCGACACTTTTACCTAAAACCCTACGGGGCCCCAGTTTTACCATCCGGGCTGACCATGCTGCCCTACAGTGGTTGAATCACTGAGGTGCAGAGGGGCCCCTTACAAAAGGGGGTTAGGGGGGCCCCTTTAAAGTACAACTACCCCATCGCCACCGCCCGGGGGCGTGTCCATTTCAATGCACAGCCTGAGTCCCACGCCCCCTTGAGGCTGTTGCTCAAAATGTGTCCCAAAAGGGCTCTGATCTGTTGCCTTTCCCTCGGCAGGTGCTGGGAAAGTGGGCCCCCTAAAGGGGGTGATAGTGGCGTAAGGGAAAAAACGTAGGACTCTGAACCCTTTCTCCCCTTGTCCCCTGGCCCTTTAGGCTCTCGTGGGCGCCCCATTGGGGGTCGTGGCTGCGGGGAGCCCACCCCCAAAATGTCCCGGTGGAAGTGGGGGCATTACGATTGGTTTAAAGCGGGTTTTTTTAGTGAAGCGCTGGGTGCAGTTTTATTTAAGTGGACAGTGGAAAACGTGGGTAGTTGTAGTACCCAGAGCCATGCCTGCTGATTGTTTTAGGGAAATTAAAAATGCCGGTGTTACCCTTTGGGGGACTTTGGGGGGAAAAAGGGCCCTGAGCCCCCTCCTCAACGCTTCTTTCTGGGGGGGCATGAGAAAATGACGTTCCCGAGGGGGGTTTTGAGCATGTATGTGTCAGTGAAAAAGAAAGGGGCCCCCCTAAAAAACCGTGCCCCGTTACAGTTACTGTGTGGGAGCAAACCCCTGGAAGGGGGGCAATAGACATTGCGGTCCGCTGCCCCTCAAAGCCAAAAAGGAAACCGATACATCTGTGTGGGGAATGGACTATTTTTTAAAATGGCCTGAGGCATTGCACTACCCAACCACGAGGCCGAGACCGTGGGTGGCTTTTTTTGTGAAAAGTTTTTATTACCCGGGTTTTGGTGGGGCCTTCTGAACTGCCCCCTGACCATGACCGTGGTTTTTAGTCACGGGGGTTTTTTGTAGTGTTCGAACTGTTAGGGGGGGCGCAAGACCGGACGACACCCCTCCCTCCCCCAGGGCCGATTTGGGAGGGGGAGCGGGTTTTTTCCGTACCCTTGCTCAAAAATTTAGCCAAAAATTGCAGGGGAAAATCAGGAAGACTGGGGTGTCCCAAGGGTGCCCGCCATTTCTCATGGCCCCACCGGGCTGCTGTGCAAAGAGGTAACAGGCTTCAAACCCCGCCCCCACTCATGTTTGGGTGTGGCTCAGGCTAAAAAGTGGATTTTGGGCCCCCAGGGCGGCCCCCCGACCCGGGGCTTGGGCCCAAATGTCACATCCAGCTATGCAGTGGCACTGCAGGGAACCCCGGGGGGAGGGCCCGACGGGGGCGGGGAAGCTCAAGGTGCCGGCCCTGCCCTGAAGGAGACCTATGACCGGCGCATGAGGGAAGTTTAGGGACAAATAGGGGACAGGTGTGGGTGGGATAAACCCGGGGTCGGGAACCCAGGGGTCTCGCCGAAGCTACAGAGCCCCTGGGAGAGGGCGAAAACGACCGTCTGTCCACGTGGACCGGCTGTTGGGGTTTTCCATGGGCCCGGGAAACTACCCCCTGGGGGGTGGTAAAAAAATGACGCTTTGCCCCCGTAGCGGCGATGAGGACGTGGCAACGGGTTTACCGAGATGGGGGACGGAATTGGACCGGGGAGGGCCCAGGGAACCCGACGTCCCCAAAGGTGACCATACCCCGGTCTTGGGGCGAAAATACCCCTCTGGTTTTCCAAATAGCCAAACTCCCCCGCCCACCCCCTCCCCGAGCGAACCCCCCCGAAAGGGGGCGAAAAAAGCCCCCGCTGAAGGAAAAATTTTTTTGTTTCTGAGAACTGATATTTCAATTACGGTTCTTTTTTTTGAAAGAATTTTGTTTTTTTCCTGAGGGCTAATTTTTATGTAAAAATTTTTTGTTTTTTTGTTTTCATGTTTAGGTTTCAAGCAGACGGGGGCGTCTGCTTGATAGGGGGGGATAGTGGCCCACGCCCGTGGGGCTTTGTCTCTGTGCGAAACAGGGGGTTTTTTAAAAAAAAAGGATGACTGGGCCCTGTGTTTTAAAATGAAGGGACCTGGGCAAAAAAATGCCGCAAATTTGTGAGCAGGGAGCGGAGGAACAAGCCAGAGGAGAGCCCGGGTTTGGGGGCTGCTCCTGTGAAGCCCCTTGGGGTCCCTTGTGACCTTATAAAATTTTTGGGTTTCCCGTTAAAAAAAAGCCCCCCGGGGGATCTGCAGTGGGGGACATGATGGTTTTTCCCCCCTGTATTGGGGCCTGTAGAAAAGTGTCGGGTAAATAACTTTTTGTAAATTAAAGGGAAAAACTGTCATTTTGGGGGTTTTTTTCTGCCCCGCCTCCCCCAAGTGGGTTTCCCCCCCGTGGGGTTCTGGGACCCTGTGGGTTTTTGGGGCCTCTTGGGGCTTTCAGTGTTTTACGACCCTGTGGATAACACGCCGTCTGCTTACCTTCCTTGTGTTGGGGGGCAGAGAGCGGGCGGGCCCGGGGTAACAATTATAATATAATATATATATATATTTATATATATTAATATATATATATATTATATTTTTTCATTTTAAAAAAAAGAATATATATTGAAAACATTTATATTTTTCATATAGTATATAAAATTTATATATTATATATTTAATATATAAAATTATATCTATATATAAAATATATTTTACATATAATATTTTTAAATTTTTATATATATATATATATATATATATATAAAATATTAATTTATAAAATTTTTATTTCAAATATGTAAAAATAAATTATATATATATATTTTTAATATAATATATTTTTATAAAATATATTATATATTATATATATATACATATACCTATGGTTTTAATATCCCTATTCACATATTTTATTATATATATATATTTTATATTTTATCTTTTATATATAGATATATATTATCCTTCTATAAAATTTCATATATATATGTATATTTTTATTAAATTTTTATATAATATATAATTATATATATATAATTAAAATCTAAATATCATATATATACATATATATATGTTTATTATTTTGTATATATTTATTATATATAATATTATATATAAAATGTTCAAAAATTCACATATATTAATATTATTTTTTTTTATATATATATATATATATATATAAATATTAATATATATATATAATATTAAAATATATCTAAATTTTCAAAATATTATATTTATATATAATTTATTATTTAAAATATTATAAAATTTTTTTATATATTATACCCCCAACACAAAAACACCCCAAACCCCCACCCCCACCCCACACACACAAACCCACACCCCCACATATAAATAAAGAATGTATACGTAGATATATTTTAATGTATGTTTATACACACATAAATACATCACGCGCGAGCACACACACACACACATTGCATCACTCACACCTTATATAAACCCATTATACACACCACTACAGTCTAACCTGTTGCTCACTGTTATCAGACATTAGCATTATTTAAAAAAAATTAAAAAAGAAACTTCTTATCAATAAAACTAATTCACACTAAACAGGCCCCTTTCCCCCCGGCCACAATTACAGACCTGACATTCACGGGCCTTCCTCACACCTGTTTACACGTGAGCATCCTCTCTTCCATTTCCCAGTAAGACGCAACCCCTTCGCCGATTTCCTGTAAAATTTTTTCATATTTTGAGAGTCTCCGCATGCTAAAGTCCCCACAACTAAACCGCCCTTTAAAAATTTTAGCTTTCCCCCTCTAAGGTGAGCCATCTTGGGGGGCTGGCTCACTGGAGAGGGGTGACAAATGGGTTTTAAAAAAGAGCCTCTCCCCCTGGGGTTTCACTTAAACCCCCGTGTTCCCGTGCATGGGGATCCTTGTTCGCTTTGGAGACGAGGGGCCTGGAGGTTGAGCGATGCCCCTGCCTGAGTCCCCCCTTTGGGGCTAGCAACACCCTCTTTGGTCCCTTATTCCCGCAAGATGGGTGGCCCCGACACTGGCCCGGTAAAGGGCAAACCGGCTGGGGGCTGTTGGGACTCACACAGGGCCCCCGAGTTACGTTACAATGGTTTTTTGATTGTTATAAACCCCCTCCCAAACCCCCATAACTGTTTAAAAAATAAGTCTAACATAAACTAAACATAAGCTTTCCCCTTTTTGGACTCCGTGGCGGGGGGGGCGTAAAGGGGGAAAAAACTACTCCAAAATTTATGGGAAACAATTCATCCAAAAATTCCCCACAAAACCCAGACAAAAATTGACAAATCTTTCAAGACATTAAAACCTGGCAATCCCTGTGGCCCTTTTTGTGGGAAGAGAAAATCAAAAATACAGACCAGGGTTACTTCCAAATCTAAAAAAAAACTGACTTCCCTCAGAATTCCCCCGTGACCGAAAAAAGGGTTTTTAAATTACTGATTATTTCAAACTAAACTCCGTGTCAACAGCTAAAATCTTAGCGGGGGAAAAACCCTTTTTAGATTTGGAAATTTTTTAATTTTTTAAAAAAAGTTTTTTAAAAATTTCCCCCTTTAATATATGTAATTTTTTTAATAAAAATTAATATTATATTAAAATCGATTTTAAAAAAAATTTTGCCTATAGGGAAAGAAATTATTTCATAAAAATTATGCAGGGTTAAATTTCAAATTTCAAATTTTTATCACCTAAGGAATTTTAAAAATACCTATGTCACAATCCTCCCCCCAAAACATTTTTTTAGTGTAATGGGGGGGACAAGTACAAACCCCGTATGTATGGAAATTTTTTCTGTAAATTTGTACTGGAAAAACAAAATTGGGTTTTCATTCTTTTTCGGGCCCCAAGAGTTTTAGAATCAGGCCCTGTGAGATGCTCCAGAGGGGGATCCCCTTTCTTGGTTTAGCTGACACATTTGGGACACTCCTTTTGTCTGGGAGGATTTTGCTATCTTTTCTTCAGGCAGGGGGTTTATATGGATGTGTCTTTCCCTGTCTTATGCACGTGTTCCATACCCATGCTAAGTTGGGGTTTCAGAGTTAACAGGGAACTACTGTCTCCCGACTCTGTTGAAACCTCTTTTTGCACTCCCCCCGCCCCTTTGGGTGGGGTCAAGGGTTTTATTGCTTTGGGGGGTCATTTTAAATGCATTAATGCAGATTTTTTTTTGCTCTGAAACTTGTTTTGGGATTCTCAGCCACCATTGGGACTGGTCTGGTATTCCCTTACTTTTGGGGAAGGGGTGCTTGAAAACATTTGGAAATTTTAAATTCCCCAGTCCTTGCATACTGCAGGGTTTTCTAAAAAGTTCCCTCGGCATGGGTTTAAGTCCCATCTCTGCAAATCCATTGGCTGGAAAAACCAAATTTACCTCCCCCAAAATTTGGAAAGTGGTTTTTTCCAAGACCTTCCAAGTGAAAATCAACTTTGTATCAGAAAAAACAATTGGAGAAAAGTCCCAAATTTTGAATTTTGGAAAAGTGTGGGAGTGCCACTGTTTTGTAAAACTGCATCTCTCTTTTAAACAAGGTCTTTAAGGCCTTTCCTCAAGGGGTTTTCACAAAAGGGCTCCCCAGGATGATGTCGACCATTGAATCTCCCCCCATTAAAAAATGGGTGAGGCAAAACCCAAGTAATCTTCCAAAAAACTTTTAAATTTTTATATGTGAAGGAAGGGAGAAGGATCCACAGTGTAAAGTCATGTCAAGCCCATTCCCCACAGCCTTCCCCCTGTTTTTTTTCCTGTAGGGGATGGGCCCGGAAGGGAAAAATCCTGATGTAAAGATCACTTGGGTAACCCTCCATGGGTTTCCAAATTTTCAAAAATCCCTAATGGGGTTGGGGAATTTTGGGAAACCTTTTCAGGGAAATTTGGACATTTTCCCTGGCATAACTCTTTGTAGGGATACACAAAATGGGTTTTCATGAAGCTCTCAGATGTTGGGTTTTTTCCCTTTTGGGGATTTTTTCATAAAAAACCCCAATCCATTTGGGTTAGGGTATCCATTTTTTTCAAAGGGTTTAAAAACTACCCTTTTTTAAAAAGGTGTTTTTTAGCACCTGTGGTTAAGGCCTGCCCCCCACCTTTAAGAACTATGCCTTTCCATTAAAATTTTTTTAAATAAACCCATTTTAAGGGTTTTTTTTACTGTGGGAAATTTGAAATTTCCCCAGGCTTCCTTTGGGGCCCGGGTCAAAAATTTCTTTCTTTGGTTCAGAAAAAGTCCCGTCTACAGCAAGGCCCCTTGGGTGTGGTAACTGGAGCTGTCCCAATGAGACCCCTGAAAACCTTGGGCTGGGGCTCCAAAGGCCTTTTTTTTCTGGTGGAACAACTCACAGGAGGCAGTTTTTAGCCCTTAATTTTTGGGAAAACTGGGTTTTAATGGTAGTGTCAGAGTTGTTTTAAGCCCATTTATTGCATGAAGTGATGTGAATCCAGTGGTTTGGGCCAGTTCGAAAACTAACCAAAAGGTTGTAGCCCTGTGTTAAGCCGCACACATTGACTATGTTTCCATTTGAAAAGAAACCTATTAATTTCTTACCTTGAAATTTAAATTTACAGTTTCCTTTTTCAAATTTGTTCTTGGTTACAGCTTTGAGCAGACCCTTGGATTGTAGCTGGGCTGCTTCACACGATATTGACCTGACGGTGCTCCATAGGCCTTATGATTTGTAACCACACATTACAGCAGACGGGTTTTGGTTGTCAAATTGTTCTAAAAATTTTGGAGAGGGAGGGTCCAAAGACAAATGGCAGATGGAAAGCATTTGCATAGGGTTGGGAACATATGGCTTTACCTTGAGGTGGTACCATGCCAACTTAACTGATTCTGGAAGGACTAACATTTCAAAAGCTAGAAGGAGAGCTGGTGTCGACTGTTCCAAACCATCAACTTTCTTCTTAAAACGTTTTACTGCCACTACATTAAAATTCTTTAGTTCTAACAGTTTCTCCTTAGAATATCTCATCAGGTCTCGGGAAAAGAGAATTCCCTTACAATGATTGAGTGTTTTGTGAGGAGAACATGTGACTTGAGCCCCAGGTATGTTGCATATTGCATGCATACGGTCAGTCATCTGGGGAATGATACCTTAATTATCAGGCTGTGGGGTGATACAACGATCGCGTTCACACACCTCAGCTATCTTCTGATCTACTTCAAGAATATCAAGATCCATGATTGATACACCATCAATGTTCTTCACCACTAGGCACTTATTATATGAGATACTTTCATATTAACCACATAAGATTTCCTTATTGGATTGGATCCTGCTTTGGGAACCCGGGAACCATTACAATTCCAATTCTTGCCCTTTGAAAACTGGAGAGGTTTTCCCAAAATGACATGCGACGTTTCAGGGGATTGTGTACGTCGTCAGGGAGAGAGCTAGTTCTTTGTAAATTTGTAGAAATCATACAACTTAGAATTCTTCATTTCCTCTATAGTTGGGGCTCAAAATCTCCCAACAGCTACTATTACAGTACTGATGGCAGTTGCAGGACCTATGCGCTACTGACTAGGCAGTGCTTGCTGTACCTTGGCCATATCTGACCAGCCGATAGACTTGACAAAGCCTTGATGAAGTCACCTGTCTAACCAGAATAGACGACCAAAGAGGTGTGTTGCTAGCTGCAGGGTGCAGCGTGCAGCATCTAGTAATATAGGACGCCATGCATACATACACATATAGGAGAGTTCTCCTTGGTCCAAGATGGAATGAACCAGGGGTGGGTGCACCATCCCCTCTCAAAGGCTTTGGTACACCAAGAAGCCATTTTGTCTCATCCCTCACTGGTCTGGCTCACCAGATCATTGAGACCTCAAGCCCCCCAACCGCGGCAAGGCGGCTCCAGTTAGGGGGGACCGAGATAGGAGCACAAGCTGCATCAGTTAAACTAGCAGCTGCTTCCATGATCAAAACCCAGAATACAAGCTGATAGGGCAGTCCGAAACGACTTAGGATGGAGACAGACTCTGAGAGAGGCGTCTCTCACAGTTTAAGGTTCCTTTTTAAACCTGAAAGCATTGGAGATGCAGATATTTTGATTTTGATTATTTCGAAATATCTGCCGCGTCAATAACTAAAGTCATTAGCGACAAATACCTTGATAGATGAAAATATTAAAATATTTATTGATAGATTTTTAAAGTTTTAAATATCTTACAATATTAAAAATCAAAGCA
>NC_051391.1:32957936-32962936 GCF_015228065.2 Penaeus monodon | reverse complement strand
AATCTTTTAGTCTTCAATTTATTTCTTTCTTTGCTTTCATCATCCCTCATTCTTCAATTCCTTTTTCCCCTTTCCCCTTTTTTCTAACTCCCTCCCCATTCCCTCTCATCTTACTATCCTCTCCTCGCAACAAATTTTTTTGACTTTATTCTGAAGATTTAAAAACTAACGCAAACGGAAGTTCTAATGCGCACGTCCCTTTCAAAGCACCACGGAGACAGATTTAATGTAAGCCCTAAAAAATCTAGCCACTCACCTAAAAATTTTCGTTGCTGCTGTTTTAATAACGTTTTTTAATTATAACATTATTTATCAATTATTGCACTCCCCCCTTTTCTCTTTAGAAAAAAAAAAAAATTTTCTCTATTCTGGGAAACCCTGGGACTTTACCAAGGGGGCTTTAATTTTAATACATAGTGGGATACCCCCAAAAAAATTTATACATTTCTAACCAGCACTAAAAAAAATAATATAAAAATAATAATAATATTAATAAAAATAATAATGAGATAAAATATTAATATAAATAATAATAATAATAAAAATTTTTAAATTATAGAAAAGAATGAGAAAAATTTTTATGTATATGAATAAATGTATGATAAAAATGATATAATAAAATAGTAATATAATGAAAAATAATTATGTTGAAATAAAATGATAGAAATAATAATGATGATGGAATAATTATGATAAAATGAAATAATATAAAAAATATTTAAGAATAATGATAATACTGTTGCTATTTTTGTCACTATCTTATCTTAATAATTATGATAACAAAGTAATGTAATGATACAATCTGGATAAAGTATAAGAAAAAGTATGAAGTCCTAATGAGTATCTGAAATAACGCTAGTGATAAATAATATAACTAAAATATTATTACTGTGGACTGTTGTGCAGAATTAACGCTATTAACATTATAATTATGCTCTTTCTCTGTAATAAAACAAATTTTATGAACTTCTATTCTGACATTGCCAATATTAATATAATATATAGTATATATATATATTATAATTTATATATATATATATATATAAATATATAAATTTTAATATTATAATTATATGTAATATTTATGTTGTGTTTGCTGTGTGTTGTTATTTGTTGCTGTGTTTAATATATTATATTTATAACATCATCATTGTATATTAATCAATCATAATCATCATCATATAATTATATCATCATCATATCATCATCATCTCATAATATATAATCATATATTATCATTATACTATCATTATCATTATCATTATCTTATCATTTATTACATATCATCATCATTAATATCTCTTCATCATCATATAATAATATCATTATCATCATAATAATTTCATTGTCATCATCATTTAATTATTATTATCTATTATTAATGATATAAATCCAACATCAGATATTATATTATTGTTTTATAATGTTATTGCTTACTATCATCTTTTATAAGATAATAGGGAATAATACAAAATAATAATGACATATACATTCTGCATTAATATAATAGAGTCTATTAAATTTCTATCTCGATCTTTTATTGCCCGCATCAATTCATCTTTTATAAACAAATTATAATTCCCTCTTAACGATTCCAATTGACCAATTCTCCGTCGAAACTTCATTATAACAAAGTTGGTGGACTTATGAGTGTTGTCTGTCATTAACGAACAGGCAGCTCTCGGGTTATGTTTATGATTTATTTAAATGTAAATACATGGGTGTTGTGGTGTGACAATTGAAAAGACGCACTACACACACAGAACCAACTAACACAACCACAACACACACAAATACCACACACAAAACATAACACACACAGAAACATTATTATATATATAATATATATATATATTATATCATATTTATATATATATATATATAATATATATATATATATATTATAAATAATATATTATCTATTTTTCATAAAAATATCATATAACAATATAAAATTATTATAATATATTATATATATTAGTTATATTATATCAAACAATATAATATATATAATATTTATATATTTTAATTATATTTTATAATATATATATACTATATAGAAAATATAGAACAATAACACAATAACACACAAAAACCACACACAAAAACCGACAAATATATTTATATATAATCAATAATATATTATAATAATTGATTAATAATATATATATACTTCAGATATATATATGATATAATTATTTGGATAATTATATTTATAAAAATTAAATTATCATTATTAATAATTCTTACATATTTATATAATATATTATAAAAATTATTATAAATAAAATATGTGTATTATTATATCATTATACTAATAAAGTCATTAACTTATGACCACACAAACATATATAACATATATATAAGATATAATTAATGATATACATTAATAATAATAATAATATACATAATATGATAATTATTATCACATATATATATATAATATATAAAATATATATAATACTAAATTATTAATATATAAATAAATATAATATATAGTAAGTATAATAATTATATATATTATATATTATATATATATATATCTCATATATATACATCTTCTATTATATATATAATATATAATTTTATTGTGTGTGTGTGTTGTATTTTATATATTTTGAACCATATGAAATAGTATATAATTTTTCCGCGTTCTCGTATACGGGGAAAACACACCCTGCATTTTCAAAATAAAGCGACATATTACCAATTTCATAAGCTGATATAGCTTATAATACTATCATTAACATATAAATAATATACAAATCTATATTTATATTATTTATTTCATCTGACGGTATAGTGTGTAATATATCAAGAGATACAAAAAAATGTGTATTATATATATAATATATATATATAATATATATATATATATATATATATATATATATATATATGTATATTATATATATATATATATATGTATATATATAATCATATATTTATATTATATATATATATATTATATATATATCTTATATTATATATTACATTCATAATATACTTAATTATAATATTACATCTATAATATGATATAATTAATATATATAATATATTATATTTATATATTATATATTAAGTAGTTTTTTTTTTTTTTTTTTTTTTTTTTTTTTTTTTCTTTCTTTTTCTTTTCATCATCTTTTATATAACATATTGTATTATATAATATACGTATTGTCTATAATTCACTATACAAAGGGTTATAATTATAGCGTTTGTATATAAACTAAATATAGATATACGATATAGTATTATATCTTTAAATCGTAAACCATTATATATATTATAGATATAAAAATATTATATAATATATATATATAACATATATAATCCATATACAAAATATTATATAATATATATATATATATATACACATACAATATATAAATAACATAAAATATATTATATATTATATATTATATATATAATATATTATTATATATATAATATATATATATATATATATATATATTATATATATATATATATAATCTGGGGGACAAACCCCCCCCGTGAAAATATATAACTACTACTATATCTATATCTATATATATATATATTATAATTTTCATATATATAATATACACACACACACAACTACACATACATATATATATTATTTTAAGATTATATATAATATATATATATATATTATATAATTATATATATATATTTATTACATGTGTGCGTTTGTGCTGTTGTTTTGTGTGTTCATTCGTGTCTGTCTAATGTGTTCCGGGTATATAAATTTATATTTACTATAATATAGTATTATATAAAATATATAATATCTTAAATAGTATCAATAGTACCATTTATTTTTTTTTCTTCTTTCTTCACTTCTTATTTACTGTTTTTTTTTTTTTTTTTTTTTTCGGGAAGATTCCGTCTAGGATAACAAGTAAATTTATTGAGAAGTACTGATATTTTATTAGATTGTCTAATTGATTTTAATTATGGAAATTTATTTAAACACTTTAACCTCATTAAATAGAGCTTATATGTTAAATGTAAAAAAAAAAAAAATTGCGAAGATATAATAAACCTCAAAACGTCTTTTGTATTGTAAAATATCATTTGATCATTTTATACAACAAGTTTATATTAATTATTGTTATAATTGAATATTTGTTTATTAGCTATGACCTTAACTCCTGTACTACTATTTTTCCTGTGAATGTTTTCGTAATATTGGATTATTTATCTGAGACCCACCTATAGAATATCAACCATAACGAACCATTGTATAAACTAGACTCCTAATACTTTTTCGGGGATTTAAAACTCAATACAGAAAAATCATTTAGAAGTCTTTCTTAATTTAACAAGTCTAAATGATAAAACTATGGAAAACTCCAATTATACACTGAAAATTTAACACTTAGGGCTTGTTTCATTATATGGTTTACATGTAACCATTATGGTGAAGCCCCTAAAGGGTTTTCTGCTTTTTGGAGTTCATTCGATCAAAGATTTCCAATGTTATATATCTGTGTTTCTCATTAACTATAAGAAAAGTTTCTTACGTATCCTTTCCTCGAATATCAACACTAAGTCAGTTAACCAAACGCTCGATTCGCTAAGGGTTTTTAAACATATCGCTGATTGCATTCATTCTCAACATGGAAAAAAAAAACTAACAAAAATTCACGAGGAAACAACAATATAACGATACTGATAAATAATTTTGGCTTAAGAAGCCCGAGATATTAATTATTTTAAACCAAACAACCCATTAAAATTTTACTTAATGATTATATCTTATGTTTTTAAAAATAGGTTTGTTTATTGATTATTTCACATCAGAGAAGGTATCAGAGGCATTCTAAATATTATTTTGGGCAGAACGTTTCTTGTCTCCAAAGTTTACATAGGTGGGACATTGTGGAAAGGGAATAACTAAGGCCTGTAATGAAAGTGTTTCTAAAATAATATAAAATGGAAAATATGTAAAAAGGGATAGCGGAAAAGTGGAAAAATATAGGGTTTATATATCT
>NC_051391.1:32935436-32947936 GCF_015228065.2 Penaeus monodon | reverse complement strand
TAATAGTAGTAGTAAAAGTAAAAATGTTAATAGCAACAATGAAAATGATGATAATGATTGTTATGGTAATAATAACAATGATAATGATTATGATAACAATAACAATGATATTAATGATGATACTAATGATAGCAATGACAACAAAAACAATCAGATGGAGCAATAATAGCAACAATATTATAAATGACAAAATAATAATATTGCGATAACAAGAAAATTAACAAAAATAGCCATAAATGATAGAGAATTCCACATCTTCCGGCAAAGACAAAATGCAATATTTTATTTGCTCGGACAGGATCCATTACACAGGTGAGAGAACCAGAGCAAAGGTGCACAGCGTCAACGTTGCCATGGTAACCTCCTCCCACTCTTTCCACTTCAATCCCCCTCCCCCCTCCTTTACCCCCCACTCCTGCCACGTATGCACTCGTTTCTAGAAAGTGATTAAAGGTATAAGCCATCTGAGATGTATAGATTTTTAATATCAATTTCCAATATTTGTTGTTTATCATCATCACCTTTATTTGATAAAATTATTATATTACAATTAATGTTATTGTTATATCAATAATTGATAATGTTATGACAATAATACATATTATCATCGTAATGCTAATTTATGTGATTATCATAACAATGAATTAACATTATTACCATTAGTGTTTTTATTACTGTAGATATTGATATTATCGTTATTAACATTATTCCTATCATTATTGATAATGCTATTCGTCCTTATCATTATTAACATTTTTATTCTTATTATTGTTAATAATAGCATGGTTACTATTATTATATTATAACTATTTCCTAGTTTTATTATTATCTTTATTGTTATTATTCTTACTATCATTAATATTATCATTATTACTGTTATATTATTCTCATTATTATAATTTCCATTATCATTATATTTTTGTTTTATTCTCATCGTCGTACTTATCCTTATTATTATTACTATTATTGTTATTATCAATATGGTATGATTATTATTATTATTATTATTATTATATTGTCATTATCATTATTATTGTTATCATTATTACTGTTGTTGTTATTGTTATTATTCTCATTATTATTACTACTATTACTATTACCATTATTTATATCATTATCAATATCATCACTGAAATCATTAGTGATGCTGAGTCTTATCATTGACAATATTATTATTATTCATTATTATCATTATCGTTCTCATTATTTTTATTACACATATCTTGTTGTCGCAAAAATTGTTGGTTATATAGATTTTTTTTATAATAAGGACAGTGATGATAGTGTGTCAGATAAAATAACAAAAGAGCATATATATATATATGGTAATATTAATGACACCGATAATGATGTTAATGATAACAATAATGGTACAATAAAGATAATATTGATAGGGATGATATTAACAGTCACAATGATAATGATAATGTTATAATAACAATACTGATAACGATAATGATAACAAAGCAATAAAAAAAATAATGATAATAACCACAACTACAAAAAAACAATGATTATGATAATAATAGTTTTACTGATAATAATTATGATTATGATAATAGTAATGATAATACTCTTCATAACGATGAAAATAGTAACTTTTAATAATAATAATGATGATGAAGATGATGATGATAATTATGATGAGATAATACCAATAATGGCAAAAACGGTAATAATGATAATAATAATAATAATAATAATAATAATAAAAATGATAATAATGATAATGATAATAGTGTTGCGGACAGTAATAATGATTAAGAAATAATGATTGTGATGTTATTAATAATAACAATAATAATATTAACAGTAATAGCAATAGTAATAGTAATAATAATATCAATTATAACAATAATCATGATGATATCAATTATAACAATAATCATGATAATATCAATTATAACAATAATAATGATACATTAACATCAGCAGCAATAACAATAATGATAATGATGATAACAATGATGATAATAATATACCAATAACAAAACAATAATAATAATGATAATACAAACACAAATGTAAATAATAATGATAATAATAATAATGATAATGATAATTAGAAATAATTACAACAACAACAATAGTAATAATAACAATAATAATAATAATAATAATAACAAAATAATAATAATAATAATCATGATATAAATAATAACTGCAAAAACACCATTGCTACTAAAAATGTTAAAATATATAAAAGAACTGAAGGTAGGCAGTTGATGTCACCGGAGCGAGAACGTTCGTAGAAAAGAGTGAGAGATGAAGATATCATCTGCTGTCGTAATTCCAGTTACGTGTGAGCATCGTAGCATCCGACGGAGATAGCTTTAACGGGGAGATAAGAATATTAGTAGAGAGGATGGAGAAATACGTGAGATATAAAAAAAGTAGCATAATACTGATGGAAGTAATGATAATGCCAGCAATAATGATAATAAGGAAAATAAAAATGAAAATAGTGATTATTAAGATAATGATAAGGATAACAATATCGATAATGATAATAATAATAAGAAGAAAAAGAAGACGGGAAATAATAATAATAACAATTATCATAATAATAATGATTATTACGATTATCTAATAATAATAATAATGATAAAAATAATAATATAACAACAACAACAATAATGATAATAATAATAATAATAATAAGAAGAATATTAATAACAATAGCAATAATAATATTAATAATAATGATGATGATAATAATAATAATAATAGAAATAATGATGATAATGCTAAAAATAATAAGAAGGAATGTGAAAATAATAATGAAAAAACAATTATTATAAAAACAATAATAAAAAAAAATATGATAATAAAAACAATGATATTAATGATAATGATACGAATAATAATAATGATAATAATAATAATAATAATAATAATAATAATAATAATAATAATAATAATAATAATAAAATAATAATAAATAATAATAATAATAATAATAATAATAATGAATAATAATAATAACAATAATAATAATAATAACAACAACAACAACAACAACAACAACAACAATGATAAAAATAAAAGTGATAATAACACTGATAATAATATGTTATATTTGTTTTTTATTGCAGAAATTCAAAAGCTGATCTGTTTGGTCTATATATGTTACGAGAAAATTCTGCTCATATGACTTTATTTTTACTTACGTTACGATGAAAAGTAATACCAAACAGTGACCTTGTATCATTATTACGACAAAAGAGTTTATTGAACAATGATCCGCATTATCTATTTTACTTACCTGTCAATTGCATATCTATATCTATTAACTTATTTTTATTTCTGTATTTTCACTGTCGTAGGATGAATGCACGTTGAATGTCATCCAGTGCTCTAAACAGCTGCTTACAATATATCAAAGGAATGAAAATCAATCTATCTACTCAAGTTTGCATTTACTCATAGTAGAGAGAGGGAGAAAAAATCAAAGAGTGACCTGGTTTTGCAACGTCCGGCGATTGCAGGTGAGAAGCAATAACAGAGCAGCCAGGTACGGCCTCTATTGTAGTGTCGATTGTGCTGTGTCGGGTGCATTGCTGGCTTTGAATTGATAGGTTTCAGGACCTTTATATATATTTCCTTAAACGTCGGAAATATAGAAATGATTCTTTTTTTCTTTTTTTGTGGGAGTTTGTTCTCAGATAAAGATCGACGTGGAAATTGGTTTGTGTCAACATGTACATGGATTTTTCTTATAGTTGGCAACATTCAGTCTGTATTTTGTATCCCAGTGAGTCATACACGAAAAAAAAAAAATACAAAAGGCTTTTAAAGATAAAGCTTCTTTTAACACGAAATATCCATTAGCTACTGACAATTAAAGAGTATTTCCTTCCTTATCTTCACCTCTCCCCGCCTACTCCAACAATACTCCCACCACTACTTCTTCCCCACCCCCCCTCGATTTCCCTTATCTCCCAACACCCAATTTTACTCCCCTACCCCAATTTCCATGTTTACACCACACCCAATTTCATTCCCCTCCCCTCCGACCTCCCATTCTATCCCATACCCCCTGACCCAATTTCACTCTCCAATTCTCCCCCAAACCCCCCACACCATTTTCACTCCCACTCCCGATCTCGCATTCTCCCCCACAATCCCCCCACATGATTCCACACCCCTTCCTGTTTTCCCATTTCTCCCCCAGACCCCCAGACCCCCATCACCCCGCCAATCACAACATTGCAAGTTTAATCTGAGTAAAAGCGTTGAGAGAATGAAAACCTACTGCAATCCAGTGTGTTGATATAGCCTAAGGGTAAAAGATCTTTTTTACTCCCGTTTTCTGTTTTTTTTTTCTCTCTCTCTCTCTCATTTCGAGTTATCAGAGTATCGCTCCTCCTTATGTATCTTTCTTAGTCTAAGCTTCCTCTTTCATATTCTCTTTTCTGTCTCGTTTGTAAAACCTGTTCGAATGATTATGAAATATTCAATAGACAATGGCATTTTGACTGAGACTATACATAGAGTGTATCAAATTCAAATTGTTTTCGATATTTCTGTTCAATTTCAACGTAATTCCTGTCGACATTTCCCTTTATGTATCTCACGTCCTCTCAGTGTCTATTGAACGCTATCTTCCTCTTGTATTCTCTTTTTGTCCCACTTTTCTCTGCTCTCTCTCTCTCTCTCTCTCTCTCTCTCTCTCTCTCTCTCTCTCTCTCTCTCTCTCTCTCTCTCTTTCTCCTCCTTCCTTCTCCCACCATCACTTTCTTTTCATTCTCTCTATTACACATTATATGTATTGTATAACACCAAAATACATCCAATTTTATGAAGTACTGTACCAACAGTAACATACAACCACATAGACCCACGTGTTATTAGAATGATAAATATTCATTATTAGAACTGTATTGCTTTCATTATGTAACTTCAAACACTCGCCCAATTCCTACAATTTTGTTCCCTATCAAAATCCAAAACCAGTAAATATTTTTATTGTGTCAACGTATTTATTCTTTTCTTTAAATGCGACCCAGCCCCCCCTCAAAAAAAAAATGATAATAAATAAATAATAATAATAATAAAAATAAATAAATAAAAGCAACAACAATAATAATAATAATGAATAAATAGAAAATAGAAAAAATAACAAATAGAAATAAAACAAATAATAATAATCCTTAAAACTGAATTCTTGAGATATCAGACATTTATGAAGTTATCCTGCTATCAAAGAAGTGAAAGATTGAAGATAGATATGAAAGGGCCGAGACCGTCACATATTGTATTGGTAATCATGTGTGTGTGTGTGTGTGTGTGTGTGTGTGTGTGTGTGTGTGTGTGTGTGTGTGTGTGTGTGTGTGTGTGTGTGTGTGATGTACAGTTTTGACACATTATTTGGAAACATGTTTGGGAGATTGAACTTTTTCACATCTTTCTCGACTCTTTTTACTTTTAACTTTTTGCTGTGTCCTCTCGTCCTTCTTGTGTTCAAAATTCAAAGTCACCTTTGTCTAACTTCACCCTTCCTGTAATATAGTTAAATATCATGTCACCTCTTTTTCTTCTTTCTTTGAAAGCAGTAAGCCCTATTTTCTGTAGTCTTTCTTCGTAGCTCATATCTCTTAGAGTGGCTTTGAACTTTGAACTTTCTAGTTTATCCATATTCTTTTCAAGTGTGGGCTTCATACCACTACACCATACTCAGGACTAGGTCTTACGATGGCTTTAATGACCATTCTTTACCATGTCTTTATCCACACACACGAATGCCTTCTTTATGTTGGCAATTAGCCCTACCATTTTAGGAACCTTGTCAATTATATGATCATTTGGGCTTAAATTCCTGTTTAAGTTTTTTTGGTGTGAACTTTGGAGATACTGACATCATCTATTATCTTTTTTTTTGCAATTTCGCTTCGTCTGCAAACATATTCAAATAACTACCTGGGCTTATGTTTGACCCTAAATCATTTATGAAAATAGTAAACATAATCGGCGCCAAGACCGATCCATGAGGTACTCCGCTAGTTACTCGTCGTCATGTAAAGTGCTTCCCTCTAATTATGGTTCTCATCTGTCTTTCATGAAAAGAAATCTTCCATCCATTCGAGGAGTTTGCCTTTTACTCCACCTAGGTGTTTTAATTTCCATAGTAGTCTTTTATGAGACACCTTATCAAATGCCTTCTTAAAGTCTAAGTATACACAATCCACAGAAACTCTATCACAGAAACAGAGGAGATTTGCTATGCATGACCTTCCTTCCCTAAAACCAAATTGTTTATTTGATATCACGTTATGATTTTCAAGTACTTCAACCCAATGTTTCCAAATTAGCCTTTCTAACAACTTGCATACTACAATAGATAACGAAACTGGTCTATGATTTAGAGGGTTTTGTTTGTCAACGTTCTCGTATAAGGATGTAACATTGGCAAGTTTCCAATCGTTTGGTATTTTCCTTGTCTCACTGAATTTTGGAATATCAACATTAACGGAGTACATGATTCTCAAGCATATTCCCTCGGAACCCACTTAGAGATCTCATCTGCTCCCTCAGTGGGTATTTTATTTCCTTTTTTTCGTGTGTGATATGTTCGATATTAGGATTTACGTTTGTACGGTTACTTGGCATTTCAAAGACGCTAATTTGATCTCTACATTTAGTCTTAGTATTTATGTAGTTAAAAAAGAACTTTGGATCGTTCGATTATATCCTTTTCAAAGTCTAAATTCGCCTCCCTCATGGTTTGGGTATACTCATTTCTTCCTACTTTATACCTTTCGTACGCTGCCTGAGATCTATGTCTTCTTAACCTTACCCAAAGGAACTGTTTGTTTTCTCTCATTTTCTTGCATTTATCCTTGAATCACTTATGGCCATTTCTTGCTTCAGTTTTGAATCTTGATACTTTTTTTCTACTCCTTTTTATAGAATATTGCATATCAATGTTCTCTTTGTTCAGGAGGGTTTCCCAGTTTATGCCATCAAAGAAATTTTTAAGGCTTCTACAATTACCTCATATAATTTTCTTTCCTTACTTACGATGAGTTCTCCCTGTAGCAGACAGTATTTCAACTTTAATTACTACTACAGACTATTTAGCTCTCTTAGCCTGGTATAATCTGTTATATTCTGGAAGAGACAAGATTCATTTATGACTTCTCGTAATTTCGCATTCCACGAATCTGAATGAGCTCTGGGATCGAAACTTTCCCAGTCAATTTTGCTATTAAAATCCCCTGTTGCAAGAATTTCTTTTGCATTAGTTTCCAAAAGTTGTAGCACTTCTTACAGGCGCTTTAACGTTTATTGAATAAGTTTTTGGTAATTTTCTTGTGTCCACACCGATGTATGAGGTGGCATGTATACTGTGGTTATTATTATATTTACTCCATTTATTTCTACCTTAATTGCCTTTAGTTCTACTATGGGATCTTGCTTAATTACTATCTCCTTTATAATAATTCCTTTCCTTGTTAATATTGCTAACCCCTACATTACCATTTGCCTTATTTCCCCAAATATTGTAGTCTCTCAGTCCTAATGTTTCATCGTCTACGGTGGGATTTAGTTTGGATTCAGTGATGCATATTACATCTATTTTATTACTTTCAATAATTGCATATAGTTCTAGTAATTTCGAACGCAAACTATTTCTATATAATATTTCGGTATTCCTTTTGGCTTCAAAGATAATGATTGGCTGTCTCCACATTTTGGTTCCGATAGTAACCTTGTTTTGATAGGTCTCTCGCTCTCCAAAAGAACAAGTTTTTTTTATTCTTCCTTGTTTATGTTCCCCCATTTTTTTGCTTATTTCTCATTTGGTATTTCTCATTAATTTTAATTCTCTATTGTGGGCTGACTTTAGTTTTTATTACTTCGTTACCCTTTTATTCATAAGCACCTTTAAAAGCTTTCTTTTTTTCAAATAATCACCTCCTTTGGGTTATTCCTTTATTCTCTCCGCTTCAAGACAGTTTTATCTTCTCTTGTTGCTCATTCCCTCTCATTTTTCTTATGTCATTGCTATTCCTTTTTAGATTGCTATTCTATTCTTCGTGTTGCCCATGCCTTATTCATTCTCGTTCTGAGCTTTAATCTTCCTTTTATTAGTCTTTTCACTTTTTTCATCTTCGTTCCTTTACTTAATATTGAATATTTCTTGCTTCTTTTTGCTCTTCCATATTAAACTTTCTTACCAATTGCTTTCCGTTACTTATAGTTTCCTGTGTTCCAAGTACTTAAATTTTTTCAAACCTTTGACTGTTTAACCCTTTGTGTAGTCTTTTTCTAACTTTTTTTTCCTTAATTCTTTATTTAATTCGAATTTTTCACTTTCTCTCCTTATGTGGTCTACTTAACAAATTCTTCAATTTAACTTTTCCTTATTATTTTCAAACTTTTTTCAGTTTTTCTAGCCTTGGCCAAATGGTTCATTCTTCCCTTTTCCTTAGTTCTTTTTTTAATGGTTTTTCATATCCCCCTGAATGTTTGTTCCTCGCAAATTTCCACCAATTCCTTCTCGTTTCTTTTTTTTCAACTTCCGTTACAGGCCTCTTATCTTTTTCTTTTCCTATTCATTCCTTTTATTTACCCTAAATAACACCAAACTGACTTAACATTTTACGAACATGCTAGCGACTTGCCCTCTTGCCTATCTGTACAGCCTTACTTTTTAATTTACTATTCATTCACTTAACCATTATTCTTCTGCGTACATTTGCATGGTGGTTGCTTGTGTTTGTGGTGTTTTTTTGTGGTGTGTGTGTGTGTGTGTGTGTGTGTGTGAGAGAGACTCCACGATATATATTATGGTATATTCATATTTATTGAAGAGTTCGACTGATTCTCTGTTATATAGTTTTTGATCTGTAGAATCATACTTTTGTTGTTATACCTTTACCTATTTTCTAGCTCTTTCATCTGTCTATGTGTTTAGCTATTGATCCAGTTCTTCTTTTATTCCAAAATTGTCAACATGGGTAATCGTTTACACAATTCTTAAAATTCTCACCTCTTCCTATTCTTTTGGAGTTGCATTTCTCTAGTTTTCTTTTTCACAATCTTCTCCCAACTTTCTCTCAGTCTATCTCTTCTATTGACTCTCTCTCTCTCTTCGTTGCTGTTGCTCTCTCTCTCTCTCTCTCTCTCTCTCTCTCTCTCTCTCTCTCTCTCTCTCTCTCTCTCTCTCTCTCTCTCTCTCTCTTCTCTTCTATCTATCTATCTACTCATCTATCGATGTATCTTGTAGTGGCACGACGCCCCACCACTGTGCCATGCTATGCCTTCGGCACCCCCATGCCCGCAGGGTTTTTCTTTCGAACGAACGAGCGAACGAACCGAACGACCGAACGACCGTCTTGGGCCATCTTCAAGACGTTTGGGTAACCTTCCGTCTACCTTCACGGTACCTTTGGTCAAGAAGGAGAGACGCAGGCTTCTGGAGGAGGCGGTTGACAGCACCTTGGCTCCCTCACCCGCCGGCCGCTGTACCTCCGCACGCAGGTTATGTACCGTTGACCCGTATGTGCTCGCAAGTCCGACCTCCGCATTCCGGTACTCCGACACAACCAAATGCAGTATAGGTTAAGTTTTCCCTTTGCGTAGGTTAGTTAGCTTAGCGTGAGTGTTTGTGCCGAGTTTAATGTCGCGCGTCCCATACTGTCTTGTGTGTAATGTGATGCGTGTTACGTGTCGTGTTTTACCGTATGTGTTTTACCGTTTCATGTGTTTCTATTTGTTTTACCGTTTCATGTGTTTGTTTGTTTTACCGTTTAATGCTGTATTATCATTTAATGTGTTTTACTTGTTACGTGCCACGTGCTTTAATTGTTACTCGTTACGTGCCACGTGTTTGTCCCTTTTTAGTATTATTGTTCGACGACTTGCCTAAATAAACCTAATAATTCGACGGTGGGTTTGCATGATCCCTCATAAGTACTGATAAAGCCTCCAGAGAGCACAACACCAGACTCCCTGATCGTCGAGACATTCAAAGTCTCGTGGTGGCAGCGGGAATTATAGATATTTAAAACCATAATTATAGTTCAAATGTTTTGCTTCTTAGTATTGGGAGTCACTACAATCTCCTCCCCCCCCCCCCTAACGGGAGCCGCCTTACCGCGTTGGGGGGGGGGGGATCCCAATGATCTGTTGAGCCGGACCAGAGGGCTACCCATACTGGAGGGGTCACCAGTGAGGAATGAGACAAAATGGCTTCCTGGTGCACCAAGGCCTGTGAGAGGGGATGATGCACCCACCCCTAGTTCATTCCATCTTGGACCAGGGAGAACTCTCCCATGTGTGTTTGCCGTGTGTGGCATCCCGTATTACTAGGAGATAGGAGTCCTGGAAGTTGAGCGATGCTGCACGCTGCGCTCTGCAGCTAGCAACACAACTCTTGGGTTCTCTATTCTGGTTAGACAGGTGGCTTGATCAAGGCCCGGTCAAGTCTATCGGCTGGTCAAAAATGACTAGGGTCAAGCATAGGTCCGCGACTGCATTCAGTACCGTAATATTTCCTCATGACCCCTGTGGCTGTTGGGAGATTTTGAGCCCCTCGTTGGATTCCACGGTGGGGGAAGAGTGAGAAAATGAGGAATTCTAATTTGTATGATTTCTACAAATTTTCAAAGAACTAGCTCTCATGTCACTCTGATACCTTTCCAGCTTCCTAAGGGCAAGGGTGGGAATCATAATGGTTTCAGGGCTCCCAAACCATGTAAAGAGAAAAGTCCTTCTCACCCCATTAAGAAAATCTTACCTGGTAAATATGGAAGTATGGTAAATACCTAGGAGTGAAGACCATTAATATTTTTGAAGTACACCAGAAGATCCTCGCATCACCCCACAGCGAGATGGAAGCCTGATAGTTGAGGTTTCGTAACCAGACGAGAATTGAATGGTTATTTCAGATTATCTGCCGCGTCAACAGCTAAGGTCATTAGTAGCGAATACCTTGTTAGATGGAAATATTAAAGTATTTATAACTTTAAAAACCTATCAATAAATATCTTACAAATTACAACTAATATTATATTAAAAAATCAATGCATAAATATTATGCTCTAAATGTATAAGATTTTGCATAACCATATGCATAGTTAATTTTATTGAAAATATCAGTCTCCCTAAGAAAACTAATAAGATCTTGCCCTCCCAATACATTTTTCAGTGTATATGGGTGGAGACAAGTACATGTGTCTTTGGTCTGAGAATGTTGCACATCTTTCCACTACATGTGCGATTGACTGATTGATTATTTCAAATTATCTGCCGAGTCAACAGGTTATTAGCGGCGAATACCTTGATATATGGAAATATTAGAATATATAAAACTTTAAAAATCTATCAATAAACATCTTACAAATAGCAATAAATACTATATTAAAAATCATAACATAAATATTATGCTCTGTGTATGAAATTTTTACATAAACATTATGGATAATTAAATTTTATCCAAGAAGCGAAGTACTTGGGTCTAATTTTTGACAAAGCTTACATGGGTGCCTAACATCAAACAGTCAAAGATGAAGCTACAAAAGCGCTTAGTATTTTGAGGGTTCTTTCACATCTATCTTGGGGTGCACCGGGACTACATGAACCTGATTTACTACACGAAATTACAAAGGATTCCGGGATCTACATATAGATTGATTTTCAGCCTCCTTGAGGATAACCTATCTTATGCTAGAAGAATGAGGAATTTTGTGGAAGATCTTCATTTAAATCTAAGGTTCTGGCTGATGGCATTCCCGAATTCCCACCTTGGACTAATCACGTTAAGCTGGATTTGGTCGGCATTGGGAAAAGGGAGAGATTTCTTCATCACACTGCTAAGTACCAAGGATCAGATGTAATATATACAGATGGTTCGAAATCTGAAAATGGTGTGGACTTTGCAGCAGTTAGCAGAAGGAGGACATTTAGTAGTCTTTCTATAGCAGCCTCGATCTTCACTGCAGAGTTACATGCTATCCTTGCAGCAGTCAAGATGACTAAAGATCTTACGAACCATTCAACTGTAATATATTGTGACTCTCGTAGTGCCTTGCAAGCAATCAAGAATTTAAACTCATCACATGCAATGGTGAGGGAGGTTCAAGATTGGCCTGCACTGATGTCAGCACGTAAAAAGATAACTCTGTGTTGGGTGCCAACACATTCACAATTAATCTCCTTTCTTTTCCACCCTCTTCGCCAGTACCCCCTCGTCCCACCACTCTTTCACTTCCTCTATCTTCCATGCCTCTCCTTCATTCTCCGGCCTTTAACGGTTCAAAAATGTTGCTTTGAATATATTATTCTGTTTATGACACATTTTGATTAGAATTCCCTACCGATACGAGAAACTACTTGATTTTAGCTTTTTAGTCTACATTTCAAATGTGTTGCTATGGAAGATATTGTATCAGTCAATACTATCAATATCATCCTAATTATTATAATTAAAATTAACATTATTAAATAATCGGAATGATTATAGTGATTAAAAATAATAATAATAATAATGATAA
>NC_051391.1:32927936-32932936 GCF_015228065.2 Penaeus monodon | reverse complement strand
ATTGATGCTGTTATTAATTTCATTGTCATTTTTATTATCATCAGTGTTAGAATTAATAGTGTTCTTATTCTTATGTTGTTTGGTTGGACTATGTTCCTTATTGTTTCTGTTACCATTATGATTATTGATTTTGTTACTAATATTGATCATTATTATCATTATCATATTTATTATAATAATTACAATCATTGTGTCAATATTATTCTTATTATTCTTACTATTATTATTGTTATCAATGTTATTATTATCGCGACTGTCATTATTATTATTACTATTAAAATTATCATTATCATTATAATCATTATTATATTTATTATTATTATTGTTATTATTATTATTGTTAATATTATTATTATTATTATTATTATTATTATTATTATTATTATTATTACATTGTCATCATCATCATTATTTTTATTACATTCCCTACTGTTATTATCCTATTTTTTCAAATAATTCTTATTTACTTCTCTCATCACCAATCATCTTTGTTATCATTATCATTATCATCATCAATTTGATAATTATCATTATACATTATTACTACTGTCATTGTTATCACCACCACTATCATATTCATTATTATTGTTATAATCAATAATAACGTAATCATTAAGCTCATCGTCATTATCATCATGATCATTGTCACTTTAAAGTATCATGATATCATCCTCATCTCTTTCTCCATTTTAATCGCTAACTGTCGTTCGCACCATTCGATAACTCTACAATTTTATCTTAGGCCAAGTCATTAAGAAAGAGGTCGATTAGGGAGAGGGGGAGAGAAGGGGAATGGAAGGGATAAAGACATATAAAGGATTTCTTGTTTATTGATGATACCGGGTAATGTGTAGGGGATAAAGAGTAAGAGGAAGGTGGGGGGATGATAAGTAAAATAATGAATGAAGGAGAGACAAGATGAAATAGTGAAGGAAGGTTGGAGGAGGTAGCAAAGAGGTAGCGCATGGCCCTAGTCAATCTATTATTGTTCTTACTATAAAAGAGATTTCAGGTCGAGAATGCAAGGAGACTAGTGGCTCGAAATCATAACCTTTCACAATCTTTTCTTAATCATACCTTCCCCCAAGCTCTATTCTCCACAACCCCCTCCCCCTCCCCTACCTCATCTCGCCCTAATCCCTCTCCCCTCCCTTACCACATCTCCCCATCGACCCCAATCCTCCCCCATCCCCTACCTCATCTCCCTTAAAACCCCCCCTCCCCACCCATCTTCCATACCTCACCTCCCCCTACCCCCTTTCCTCCTCCCTCCCTTCCCCAACTCATACTTTCTGCTTCTCCTTCTGTTTCTGACTTAGATGGCTTTTGTTCCTGTGGATATTCATGGTGGGGATGGAAGGAGGTCAGGAGGGGGAAGGGGAGGAGGCAGGGTAGTAAGGGCAGGGGGGTAAGGGATGAGGAGGCGGAGATAAAGAAGGGGAAATGAGGAGAAAGTGTGGGAGGAAAAGGTAAAAGTGGAGGAAGAAGGAGGAGGAAGAAGAGGGAGGAGGAGGAGGGGGAAGAGGAGGAAAAGGAGCAACAGGAGTAGGAAAAGCAGTAAGAGGAGGAAGAAGAAGAAAAGGCTGGAGAGGGGAAGAGGAGAAGGAGGAAGGGGAAGTGAGAAGAGAAAAAAAACACAAGGAAGAACGGGAGGCAGGGTAGGAAGAAGGAAAAGAGCATGCGATATTATAGGAAAAGGGAGGAAGGATTGTGGTAGTAAGGTTAGAACAATAAACAAAAGGAGGAGCTAGTAAGAAGGGAGAAAAGGGGACATGAGTTCTTTCTCTGCTTCTTCTTTCTGCTTTTGCTTGTTCGTCTTATATCATTATCCATATTATTATTATTATTATCATTATCATTTAATGGTGAGCAGGAGGAAGACTGCAGTTGGCAGTCTTTCTCCAGAAACTTCAATCTTCACTGCAGAGATGCCATCCTTGCAGCAGTCAAGATGACTAAAAATCTTACGAGCCATTCTGTTGTAATATAGTGTGACTCCCGTAGTGCAGTGCAAGCAATCAAGAGCTTAAACACACCACATCCAGTGGTGAAGGAGGTTCAAGACTGGTAAAAAGATAACTCTGTGTTGGGTGTCAGCGCATATTGATATCATTGGGAATGAGCGAGCTGATCGGAAGGCCTAAAGCAGCTGCGCTCAGCCCTGTGATGCTCGTTTTCCTCTCGTGCACACCGATTTGAAACCCAGCTTGAGTTGTCTTCGTGATAAATGCAGGGAACAGTGGAGGCATACTTCTAGAGAACAAACTACGAGAGATACATGTAGTGGAAAGATGTGCAACATTCTCAGACCAAAGACGTATGTACGTGTCTCCCCCATATACACTGAAAATATGTAAGAGGAGGATTGTGACATAGGTCTTATAGAGAGACTAGTATTCTTAACAAAATCTAATTATGTGTAATATTTATGCAATAATTTCATATATTTAGAGCATATTTATACTTTGACTTAGAATATAATATTTATTGTTATTTATAAGACATATATTGATAGATTTTTACGTTTTGAATATTTTCACATTTCATTCCAACAAGGTATTTGCAGCTAATGACCTTAGGTGTTGACGCGGCAGATAATTTTAAATAATCAGTCAATCCTCGAGCCTTTCTATCTAATTTTTTTTGCACTACCAATTCCTAGGATGTTGAGTTTTTGGCTGCAGGATATATCTTTTTGAGTTGGGTGGAACGAGGCTTTATTTGAATTACTTGAAAAGAAAGTAAAACATGTGGCAGTGTAGGAAGAAGAAAGAAAGAGAAAAAAAATGGCATAGTTTTTCATGTCATTTCATTAAAATCTGGTTTGTACTATTGCTCTGTGATTGACAGAGTTGAGGGATGCGAATATTTGGGAGAGTATGGTTGTACAACCAATCCTGCACAGTTTGCTATGTTTTTTTTATGACCGAGTTATTATGCTCTTCTTGGAAGCAAACCTTAAGTTTGTTTATTTCAAAAATCAATACAAGCAGATAATATTAAGAACATGATACGGGATTGTACTAACAAGCTTAAAGGAACTGTCTTGGTCACAAGTTTGTCACTTGTGACTAAGACCCATCAAATATCAGTACATTAAAAAAATGGGGATTTCACGAGCTAGGCCATTTATAACACATAGTGAATCGCAAATGTTCTTTGTTTATGACCCACCCCATCTCTTAAAAAGTATCAGAAATAATTAATTAAAGTACAGTATACATACAGGGGAAGATAAAATAATATGGAAATATTTAATAGACTTTTATTCCATTGATAAAGAAATGGCTATTAGATTAGCTGCAAAAATTACAGAATCCCATATCAATTACAGTGTTTTAAGAAGATGAAAGTAAAGTTAGCAACTAAATTATTCAGTAGATCTCTAGTAGCAGCCATCCATACCCATGCTGCACTTGGGGTTCTGCCAAATGAAGCCACCGCTACAGCACAGTTCATTTTGAAAATGGATGAATTCTGATATTTTTTATAGCTCACAGAAAAATCACTACAGAAACTCAAAATGTGCCATATCAAAACAGTTTAACTTATAACAGACTGACACCATGAGTAATTGGATAAAAGCATGTAATGTAGGAGGCAACAAACGGCACATCCCAAGTGTGCAGGGTTGAATCCAAAATTTAGAATCACTGAAATCCTGTGTGATTTGAATAAATATAAGAGATTATATATTAAAAAGATGGTTATATCAAGATTACCTAGAGAATTTATTTGGGTGCATACGGAACATTGGTGGCAATAATGATGCAAAAGGTTTTGTAACAGCTGTCAAAAAAGTTACACCAAACCACTTAAAATCACTGGAAATGGAAAATGTGATGATGATGGACACCAATACTAAGTTACATAAACCATTGTAATACAAGAGCCTCATTTGATACATTTACTACAGGTAATGAACTTGTAGATATGGCCCAGTGCTTTACATCCTTCAATTCTTTTACTGACAATGATACCCAAAACTCCGTAATAAATAAAAGTTATGTATGCCACAAACTTCATTCATTCATTCATTCAGGTGACAAATGCAAAAATAACAATTTTGATAATTCTCCTGGATGTTCAGTAACCAGAAATATTTTTAGATGCTAAAGCTAATGATAAAATAACTCACTTATAACAAAGCAACAAGTAATAGACTTATTTAGAAATTATGAATCTTGCAAAAGAGCTTTCATTAATTGATGTAAATATTGAATTATGTACAGGGATTCAAGACAAGATTTAAACATATTTTAACAATGAGAATTTACCATCATATTAAAAGATTTAACAGAGATTTTGGAAGAAAGCGTAGACATGACTCGCATCCATCACTTCCAACATCCAAGGAAAGGAGGAAAATATTTCAAGGTAATACATGAATAGCAT
Organism: Penaeus monodon; assembly: GCF_015228065.2. NCBI lineage: Eukaryota > Metazoa > Arthropoda > Malacostraca > Decapoda > Penaeidae > Penaeus > Penaeus monodon. The sequence goes on along the minus strand of NC_051391.1, from coordinate 32,928,541 downwards.
GATAAATAAGTAAATTGTAAGCTTTTCTATGCTTTTAGTTTTAGTTTTTTAATCTTTATTTTATGTTCTAAACATAATTGCATTCATTGCATTTTATGTTTGTTTGTTTTTTCGTTTACTTCCACATCTAATACTAAGCTTACATTTTATGCTCGCCTCTTGCTATTGTCATTCCCGTTTTGCTGTTGGTGCTTTGTGTGTTGTTGTGCATGATTATGTATTTGCCTTAGCTCTATATTCTTCCAACAGGTTTGTCTCGAGGTAAAATACAATAATGAAAATTTGGAGAGAAATAAAGTAAATCATGCCTATATATATATATATATATATATATATATATATATATATATATATTATATATATTTTATATATATATATATCATATAATATAAAATATACATTATACATATACATATACATATACATATACATATAGGATTAATATACATATACATATAACATATACATATACATATACATATATCATATAATATACTATATACATATACATATACATATATATATATATATATATATATATATATATATATATATATATATATATTATATATATATATACATATATATATATATATATATATATA
>NC_051391.1:32902936-32905436 GCF_015228065.2 Penaeus monodon | reverse complement strand
ATGATAATGATGATAATGATGATGATGATGATGATGATGATGATGATGATGATGATGATAATGATAATGATAATGATAACGATAACGATAACTATAATGTTAATGATAATGATAATAATAACAACATGAAAACAACAATAGCAATCATTATAATTATAAGAATAATTATAATTATTTTAGTAATGGCATTAACTATATTAATATTAACAATAACAATATCAATTGTTTTAATTTTCACATTAGTATTTGCATTACTACCCATTTTGATAAATATGACCATTATAATCAATATCCTTATCACCATCACTGTAATTGTCATTCATTGTTGACTTCAATACGGTAATCACCGTTATCTTTCAAGTCATTGTTATTATAATCTCACATCTGACATGACATTTACCATTATTGATATACATATCATTATGGTAAATATAATCAATATTCATATTATCATTACCATCAGCAATATTATTATCATTGTTGTTGCTCTACCTTGACCGTCATCTTCATTTCCATCTTTATTTAAAGCATCATTATCAATTACAGGAAGTTGTAGATGTAATAGTAATAATAATTGTATAACTAGTTAAAGTAGTAGTAGGAATAATAGTTCCCATACCATCTTAATTATCCCTGTGATAGTGAATTGAATTCATATAGAGATGACATGCTCTATGTGAAATTCCACAGCGCAAGATACAATATGTGATTAGGGTTTCAATATTACATCTTCGCAGAACATCATATCAAGCATGGTTACTGATCAGATATTAACTGTGATCAGCCAAGTCACCCGTCACCCTCGAGGTTGCATAGTTGCAGAAAACAAGCGTGCATTTGCGAGTGTCAAGTGAATCTACAACTCTCGGCTAATATATATACACTCGGTAACCTTGCTTGGAACATGAGTCTGATGAAAATTTATTAGAATGGAAAGTTTATTAGAATATTTTGGCCGACTGCTGTTAGTACTGAATGGAAAGAACACCTTTGCAACAATCATATCTTTACTAAGATGGGAAGACCATAATCAATGGAACAAAGAAAATGAGAGAATAGCTGAAAGAGACGAACCTTGTTTGGACCTAAAACTGAAAAGAAAATACGAAAAAACGAAAGAATTAAACACTGCAGAATATGAACATAATACATGGCCAGTGTAAGAGGGTATTGACAACAGTCAGCAAAATACTTGGCGACGGCTTCGGCAGAAACTTTCACAACCGGGCGCATGGGATAGCATCACGTCAAATTTCACCTAAATGAAATGCCAAATCCTCTCTGTTTGGAGGTCGTGAATCGAAAAATTAAAGAGTAAAAACACAATTCATCAGTAAGTGGAAGAAGCTTACGCAATAAAAAAGCAAAAGACGCCACAGTAATGTATCCTGAACAAAGATCTAGGGCTTAGGAATCATTCGTGTTGTTAAATCAGAAGAAAGCAATACTAACGTTATTATTATTATTATCGTTATTATCATTATTATTGTTATTAATGTCACTGATTATATCTTTATTATTATTATCATTGGTTATATCTTTAATGTTATTATTGTTATTATTATTATTATCCTCATTATTATTATTATTATTATTATTATTATTATTATTATTATTATTATTATTGTTGTTGTTGTTGTTGTTATTATTATTATTATCATTATCATTGTTATTATTATTATTATTATTAGTAGTAGTAGTAGTAGTAGTAATAGTAGTAGTAGTAATATTATCATATCATTGCTATTATCATGAGCATTATCAGCATCATTATCATTATCATCATTAATACCATCATTATTTCATTATCTTTTTACCAATCTGATCACGTTAACGAACACACGACGTCCAGATCTAATCACAATGAGAACAAAGAAGAAAAACGCTTTGTTACTGACACTTGCTATCCTGAAGGAAATTACAAGTCAGAAAGGAAGTTCGTAAAAAAATAGAGATATAATAAAAATATCTGAGATAAGATTTCATCCAGAAACGAGTGAGAATTTTCTTATTAGAGCGGCATTGAGGCTAAAAAGATAAGTGAGACTGAAGAGAAGACTGTAGCGTTCAGAAGCAATGATTCGAAAATTAACATGGAAAATAAAAAATATAAAAACAATAAGAATATTAATAAGGATAAGGTTATTGATAATAGTAACAATTACGATAATAACAACATATGCCTACTAATAATAATGGTAACACTTTTGATCATATTTAATATTATTATTATTATTATTATTATTATTATTATTATTATTATTATTATTATTATCATTATTATTATTATTATTATTATTATTATTATTATTATTATTATTATTATTATTATTATTATTATCAGTATTATTATTAATATTATTATTATTATATTATTATAATTATCATTATTATACTCAATGATAATGATATTATTATTATCATCATTATTAAGAATTATAATGATAATAATATTAATAATGAAAAAGTAATAACAATAATGATATAAAAAATAATGATA
>NC_051391.1:32885436-32890436 GCF_015228065.2 Penaeus monodon | reverse complement strand
CTTTATTATTACTACTACTATTGTCATCATTCTCATTGTTATTATTATTATTACTTTTATAATCTCTATCATCATTATCATTACTGATGTTGTTACTGTTTTCATTATTATTATTGCTATTTTTCATTATTATCAATATTCTATAGTAGCAGCCCCTTATCCTTATTAATAGTAGTAGTAGTAGCAGTTGTTGTAGTAGTAGTAGAATCATCATTATAATAATTTGATATAATTATCTTTATAATCAATAACATTGCGAGCAGCAGAATCTTTACCACTATGATCATTTCTGTTATTAATGCATTACAATCGTCTTTATATTATCTTTATTTTTGACATAGATACTGTTCTTGATTTTTATTTATATCATTATTGATTACATCACCATTATCATCTTCATCATCATTTTATTGCTATTATTCTTTTTATTCGCGTTGTTTTGATTACTATTTTTTCATCATCACCATCATCGTCATCATTTATTACTGATATTATTGTTATTAGTGTTGTTATCATTATTATTGTTACTACTACTACTACTATTATTGTTTTACATTTTTTAATTATTATTTTTTATTATTATATTTATTTTTATTATTTTATTAATTTTTTTTTTTTTTTTTTATTATTATCTTATTATTATTACATCTTATCTTTTCTTTTATTATCATCATCTTCATCATCATAATCATCATAATCATTAGCACCATTTCATCACTATTATTGTCATTATATATATATATATATATATATTATATATATATATATATTTATATATTATATATATTATTTAAAATATAAAAATTTTTTTTTTATTATAGTAGCATACTATTTTTATTATCATTCCCGTTTTTTCTTTAAATTTCTTATATCCTGTATTATTTTTGCGTTGGTGTTGTCCTAAATTTCAGTGTTGTTTTATACAACACCCTTCTCCTCTAAATACCGGGGAGCCTGCAACATCTCTCAGATGACCCTAGCCACATCCCCTCCTGCACGACGGCCAAAAATATTCCTTGAGGTTCAAAGATATCCCTCGGACGCCCCTTTTTGTTGTCTCCTTGATACATTTTCCGATATGAACACTCCTCCAGTTGGTCTGCGGCCAGGGGCGGTGTCGTGTGGAGAGCATGCCACCTCCTCTTTTAGAGTACTGTTGTTGTTGCTACTACTATTGCTAGCATTGATGTTGTTACTACTATTCTACTATGATTCTGTTGCTTCTGCTGTTGTTACTACTACTGTCATTATTACTACTACTACTGCTACTACTTCTACAAATACTACTACTACTATTACCATTGCTACTACTATTACTACTATCATTGTTACATTGTTCCTGCTATCATACTGTTTTCTGCTGTTTTTTTTTTTAATTTTTATTTTTTTTTTTTTTAAATTTAATTTTCTTTAGTGTTTTTTTCCAACAGGAAATCGGGAATTTTTCCTTTCTTTTATTTACTATTTTTTTAAAATATATTTGTAGAGTTTTTATTTTTTTAAAAAAAAGGTATTACTTTCTTTCTTTATTACTCCTTTTATTTTATAATACAATTTTTTTATTAATTTTATTTATTGTTTCCTATTATTACGTTTATAAAAATATTATTTTTCTCCTCCTTACTTTACCTTTTTATATTTTTTATTAATTAAACATTATTTTTCCTTTATTATTATTTATTTATAATTTTTAAAATTATTTTTTTTTATTTTAGTTATTCGTAATTGGTTGAATTTATATTACTCATATCATTACATTATATTTTTTTAATTAATATTTTTATTAAATATATAAATTATTTTTATTATTTTATTATTATTATATTTTTTATTTTTATTTTATTTTTATTTTTTATTTGTATAATATATTTTTCATTTTCATATTATCCATTATTTTATTATTATTAATTATTAAAATTCCTTATTATTATTTTATATTAAATCTTTTTATTTTATTATTATATTAATTTTATTAATTATTTATTATCTTTTTTAATAAATTACCCTCCAAAACCCCCAACCCCCCCCACCCCTATCATCCCCCCTTTTTTTTTAATCATTTTTTTTTTTTATTATTTTTTTATTATTTAAATTATATTATTATTTTAAATTATTATTTTATTTTAAACCAAAAAAAAAAAAATATTAAAAAATTTAAAAAAAATTTAAAATATTTTTTTGTTTTTTCTTAAAAATTTTTAGAAAATAATTTATTTTTAAAAATTTTTATAAAGAAAAAAAAAATAAAAAAAAGATAATAAAAATTTAAATTTTTTAAATAAAATTTTTTTTTTTGGGGGGTTTATAATAATAAAAAATAATAAAATATATATATATATATATATAAATATATTTTATATTATATATTTATACAAAACACACACCCCAAAAAGGGTTGAAAGCACCCAAAGAAAAAAAAGCGCCTGTTATGATAGTGTGGGTGTGTGTGTGTTTGTGTGTGGCGGTAAAAAATATTGGAAAAAAGATAATTGATTAAAAAAGTAAGAAAAAAAATTAAAATTAAATTAATTTAAAAATGATAAAATATAAAGATAATTTTAAATAGAAAAAGTAAAAAAAAATAAAAATTTTTGAGAGGGTTATTAATAATCGATAATAAAGATAATATGATAATAATGATGATATTATGAAAATGATGATGTGACGATAATAATAAAAAATGATAATAAAAATTTTAAAAAAAATATAATATAATTAATAAAATTATAAAAAAATAAAAAATATAATAATAATATAATAAATAAAAATAAAAATGATTGATGATGATGATATATATTACTACACTACTACTCTACTACTCTACTATAATATACAAAAATAATAATAATAATAAAAAAATATATAAGTCCAATATTTTTGAAAATAAGAATTAAAATATAATGATTATTTTTTAATAATAATGACAGTGACGGAAATAACGGTAAGAAAGTTTTTTTTGCTAAAAAAATAAGATTTTTAAAACTGATAAAAAAGGGGAAAAAATAAAAAAAATTTAAAAAAAATAATAATGATAAGGGTAATGACGATGAGGATGAGGAGAAGGAGGATAATAACAGTAATACAGTAATACCTAGAACGACAATAAAACATAACAATACGATAACAGTGATAGTTGTTATTATAATAATAATAGTAGTAATAAGAAGAAAGGCAACAGAATAATATCCTGAGGTTCTCTGCTTGTGAAAAAACACTATTATTTACTCTTGTATCAAATTATAATTTTAAAGAAGGAAAATTAGTAGGAATTATTACTAAATGTATTTCAGATTTTCCTGTCGGAGCAGCAGTAGAAGTAGTAGCAGCAGTAAAACAGTATGAGTAGACAGGAGTAACAATGTAACAATGATAGTAGTAATAGTAGTAGCAATGGTAATAGTAGTAGTAGTATTTGTAGAAGTAGTAGCAGTAGTAGTAGTAATAATGACAGTAGTAGTAACAACAGCAGAAGCAACAGAATCATAGTAGAATAGTAGTAACAACATCAATTAGAAAATAGTGTAGCACAAAACTTACTCTAAAAGAGGAGGTGGCATGCTCTCCACACGACACCGCCCCTGGCCGCAGACCAACTGGAGGAGTGTTCATATCGGAAAATGTATCAAGGAGACAACAAAAAGGGGCGTCCGAGGGATATCTTTGAACCTCAAGGAATATTTTTGGCCGTCGTGCAGGAGGGGATGTGGCTAGGGTCATCTGAGAGATGTTGCAGGCTCCCCGGTAGTTAGAGGAAGAAGGGTGATTGTATCAACAACAACTGCAATTAGGACAACACCAACAGCAAAAATAATACTAGTGATATAAGTAATTAAGAATAACAGGAATGATAATAATAATAGTAATGCTACTACTAATAATCATGATATTAATAATATATATAATTTTATATTATATATATAAAAATATATATTTAAAATATATATATATATATATATATATAATGACAATAATAGTGATGAAATGGTGCTAATGATTATGATGATTATGATGATGAAGATGATGATAATAATAATGATAATGATAATGATAGTAATAATAATAATGATAATAATAATAAAAAAAAAAATAATAATAAAAATAACGCGAATAAAAAGAATAATAGCAATAAAATGATATGAAGATATAATGGGATTAATCAATAATGATATAAATAAAAATCAAGAACAGTATCTATGTCAAAAATAAAGATAATATAAAGACGATTGTAATGCATTAATAACAGAAATGATCATAGTGGTAAAGATTCTGCTGCTCGCAATGTTATTGATTATAAAGATAATTATATCAAATTATTATAATGATGATTCTACTACTACTACAACAACTGCTACTACTACTACTATTAATAAGGATAATGATAGTGATGATGATAATAACGGGGATAATAGTGATAATAATAGAATATTGATAATAATGAAAAATAGCAAAATAATAATAATGAAAACAGTAACAACATCTAATGATATGTGATAGAGATTTAAAAGTATAAAAATAATAACAATGGAATGATGACAAAAGTAGAGTAATAATAAGATGATGGGGATGTGATAAGATGATACGATGATGATGATGATGAGATAAAAAATAAAAAAATTATCATGATTTCATAAAATAAAATTAAAAAATAATAAAAAAAAATAATAAAAAATAATAATAAAATAATAATAATAATAATAATAGTGACAATAATAACAACAAAAATCACAATAGTAATAATAATGATATCAGCAATAATGATAATAAAAAGAACAAGAAGAATAATTATAATAAACTGATAATATTAACAAGATTAAAATTGATACTACTAATAATAATGATGACGAAGATGATTATGTAGTAATAATAATAATGATAATGATAATAATAATAAGAATGATGATGATGATGATGATATTAACAATCATGAGAATAGCACCACCATCGCCAACAAGATGAATATTATTGATAAGAATAGTACTGATCATAATAAATATCATTAT
>NC_051391.1:32857954-32875454 GCF_015228065.2 Penaeus monodon | reverse complement strand
TTGATAATGCTATTCGTCCTTTACCCTTTTTAATTTTTTTATTCTTATTTTTTAATAATAGCTGGTTCCCTATTATTAATTATAACTATTTCCTAGTTTTTTATTATCTTATTGTTTTATTTTACTATCATTAAATTATCTTTTAATTACGTTATTTATTCCCCATTATTTAATTTCCTTTATCATTATATTTTTTGTTTTATTCTCACCCGTCGTACTTATTACCTTATTTTTATTATATTTTATTTGTTATTAAAATATGGATGTTTATTATTATTTTATTTTTATTTTTAAATTAATTGTCTTTAAATCATTATTATTGTTATTATTATTACTGTTGTTGTTATTTTTTTTAATTCTCATTATTTTTACTACTATTATTTATTACTTTTATTTATATCTTTATCAATATCATCACCTGAAATATTAGGGGTTTTGTGAGACCTTAAAACATTGAAAATTTTAAATTTTTTTATTATTATTACCCATTATCGTTCTCATATTTTTATTAAAACTATCTTGTCGCAAAAAAATTTTTGGGTTATATAGATTTTTTTTATAAAAAAGGACAGTGATGATAGTGTTTTCAGATAAAATAAAAAAAGGGCATATATATATATGGTAATTTAAATGACACCGATAATAAATTTTAAATTTTGAAAAACAATAATGGTACAAAAAAGATAATATTGATAGGGAGGGATATTAACAGCCAATGATAATGATAATGTTAATAATAAAAATACTGATAACGATAATAATAACAAAAAAATAAAAATTTGATGATAATAACCACAACTAAAAAAAAAACAATGATTATGATAATAAAAATTTGTACTATAAAATTATGATTATGATAATAGTAATGATAATACTCTTCAAACGTAAAAAATGTAACTTTAATAATTAATGATGATGACAGATGTGATGAAAATTATGATGAGTTTAATCCCAAATAATGGCAAAAACGGTAATAATGAAAATAAAAAATATAAAATAGTAAAATAAAATATTAATGAAATAATAATAAATAAAAAAATAATATAAAAATTTAATAATAAAAAATAAAAATTTAAAAAATGATAATAATAATAATAATAAGAGGGACAGTAATAATGATTAAGAAATAATGATTGTGATGTTATTTTAAAAAAAAACCAAAATAAAAATTAAACATTTAATAGCAATAGTAATATTAAAAAATATAAATTTAAAAAACAATATCATGATGATATAAATTATAACAAAATCTGATAATATAAATTTATAACAATAAAATGATAATTTAAAAACCCCCCAGCGAAATAACAAAAAATAAATAATGAGGGATAACAATGATTTAATAATATCCCAAATTAAAAAAAAACAATAATAATAATGATAATACCCAACCCCCCCCAAAAAAAAAAAAAAAAAATGTAAAAATAATAAATTAAAAATTTAATAATGATAATAAATAATTAGAAATAAACAACAACAACAATAAAATTTAATAACAATAATAATAAAAAATAATAATAAAAAATAATAATAATTTTAAATCTGATTTTAAATAAAAACCCTTGCAAAAAAACCAAGGGCTACAAAAAAATGTTAAAATATAAAAAAAGAACGAAGGTAGGCATTTAAAGCCCCCGGGAGCGAGAACTTTCGTAAAAAGAGTGAAATGAAGTTTCTCTGCTGCCCGTAATTCCAGTTACGTTTTGGGAATCGTAGCACCCCGACGGAAAATAGTTTTAAAACGGGAGATAAAAAATTTAGTAAGAGGATGGAAAAATTTAACGTAGATAAAAAAAAAAAAGTAGCATAATACTGAGGGGAATTTAATGATAATGCCAGCAAAAATGAAAATAAGGAAAATAAAAATGAAAATAGTGTTTATTAAGAAAAATGATAAGGATAAAAATATCGAAATATAAAAAATAATAAGAAAAAAAGAAGGGGGAAATAATAATAAAAAAACAATTATCAAAATAATAAGATTATTACGATTTTTCTTAATAATAATAAAAATTTGATAAAAATAATAAAAAATAACAACCCCAACCAATAATGATAATAAAAAATAATAAATAATAAGAAGAAATTAAAAAACAATAGCAATAAAAAATTTAATAATAATGATGATGATAATAAAAAATAATAAAATTTAATGATGTTTAAATTTCCCTAAAAAAAATAAAAAGGGAAAGGGTTAAAATAAAAATAAAAAAAACAATTTTATAAAAAAAAATAAAAAAAAAAAAATATGATAAAAAAAAACAATATTTTAATGAAAATGAACGAAAAAAATAAGGGTAATAATAATAATAATAAGAAAAAATTAATAACAATAAAAAAATAAAAATAAAATAAAAATAAAAATTATAAAATGAGGGAAAATAATAAAAAATAATGATAAAAAAATAAAAACCCCAAAAAAAACAACAAAAACAACAACAAAAACAACAACAAAAAAAAACCAAAAAACAACAATGATAAGAAAAAAAAGTGAAAAATAACACTGAAAAAAATTTTTGTTATATTTGTTTTTTTTGAAAAAAAAATTTAAAAAAACCCTGATCTGTTTGGTCCCTTATTATATGTTAGGGGGGGAAAATCTGCCCCTATAACTTTTTTTTTTACTTACGTTACGTTTAAAAGAAACCAAACAGGGGACCTTTATAAATTTTTAAACGAAAAAAAGATTTTTATTGAACAATGACCCCGCATTTTTTTATTTTACTTACCTGTTCAATTGCATATCATATCTATTAACTTTTTTTTATTTCTGTATTTTCCGTCTTTGGTGAATGCACGTTGAATGTCATCCAGTGCTCAAAAACAGCGGGCTTAAAATTTATATAAAAGGGAAATGAAAATAAATCTATCTACTAAAGTTTGCATTTACTCTTTATAGAGAGAAAAAAAAAACAAAGATTGCCTGGTTTTTTTGAAACGTCGGCCCGATTGCAGGTGGAAGCAATAACAAGCACCGGGTTACGGCCTCTATTGGGGGGGTGTCATTGTGCGGTGGGGGCATTGCGGTTTTAAAATTGATGGGTTTTCGGGAACCTTTATAAAAATTTTCCCTTTAAAACGTGGGAAAATATAGAAATGTTCCCTTTTTTTTTTTTTTTTGTGGGAGTTTTGTTCTCAGATAAAGATCGACGGGGAAAATTTGGTTTTGTGTAAAATTTGAAACGGTTTTTTTCTTATATTTTAAACCCTTTTCAGTCTGATTTTTATCCCGTGAGCCCATCCCCCCCCCCCCCCCCACAAAAAAAATACAAAAGGTTTTAAAGAAAAAGGGTTCTTTTAAACACGAAATACCCATTAGTTACTGAAAATTTAAAAGGGGATTTTTCCCTTCCCTTATTTTCACCTCCCCCCGCCAAACCCCAAACCCAATACCCCCACCATTTACTTCTTCCCCACCCCCCCTCGATTTCCCTTATCCCCCAAACCACCCAAATTTTATTTCCCCCCCCCCCTTTTTTCCCATGTTTACACCACCCCCAAATTTTCTTCCCCTCCCCTCCAAAACTCCCCATTCACCCCCAAATACACCCCGCCCCAATTTCACTCCCCTCCAATTCCCCCCCAAAACCCCCCACCCCTTTTCACTCCCACTCCCGTTTTCGCTTTTCCCCCACTCCCCCCCCCCAAAAAACGATTCCACCCCCCTTCCCCTTTTTTCCCCTTTTCCCCCCCAGACCCCCCGGGACCCCCACACCCCCCCAAATTTCACAACTTTGCAAGTTTAATCTGAGTAAAACCCGTTGAGGGGAATGAAAACCTACTGCAACCCATGTTTTTTCCGGGAAAAAGTGTTTTTTTCCCCGGCCTTTTTTTTTAAGGGGTTTAAAAAGATTTACTTTTTTACTCCCTTTTCTTTTTTTTTTCTTCTCTTCTTTAAAATTTGTTTCGAATGATTTTAAAATTATTCTTAGCCAAGGGTTTTTTAATAACTTTTTCTGGTTTTTTTAAAACCTTGTTTTTCAAAATATTTTGTTAATTTTCAAGCAAATTTTTGCAAATTTTTTCCTTTTAATGTACCCCAAATTCCCCAAAGTGTTTTCGTATTTTCTGTTTTCCTTTTTTTCCCAAATTTCCCCTTTTTTCTCCTCCCTCTGGGTCTTTTCGTTCTCCCCCCTTTTTTCCCCTTTTTTTTCCCCCTTTTTCCCCCTTCCCTCTCTCTCTCTCTCTTTTTTCTTTTTTTTCTCTTTCTTTCTCCTCCTCTCTCTTTCTCTCTTTCCCCGTCCCCTTCTTTCCTTTCCCCTTTTCCCCTCTCTCTCCCTCCTCCCTTTTCTCCCTCTCTTCCTCCCCCCCTCCCTATCCCCCCTTTTCTCTCTCTCCCCTTTTTTAAATTTTATTTCTCCCGCCACCAACATACTCACTTTCTCTCCCATACACCCCTCTCTCCCCCTACTTTTTCTCAATTTACTTATTTTTTCCCCCCAATCACTTTTTTTTCCCATTCTCTCTTTTTAACACATTTATGTATGTATAACACCAAAATACATCCAATTTTATGAAGTCTGTACCAACAGTAACATACAACCTTTTAGACCCACGTGTTATTAGAAAGAAAATATTTATTTTTGGGAAATGTAATTTCCTTTTTATTATGTAACTTTAAACACTCGCCCAATTCCCCCACAATTTTTGTTCCCTACAAAAACCAAAAAAAGTAAATATTTTTTTTGTGTAACGATTTATCCTTTTCTTTAAATGCCCACCCCGCCCCCCCCAAAAAAAAAAATAATAATAATAAATAAAAAATAATGAAATAAAAAAAAAAAAAATAAAAGCAACACAAATAATAATAATAATAAATAAATAGAAAATAAAAAAATAACAAAAAGAAATAAAAAAAAGTAATAATAATCCTTAAAACTGAATTTTTTGAGATTTCAGACCAAATTTTTGAAATTATCCCTGCTATCAAAAAAGTGAAAGATTGAAGATGATATGAAAGGGCCGAGAAAGTCACAAAATTTTATTTGGAATAGGGGTGAGTGTGTATGTGTGTGGTGTTCCGGGGTTTTGTTTTGTGTGGGGTGTTTTGGTGGTGGGTTGTGTGTGTGTTTTGTGTGTGTGTGGTTTGTTTTGTGGGGGGTGGGTGTGTGGGTTACCGTTTTTCACATTATTTGGAAAAAATTTTGGGAGATTTAAATTTTTCCCCAAAACCCTTTTGAAACCCTTTTTAAAAATTTTTAACCCTTTTTTCCTTTTTGTCCCCCTCGCCTTTTTGTGTTCAAAAATTTAAAACCCTTTTTTCTAACTTCACCCTTCTTGTAAAATAGTTAAAAAATCATTTTTCCTTTTTCTTCCCTTTTTTTGGGAAAACAGTAAGCCCCATTTTTTAGTTTTCTTCGTAATTTATAACTCTTAGATGGCCTTTGAAACCCTTTTAACTTTCCAAATTTTCCATAATTTTTTTCCAAGTGTGGGCTTCATAAACCCCCTACCCATACTCAGGACTAGGTTTTTTACGATTTGGGTTTTAAAGACCCCTTCTTTTAAACCCTGTCTTATCCACCCACAGGGGGGGGGAAAGCCTTTTTTTATGTTTGGGAAAATTTGCCCCACCATTTTTGGAACCTTGTCAATTTTATTTATCATTTGGGGTTAAATTCCCGTTTTGATTTTTTCCCAAAAAACCCTTTGGGGTGAACCCTTTTGGGGGATACTGACATCCCTCTATTTTTTTTTTTTTTGCAAGTTCGCTTTTGTCTGGAAACCCTATTCAAAATAATTTCCCGGGGTTTTTGTTTGACCCAAAAAAACATTTTTTGAAAATAGTAAAAAATAATCGGGGCCCCAAACCCGATCCATGAGGTAAATCCCCCTATTACTCTCCCTCATGTAGGGGTGCTTTTCCTCTAATTACGGTTCTCACTTCTTTTTATGAAATAATCTTCCATCCAAATTGAGGGGTTTGCCTTTTTCTCCCCCTAGGGGTTTTAATTTTTCCCTAGTAGTCTTTTTTTGAGAAAAACTTATCAAAGGGCCCTTTTTAAAATCTAAGTATACACAATTTCCCCAGAAAAATCCCATCACAGAAACAGAGGAGATTGCATGCAGGGCCTTCCTTCCCCAAAAACCAAAAAAGTTTTTTTGATATCCCGTTTTGATTTTTAAAATACTTCCACCCCAATTTCCAAAATTTGGGCCTTTTTAACAACCCGCATACTACAATAATAACGAAAATGGGCTATGATTTTGAGGGGTTTTTTTTGTCAACGTTCTCCCTATAAGGGTTAACATTGGCAAGTTTCCAATCCCTTTTGGGGATTTTCCTTGTCTCAATTTAATTTTTGGGAAAATCAACATTAAAGGAAATTTTCATGAATTTTTAAGACCTTCCCTGGAACCCAGTTAGAGATCTCATTCTGCTCCCTCAGTGGGTTTTTATTTCCCTTTTTTTCGTGTGTGGGTAGGTTTTTGATATTAGGATTTACGTTTGTTAAAGGTTTCTTGGCATTTCAAAAACGCTAAATTTTTTCCCCTTTCATTTTGTCTTTTATTTAAAGTGTTAAAAAAGAAAATTTGGATCGGTTTTATTATTCCTTTTCAAAATTTTAAAATTTTGCCTCCCTCATGGTTTTTTGGGGATAAATCATTTCTTTCCCAATTTTACCTTTCGTAAAGCTGCCCGAGATCTATGTCTTCTTTTACATTACCAAAAAGGAAAATGTTTGGGTTTTTCTCATTTTCTTTGCATTTACCCTTTAATCACTTATTGGGGCCCTTTTCTTGCTTCAAATTTTTTTAATCTTTATACTTTTTTCTAAATCCTTTTTTTTAGAATATTGCATATCAATGTTCTCTTTGTTCAGGGGGGGTTTTCCCCGTTTATGCCCTTTAAAGAAAAAATTTTTTAAAGGCCCCCTACAATTACCTCCCCATGTAATTTTTCTTTCCCTTTTCTTTCATTTCTCCCTTTAGCAGACAAGTTGGGCAATTTATTTCCCACACAGGGCTATTTGGGTCTTTTTTGGCCCCGGGGATAATCTGCTTGTAAACCTGGAAGAGGGCCAATCTTTATGAAATTCTTTGAATTTCCCCAAAATTTCCCATATCTGAATGGCTTTTGGGATCCCAAACTTTCCCCCGTCAATTTTGCTTTTTAAAACCCCCCGTTTCCCCAAAAATTCTTTGCCATTAAATTTCCCAAAATTTTTAGCACTTCTTACGGCCCCCTTTTAAAGGGTTTTTGAATAAATTTTTTGGGAATTTTTTGGGGGGGTAACAAACCGATGTATGAGGTTTGGGATGTATACTGTGGGTTTTTTATTTAAAATTTAAATTCCCTTTATTTCTACCAAAATTTCCTTTTGTTTAGCTTTATGGGATCCCTTTTCTTAATTACTATTTTCCTTTTAATAAAAACCCTTTCCTTGGGGGAAAAAATTTTTTAAACCCCCTTCCCCTTACCATTTGCCTTATTTTTCCCCAAAAATTTGTGTAGTCTCTCAGTCCTCAGGGGGTTTTTTCCCCTTGGGGGCACGGTGGAATTTGTTTGGGTTTTCAGGATGCCCTATTATACTTGATTTTATTACTTTCAAAAATTGTAAAGTTTTCCCAGTAATTTCCGAAACCCCCAAAACTATTTCTATTTTATTTCGGGGATTCCCTTTTTGGGTTTAAAAATAATTTATTGGCTGTCTCCACATTTGGGTTTTGATTAGGGCCCTTTGTTTGAAAAGGTTTTCTTTGCTCCTCCAAAAGAACAAGTTGTTTTTTTTTTTCTTCGGTTTCCCTTTTTTTTCGCTTTTTCTATGTTTTTTTCCTTTTCCTATTTTTTTCCCGGCTATTTTTTTTCTTTTCATCTTTTGGTCATTTTCCTTTTTTACTAGATTTTCCTTTTTTTTCCCATTCTTCGTGTGTGGGCCCCGTTACATTTTGCTTTTTTCCCCATTACATTCGGGTTTCCCTTTGGGTTTTTCATGAATGCCACCCTTTAAAAATTTTTAATCCCCTTTTTTCCCCCCTCCCTTTCTATTTACCCTTTTTCTTTTCGGTTTCTTTTCCTTGGTTTTAATAAATTTTTTCCCCCTTTTATTTTGGGGCCCCTTTTACATTTTTTCTGTTCAAATTCCCCGTCTTCTCCAAGCAAAATAGGGGTTTGAAAAGGGTTAAATTATTTTCTTAAACCCAAAGTGTTGTTTCTTCTTCTTTTTTTTTATTGCTGTTTTTTTCCTTTTTTTATTTAAACATTTTTTTTTCATTCCCAAAATTGACTTTATCCCTTTTTTATCTTCCATTTTTTGGGTGCCCCAAAAAAAAATTTTGCCTTTTACCCTAAGTGTTTTGTTTTCCATTAACTTCGATTTTCCTTTTTAATTTTTTTGGAGTATTTCCAAATTTCCCCCTTTTGACCTAGTTAAAATGGGCTTTTGTTTTTAATTTTTTTTTTTTTTCCTTATTTTCAAAATTTTTCCAATGGTTTTCCTTTTAAAAAATTCCCCCAAAAACCATCAAAATTTTTTTGTTTAAATTATTTTAAAAAAACCGTTATGGTTCCCCCTACCATTATTAAGCTGTAATTCTTCCCCTTGGCCCCTTGTTTACGGGAAAGGACCCCTTAAAAAAAAACCAATAGAACCGTTATTAACCCGGGAAGTTTTTACCCCTTAAATGCATACCCGGGTAAATTGCCCCCCCTGTTTTTGTCCCCATTCAATTTTAAATAGGAATTTTTCGTTTTTTTCAAAAGTCATCCCAATTCAATTCCCTTTTTTCCCCCTTTTTTCCTCGATTGACCCCCGTTCACATTCCTACAAACCCCCTACCTTGCCACCTTTAAACCTTTATCTTTAAATTTTTAAAGGGATTTTTTCGATCCTCCCTGAATTTTTGGGGTTTTGTTTTGGGAAATTACCCAATTTTAAATTTATATTTCTTTTATAAATTTTTAAACATTCCCGTTTATCAGGTTTTTACCTTGAACTTCAAATGCCCTCAAAATTTTCTGCCTTTACGTTAGTTTCATTTTCCTGGGTTTTTTTACCCCAAAATTTAAAAACACACAACTTAAAAAACCCCCCTACTTTTGGAGTTGTTTTTCTAGGGGTTTTTCAAACCTAATTTTTCGCAGGTCCACTTCTCCTTCCCTCTTTTTTCGTTCCTCCTTCTTTCCTCCTCTCCTCTTCTTTTTTTTTCCAAATTTTTCCTTTTTCCATTCAACTTTTATTACCAAATTATTTTTCAAACCCGAAACCTAAAACCCTTTTCGGCCCATGGGTACGCCTTATCCCCCCCAATGCCGATTTTTTTCAACAAAAAGATCCCCTTTAAAGAAAGAACCCAGCAACGGCGAAATTTTTTGTTTGTTTTGTGGGGGACCCCGATATAATTTTTGGGCCCTTTTAAGAAGGTTTTTTGGGGGAATTTTTCCGTCATATAGGGGTTTTTGGGGGCCGAGAACCCCTTTTGGAACTTTACACCCCCTTATTTTCAGCCCCATTCCTCCGTCACGGGTTTAAGTCCCCATTGTCCAAGGTTCTTCTTTTATTCCCAAAAAATTTTTCAAAAAGGGGAAACTGTTTTCCCCAATTCTTAAAATTTTTCCACCCCTTCCCCCCATTCTTTTGGAATTGGGGGTTTTTTTAGTTTTTTTTTCCAAATTTTTCCCCCCTTCAATTTTTTTTTGTTTCCTTCAGTGTTTTTTTGTTTTCCCTTTAAACTTTTTACTTTTGGTTTTTCCCTTTTCACTCCCTCTTTAAAATTTTCTCTTCTCCACTTTTCCACTTTTTAGTATTTTGTTGGACGAAGCCCCCCCCAAAATTAACGACGGGGTTTTGGACCCCCCCCGAAGGGGTTTTTTTAAACCCCCCCCCCCCCCCCCCCCCCCCCCCCCCCCCCCCCCCCCCCCCCCTTTTTTTTTTTTTTTTTTTTTTTTTAAAACCCCCTTTGGGCCCCTTTTTTTCCAAGTGCCCCCAATTTTCTTCTGTTTTGCCCCTTTTTTTAAATTTTCCCGGGTTTTTGAAGGGTTTTTTTCCCATAAAAAAAAACCCCACCACGTGAAAAAAAATTTTTACGGCCCAGTTTGCCCCCCCCTCTCGTTTTTAACATGCAGTAACCGCGGGGTCCCCACTTTCCGTTTTCCCTCCTTTTTCCCCCCCCCTTCCCATGGTTTCCACATACCCCCCCTTCTTTTTTTTTTTCCCCAAATTTTTTTCCACTTATTCATTCACTTTTATTCCCCAAAAATTTTCCCCCTTTTCAACA
Organism: Penaeus monodon; assembly: GCF_015228065.2. Taxonomy (NCBI): domain Eukaryota; kingdom Metazoa; phylum Arthropoda; class Malacostraca; order Decapoda; family Penaeidae; genus Penaeus; species Penaeus monodon. The sequence goes on along the minus strand of NC_051391.1, from coordinate 32,865,236 downwards.
AAAAAAACCCCGTACCCATTTTACAAAAAAACCCTGGCAAAAGCAGACTTAGACCCCCTCAATGCCTGATCTTCCCAACATTTTAAACCCCTGTATTTTTTACTTTTCTGGATGCGTTTTGCCCTGTAACTGGTGGGGGGGTTTTTGTGGGGGGGGGGGGGTGGGGGGGGGGGGGGGGAAACTCCACGATAATAAATTTTTATGGTATTTTTTCCATATTTATTAAAAGATTTTTTGACTGATTTCTTGGGTTTATATGGGTTTTTTTAAATTTTGTAGAAATCAAAAACTTTTTTGTTGTTAAAAACCTTTTTACCTTTTTTTTTTTTCCTACCCTTTTTCCCTTTTCCCCTTTCCCCCCCTATGGGTTTTTTTAGCTATTGATCCAGTTTTTTTCTTTTTTTTTTCCAAAAAATTGCCCCAACAGGGGGGAAAATCGTTTTACACAAATTTTTAAAAAAATTTTCCCCCCTTTTTTCCAATTCTTTTGGAATTTTTTGGGCATTTTCTCTAGTTTTTTTTTTTCACAATTTTTCCCCTCCCAACTTTTCTCTCAGTCAATCCTTTTTTGGGGGGGAAAACTTTCCTCTCTCTCCTTTCCGTTGCTGTTTCCCCCCCTTTCCCCCTTCCCCTTCTTTCCCCCTCTTCTCTTCCCCCCTCTTTCTCCCCCCCTTTCCCCCCCCCCCTCCTTTCCCCCTTCCCCCCCCTCTTTTTCCTCCCCCCCTTCCCCCCTCTCTCTCCCCTATCTATCTATCCCCTCCCAATCCGAATTTCCCCTTGGTGTGGGAAAAGGGCCCCGCCCCCCCCCAACTGTGCCACGTTTTTTGCCCCTTCGGCCCCCCCCCAAATCCCGCAGGGTTTTTTTCCCCTTTTCAAAAACGAAACGGGGGAACGAAGGAACCGAGCGGGGGGGGGGGGAGCGAGTTGGAAAAAAAGGGGGAAAACCCGCCCTTGGGGGCCCCCATTTTTTAAAAGACGTTGGGTAAACCTTCCCCCCTTTCTTACCTTCCACGGAAAACCCCTTTTTTGGGTCAAAAGGAAGGACGCGGGCTTCTGGGGGGACCGGGTTTTTAAAAACCAAGGCCTTCCCCACCGCCCCCCCCCCCCCCCCGCCCGGTTTTAGTTTCCCCCGTTTACCCCGTATTTTTTCCCCCGCAAGTCCAAAACCTCCGCATTCCCCCCCCGGTACTCCGACACAAACCAAAATTGCAGTTAAGGGGTTTTTTTCCCCCCCTTTGGGGGGGTTTTTTTTTGGGTTTTTTACGGGGGGTTTTTTTTGGGGCCCGAGTTTTTTTTAAGGGGTCCCGGGGGGCCCCCCCCCCCCATCGGGCCCCCCCTTTTGGGGGGGAAATGGAATGCGGGGGGTTTTTTACGGGGTGGTTTTTTTTTTTTTTAAAAACCGTTTTTTTTTTTTTTTTTTTTTTTTTTTTTTTCATTTTTTTTTTTTTAAATTTTTCATGTGTTTTTTTTTTTTTTGGTTTTAAAACCGTTTTTAATGCTGTATTATCTTTTTATGGTTTTTTTTTTAAACTTTGGGTTCCCGTGCCACGGCTTTTTTAAAATTTTGTTTAACCCCCGTTTTACGTGGGCCCCCAACTTTGGGGTTTTTGCCCCCCCCTTTTTTGGGTATTATTTGGGTTGACGACCTTGGCCAAAAATAAAAAAAAAAATTTTTTCGGGGGTGGGGGTTTGGGGCCATGACCCCCCCTCAAAGTCGAAAGCCTCCAGGGGGGCCCAAAAAAAACCCCCAGAATCCCCGTTTCGCCCCCGAGACATTAAAAAAGCCCCCCCCCCTCTGGGGTGGCAGCGGGGAAATTTAGATTTTTAAAAAAAACCTAAAATTTTTTATTTCCCCAAAAATTGTTTTTTTTTTTAGTAGGGGGGAAAAATTTTTCACTACAATTCCCCCCCCCCCCCCCCCAAAAGGGGGAAGCCCCCCCTTACCCGGGGGGGGGGGGGGGGGACCCCCAAATAAAACCCTTTTTTTTCCCCGGAACCGAGGTCCCCCCAAATATTTTGGGGGGGGGTTCCCCCAAAAGTGAAAAAAAAGGGGGGAAAAACAAAAAAGGGGGGGCTTTTCCGGGTGCCCCAAAAGGCCCCCTGTGGAGGGGGGGGGGGGGGGGCAACCCCCCCTGGTTTTTCCCAATTCTACCCTTGGCCCCCGGGGAAAAAGAAATCCCCCCCTTGGGGGTTTTTTTGGGGGGGTGGGGGGGCATCCCGTATTACTAGGGAATAGGAATCCTGGAATTTTGACGATCCCCTGCACGCCTTTTCCCCGCTTTTTGCAGAAAAAAACAAAAAATCTCTTGGGTTTTTTCCTTTTCTTTTAGCAGGGGGCTTGATCAAGGGGCCCGGGTTTTTCCCCCAAGCCCCCTTATCGGTTTGGCCCAAAAATGATTTAGGGCCCCAAAAGCATAGGTTCCCGGCCCTGCATTTTCCCCCGAAATATTTTCCCTCAGGGGAACCCCTGGGGGGGCTTTTTGGGGGGGGTTTTTTTTGAGCCCCCCGTTGGATTTCCACGGGGGGGGGGGGGGAAGAAAAAAAATAAAAAAATTTCTAATTTGTATGATTTTTAAAAAATTTTTTTTCAAAAAAACTAACTCTCTGCCCCCACCCCTAAACCCTTTCCCAAGCCCCCCCAAAGGGGGCCCAAGGGGGGGAAAAATCCAAAAGGGTTTTTTTTCCAGGGCTCCCAAAAAACCAAAAGGTAAAGAAAAAAAAGCCCCCCCTTCTCACCCCCATTAAGGAAAATCTTTTTTCCCTGGTAAAATATGGAAGTATGGTAAATCCTAGGGAGGGGGAAGACCATTAAATATTTTTTGGGAAGTCACCCAAAGAAATCCTCGAAAATCACCCCACACGAGGGGGAAGCCTGATATTTTTGGGGAGGTTTTTCGTAAACCAGAAAACGAAATTGTTTTGGTTTTTTTTCAGATTATTTTTTTGCCGCCTTTCAAAACAGTTTTAAGGTCTTTTTGTAGCGAAACCTTTGTTAGATGGAAAATTTTTTAAAAATTTTTTTTTAAAAAATTTTTAAAAACCTATCAATAAATATCCTAAAAAAATTACCAAAAATTTTATTTTTTAAAAAAATCAAATGCATAAATTATTATGCCCCCTTAAAATGTTTTAAGATTTTTTGCAAAACCTATGCAAAAAGTTAATTTTTATTAAAAAAAAAAATCAGTCCCCCCCAAAAAAACCCCCAAAATAAAATTTTTGCCCCCCCCCAATACTTTTTTTTCCAGGGTTATATGGGGGGGGGAGAAAAAAAAATTGCCCCCCCTTTGGTTGAAAATTTTGTTTTCCCAACCCTTTTCCCCCAAATGTGGTTTGGGCGATTTGAATTTTTTTTTTAAAAAATTATCTCCCCGAGTCAACCAGGTTTTTAGCGGGAAAAATCCCTTTTGATTGGAAATATTAAGAAAATTAAAAATTTTAAAAATCAAATCCCCAAAAAACCCCCTCTTTACAAATAGCAATAAATTTTTCAAATTTAAAAAATTTCATAAACAAAAAATAAAAATGTTTTTTTTGTATAAAAAATTTTTTTTACTAAACTTTTAGGGGGAAAAATTTAAAAAAATTTTTTTCCAAGAAGGGAATACTTGGGGCCCCAAATTTTTTTTGGAAAAAAGCTTTACGGGGTTTTGGGCCTAAACACCCCAAAAAACACCCCCCCAAAAAGAATAAAAAGCCAAAAAGGGGCTTAGATTTTGGAGGGTTTTTTTTTTCACATCTTCTTGGGGTCCCCAAGGGGGGACTACTGAACCTGAAATTTTACTTCACGAAAAATTTAAAAAGGATTTCCGGGATCTTTACAATATTTTTGGAATTTTCAGCCCTCCTTGAGGAAATAACCTATTTTTTAAATGCAAAAAAGAAGAGGAAATTTTTGGGGGAAGACCCTTCCCAATTTAAATCTAACCAATTTTTCCCTGGCTGAGGGGCATTCCCCGAATTTCCCCCCCCTTTGGGGGGGGGACAAAATCCCACTTTTTAAAGCGGGATTTGGGGGTTGGGCCCATTGGGGGGAAAAGGGGGAAGAATTTTTTTTTTCCCCTTCCCATCCACACTGCCCAAAAGTAAACCCAAGGAAAATCAATGAAATATTTCAGATGGTTTTTTCAAAATCTTGAAAAATGGGTGTGGTTTGCAGCAGTTAAGCAGAAGGGGGGGGAAACTTTTAGTCCCCCCCCCCCTTTTATAGCAACCCCCTCGATCTCACTGCAGAGTTACATGCTTTCCTTTTGACCCTTTCAAAGGGACAAAAAAAGATCTTTACAAAAACCATTCAACTTTTTAAAAATTTTTTTTGGGGGGGACTCCTGGGTTGTGCCTTGCAAGCAATCAAGAAATAAACTCCATCAACATGCAAGGGGTGGAGGGGGTTTTTTCAAGATTGGCCCTCCCCACTGATGTCAGCACGTAAAAAAAGAAAAACTCTTTTGTTGGGTGCCAAACATTCACAAATTAATCTCCTTTTTTTTTCCCACCCCTCTTCGCCAGTAACCCCCTCGTCCCCCCCCCCCCCTCTTTCCACTTTCCCCTCTTTTCTTCCATGCCCTTCCCCTTCATTCTCCGGCCCCCTTTAACGGTTTCAAAAAATTTTTTCCCTTTGATATATATTATTCTGTTTTTATGGACACCATTTGATTAGAAAATTCCCCTACCGATACGAGAAACTACTTGATTTTTAAGCTTTTTTAGTCTACATTTTAAAAATGTGTTTTAGGGGAAGAAAATTGGTATCAGTCAATACTATCAATATCATCCTAATTTATTAAAAAATTTAAAAATTAACATTATTAAATAATCGGAAATGATTATGTGATTAAAAAAAAATATAATAATAATAAATTAATAATAAAAACTAAAAAACAACAACAACAACAACAAAAAATAATAATAATGATAATAAACAAATAATGTTTAAAAAAACCCAATAACAACAACAAACAACAACCAAAACACAAAAAAACAACCAAAATTAATAACAATAATTATATTAAACCCGTTTGAATGATAGTAATGATAATACAATAAATAATAATGAATAAATGAATGGTAAAAAATTTAAAATAATAATGATAACCAATAATTATAATAAAACGCTGATAAATAGTAATGATAAATAAAAACCCAACCCAAATTTAATTAATAACAACAAGATAATAACAAATAACAAACCAAACAGAACCACAAATCAACAACAAACAACACAAATAAAAAATAATAACAATAATTATGAAAATAAACGCGGGGGATGATTAAGAAAAAGGATAATAACAAATAAAAAAAAAAAATAATAATAATAACCAAAATGAAATAATTAATAATATAACCGCTGATGGAATAGGTAATGAAATAAAAAACAACAACAAACAATAATAAATAATAATAATAAATAAAATGTAATATAATATAAAAATAATGTAAATAATAGTAAATAATGATAATAATAATAATAATGGATAATTTAATAAATATAATTAATTTTTGTAATAATAATGATTAATAATAATAATAATATTGTTAATAATAATATATTTTTTTTTTAATGATAATAATAATAGCAATAATAATGATAATAAAAATGATAAATAATGAAGCGGTTAAATAATAACAATAATTAATTATAAAAATAAATAATGATAATAAATAAATTTGTTAAAATGATAATAAATAATTTAACAAACAATAACATATAATAAACAAAAAATAATAATAAGAAGAAAAAAAGTATGGAAGAGAATACCATTAATAAGTAAAAAAAAGTAAAAAAGATAAAAGATAAATAAATTTAAATGATTTTTTTAATAACATAGCAAATTGGGCCCCAAAACAGTAAAAATAATATAAAATTAAAAATATTAAAAAAAAAATTTTTTAGAAAAAAATACTGGTTATGGTAAAAATAAAATAAAGGTAAGGGTAAAAATTAAAAAAAAAAACCCCAAATAAAAAAAAATAATAAATTAATAGTAATTTTTTTTTTTTTTTTTTAAAATTTTTTCCCTTCCCCTTTTTTTTTTTTCTTTTACCCTTAACGTTTTTTTTATTTTATTTTTTTTATTTTTTTTATTTTTTTATTTTTTTTTATTTTTATTTATTAATTTTTATTTTTTTTTTATTAGCATTGCTTTTATCATCATTATTATTACTGTTGTTATTGTTTACTATTATAATTTATTAAAATATTAAATCCTCCCCTTTAAATCAATTATTTTTTCTTTTTTATATTAATATCATTATTATTTTACTAAAATCACTATCATCAACATTGCCCCCATTTTTTTTTAATTTATTATTTTTATTATTTTTTTTTTATTATTAAATTATTATTATTGGTTTTTTGTTTTTTTGTTTTTTTGGGTTTTTTTTTTGTTTTTTTTAAATTTGTCGGTTCTTGTTTTTTAAATTTTTTAATTTATAATTTTTTTCTTTTTATTATTTTATTATTTTTTTTTTTTATTTTAAACTTTTATCATTATCAAAATTTTTCCCCAATTTTTTTTTTATTTTTTTAAATTAATTATTTATTAATTTTTTCTAAAAAATTATTAAAATAAATTTAATTATTATAAAATAACAAAAAAAAAAACAAAGTAAAAATTTTAAAAAAATTAAAGTAATTAAATTTATTTTGTTTTACCCCCCAAAAAACCCCCCCTTTTTTATCAATTTGTTTTTTTAATCATAAAGAATTTTTTTTTTTTATTGGCCCTTTTTTTTTTATTTTTTTTACTTTTTAAAATTATTGTTTTATTATTTTTTAACCCAAATCGGACTTTTTATTATTATTGTTATTATCAATATCATTTTTTGGGTTGATTTTTACTATTTTGGGATATTTTTTTTAAAACTATACCCAACTTTGTATTTTTTTGAAAATATCAAAAATAGGGGCCCCCCAATTATATTTTTTTTTTTTCTTTCATCCCCCCCCCCATTACTGTTTGATTATTTTTATTATTATTTTTCCCCTTTCCCATCCATTCCCCCCCCCAAAAATAAAAAAAAACAAAAATGTATCACCCCGTTTTTATTGTTTTACATTTTACATTATTTTTTATTGTTACAAAATATTTATCATTTTATTTTTTTTTTACTATTATTTTCTTTTATCTTTTATTTTTTTAAAATTATTATTAAAATCTTGGTTTATTATTTTTTTAAAATTATTAGTTTTAAAAAAATTGGGGTTTTTATTTTTAAATTTATTATTATTTATTTAAAAATTTTATTTTTAAAAATTTTTTTAAAATTATTATTTTTTTTT
>NC_051391.1:32850348-32852848 GCF_015228065.2 Penaeus monodon | reverse complement strand
TTGACCGTTTCATCTCTTCTCACAGGAACTCCTTGCCTGATGTCTCTCTCCTTCGTGGAGCTTTCATCCCGGCCCTCGAATCTCTCCTCCATCCTAACTCTTCCATCCTCAAGCGTTACCGTGAGGCCCTTCAAAGCCTGCACAGGAAGGATGTCACCATGCCTTCTGACAAGGGCAACTCGGTGGTGGTCCTTGACAGTGCCTCCTACCTGCAGAAGGCCCAGGACCTGTTGGATGACGCCTGTACCTATGTACCTCTTACCAGCGACACCGTGAACGCGTTGCTGCTTCCTTCCCCCGCAGCCTGAAAGAGATAACAGCCTGTTTTCCGGTGGCGAATCTCTGCCAGATTTCAAGGTCATCAACCCTCGACTCCTTCATTTCTATGGGCTTCCTAAAACTCATAAGTCAGACATGTCTCTCCGTCCCATCATCTCCTCCCGGGGATCTGTGACGCACCCTCTTGCGGCCTGGCTGGCGAAGTGTCTCACTCCCCTTCTTGGCTCCTTTTCTCCTGCTCACCTCCGCCACTCTCAGGACTTCATCTCCCGTGTTCGTGGAGTCTCGCCGGATATCATAATGAGCTTGGATGTTGACTCCCTGTTCACCAAGGTCCCGTTTGATGACGTCCTCGCTTTCCTTCCGAGGAGGTTCCCCGCGGAGGAGTCGTGGTAGAAGGTACGCCGTGTCTGTCCGGGATAACGCGACGTCGAGAACATGACGAGGGTAACACAGTTTGGAAGCCTATGCACAGTGGTACGTATATACACTTCTTCTCACAACACCCTCTCCGTGTAAAGAGATGTGTTTGCCAACTCGCTGTTCCTCCGCGCCCTCCGCATCTATGATCCCAATACCTGGATGAAGAGAGCGACTTCCTGCGTCATTCGTTCTCCAAACTGTGTTACCCTCGTCATGTTCTCGACGTCGCATTATCCAGGACACGCCGTACCTTCTACCACGACTCCTCTCCTAAAGAGACTCATCACCTGTCCGTCCTCAGCCTGCTCTACACCGAGGAGATCTACTCTCTCCGTTGCCCTCTTCACTCTCTCAACTGCAGGCTGATCTTCGCAGGTGAACACTCTCCGTCGCAACCTGGTCATACCAGTCCTCCCTCTACCTCGAAGGTGGGCACCTATGCTGTTCCTTATGCCTCCTGTGATAAGCAATACTTTGGCGAGACGGGCGCCAGCCTCACTAGGCGTCTGTCTCAACATCCAGGGGACATAACAACAACGCCCTCTTTTGCCATCAGTGGGACACAGGCCATCAGATGGACTGGTTCAGGGGCCCGCGAATTGTCTTTCCTTCCTCTGATGTCCACGCCCGCAGACTGTTTGAATCCTCATTAGTAAAGCTGCTGCCAAATTTCAACGTGAACAACGGCTTTTCTCCTGCTGATAGGTCTCCTCGCTTCCCACATCCTCCAACTTCTCCCTTATGCCGGTCACCCTGCTCATAGTCCGCCCGATCCTCCGACCTGACTTGACCTACCTTTGCTTACCTGTCCCGTGTTACCGCGTTGCTTCTCCTCTCACTCTTTTATAACCCCTCCTCTCCCTCCCCTCATCAGACTTGAAGTTGGAATCAAGGTGGATTTTTAAACTGTAGTCTCATTTTCAATAAATCTAGTTTTTGCATTGTGGATTTTTCTACCACTATTATCACAGATTATTTTATTATTATTATTATTATTATCATTATTATTACTATTATTATTATTATTATTATCATTGTTGTTATTATTATCACTATCATCATTGTGAGTATTAAAGTTTTCATTGTTTCTGTTATCATGATTTTATCATTATTATTATTATTATTTTATTACTGTTGTTGTTGTTGTTGCCTTTATTATTAAGATCATTATTGATATTATTATTGTTTTTATTATTATTAATGTTATTAATTATAATAATAATAAAAGGAGATGATAATAATGATAGTTATAGTATTGATAATTATCATTACTGCTGTTATTATTATTATTATTATTACTGTTACTATTATTATTATTATTGTTGCTGTTGTTGTTGATATCATTATCATCACCATTGTAAATATTACTGTTTTTAAATATTTTTATCAAGATCATTATTGTCATTATTATCATTGTTATCATCATTATAATTCTTTATTATCATTATTGTTATTGTTTTTATTAACAATAAAGGTGTTATCTTTGTTTTATAATAACAATAATAATGATAATAATAATAATAATGATAATAACAATAATGATGATGATGATAATGATAATAATAATAATCGTTATTATTATTATTATTATTATTATTATTATTATTATTATTATAATTACAATAATAATGATAATTGATAATAATGATAATAATAATAATGATAATAATAATAATAATATAAATAATAGTAAAAATAATAACGTTGATTATAATGATAATTATGATATTATTATTATCATAATTCTCACATTCATTATTGTTATTATCATTGTTATTATTATTATTATTATTGTTAT
>NC_051391.1:32830348-32835348 GCF_015228065.2 Penaeus monodon | reverse complement strand
TAAGTATGAAAACAAAGAGCATGGTCAAGCTAAAGTACGAAGTACTACAGTAAGAACTGAAGTACTAAGAATCCTTTCCGATAAGCTAGTGCTTTGTAGCAGGTTGCGTGTCTGCTTGTGCTTTCGTATGCGCAGGTACACGTACCTACGACATGAGCTGCTGCACGAAAGATAAAACACCCAAAGATATCGTTATCGTTAAAAGTACTACCATTACCATTAGTACTTCTATTTTTATCATTATCATATTCATTATCAAAACATGAACATGAACATCAACATGAACATCAATATCCTCATTTTCGTTGCTGTCGTCACAAACCTTATCATTATTATTATTATCATTATTAAATTATTAAATCTATTACTACCACCTCTGCGGATGATAAGAATTGTATTAATAAGAATACGGTATATAATAGTAACTAAACAATTTTAACAGGAACCATGATAGTAACAATATTATCCTTACATATAGAAACAGCATTAACGAAAATCGTCCTGTTCACCTGTCTGCAACCAAATTTTGGGAAGAATAAGTTACAACCTATTAAAGATTAAAAAAATAAATAAAACAACCCTGAGAGAGACTAAGAAAGACTAAGCTTTAAATGTATATAAGAAAGTCTTTCATAATAGCACACTTGTAAGAGGAAATGCGGCCGGCAGAACAAAGCAATGAACATACAACATATGAGAGAGAGAATATGATCAAAGGACGGACTTCAGGTGGAAGAACAAACGGAGAGAACACCCAAGAGCATCCGTGACGCTGTTCTGTGGCAGGGGAGGCAAGGTGGCGAGACTGCGCGGCTGGGGCAGAAGTGGGACACGGGAGGGAGGAAGGAAGGGTGGCAAGGAAGCTGAGGTAGCAGGGTGACAGAGGAGACGAGGTAGGGGGGTGGCAAGGGGACTGGCATAGTAGGGTGACAGCTGAGGGAGGGTGGCAAGGGGATTGGGTAGCTGGGGTAGTAGGGTGACAGGGGAAACAGGGAGGCTGGTTGTTAGAGCAGGTTGTCCGAGATGGAAAGGAAGTGTGGGAAGAATGGCAGGGGATGCATGGAGAATGATGTCTGGGGTAGTAGGTGACAGAGGAGGAGGGGAGGAGAGGTGGCAAGGAGACTGGGTGCCTCGGCAGTAAGGTGACGATGGAGAAAGGATGAAATGATGACCGAGTGGCTGGAGTAACAAGGTAACAGGGAAGGAGGAGCAGAAAGTAGGGGAGCCGGCTTATTGTGGTGGCAGGGGAGGAAGAGCAAAATATAACAAAGGGGGCAGCGTGTGAAGGTGGATTCGAGAGACACGCAGCAGGAGAGCAGGAAGATTTTTGGCCCTGCTACGGAACCACTCTTTGTGTGTCACTCGCGTTGGTGTATGTAAGGTGAAGATAGAAGGGAGAGGAAGGGAAGGGGAGGAATAGAAAAAGGGGAACGATAATGTATGGAAAATTATTAGAAGATTGAATTCTAATATATACACAAGGAAAGGTATGAAAATACAAAGATTGACAGAATGAATGAGAGAGAGAGAGAGAGAGAGAGAGAGAGAGAGAGAGAGAGAGAGAGAGAGAGAGAGAGAGAGAGAGAGAGAGAGAGAGAGAGAGAGAGACGCGGGGGAGTGAAGATATACAAACAAAACAACTAACATACAGAAGCAACTAAAGCTAATGGAATTTATGCAACGTCTTAAAGATATCTTATAATTGTTTACTAAATGGATGGTTAGGGTCTTGTGAAAGTTAAAGCCTCTTGTTATGGAAGAGCTGAGAACTGTCTTTGGGAATACGTCGACAATGAATGTGCACATTTTCCTAAGAGTTTTTGAAAAAGTTTGAGAATATGTTATGCAATTAACCACAAGAGTTTAGACAAAAGGGATGAGTTTCAGCGCAACAAATTCCCTGGCAAGCAAATGTGTGTTATTATTCGTTTAAGAACGATTCCATATTAGATGATATTATCGTGTTTAAATATGATCGTATATATTTTATTTTTCAGAAATATGTAGCACTATTGTACTATTTATGATGATCAATGCAATTATACAGTCTGACCAGTTTCACTGTTCATTCTTGTATGTTTTTAGTTTCCATGATTCTTTTAGGTTTATGACTGTCTGTACGTTCTCCGTTGAAAGTCATAAAAAATGGTCATATATGTACACCGCAAAAGTTTCGGCTTCGAAAAAAGCTCCCCCTCCTTCCCTTACCCAAAGTTACAACGATAAGACTTCGCCAGACTTCGTATCTCGCGTTCCGGTTGTCATGATAAAGTGGACGCAAATCCGCCCCCGTGTTGGCGACGTTTCTATAGCTTTCGTGATCCAGCATGCGGTGTGTTTCACCACTCGCTATCGATAACGGCCGGTTCCTATCGCAAGAACTACCGATACGGCAATTTTAATCATTCCCCCATACCGTTAACCAGCACTGACGTTTTCTCTTTTGGATGTAGCTTTTATGTCTTTGCATTTCGAATACTAACTTTTCATAAGATTTAGATTTAGGAAGAGATGATGAGAAACTCTACGGTCATTCTTCACCATATTTAACTTTAAGTACCCTTTGTAAAAGTTTTATGAAAATCATGGTAAACCTATTTGCATATAAAATCTTCAAAGTATGACACACCTACTAGAGATTTGAATATCCATAATTCATACATAACACACACACACACACACACACACACACACACAGTGTGTGTGTATACGTATATACACATATATGAATATATATATATATATATATATATATATATATATATATATAATACATATATACATATATATATGATATATGTATATAATATATTAAACTATTTGTTCACTCATTCGTTCATTCATTCATCGATCAGTTCACTTACTCGCTTATCAATCTATTTCTTCCTTCATTCATCTATTCATTTAAACATGCTTGAGTGTTAGCCTTGTTTATTCAGACATCCTATTCATTATCCTCCCAGCCATTTATGCGATTTATTTCTGCTCATCATTTACATAAAGTATATCTAGATATAATCTTGGCACCTCCCCCCTCCGTCTCCCACGTAGGAGGTAATCGAGCAAGGCTTAAAAGTTTTAATACAATTAAATTTCCTGGAATCTGGGATTACCTGAGCCCTTTAATCAAATAACTGTCTCAACATCCGCTGCTAATGTGGATTTCCATATTACTTGGTCGTTTTCTAAATTGTTACCGTTCCTCTCGCCATTTCTCTTTCCCTGCCTGGTTGCGCCTACGTACTGCATCTCTCTCTCTCTCTCTCTCTCTCTCTCTCTCTCTCTCTCTCTCTCTCTCTCTCTCTCTCTCGCTCTCTCTCTCTCTCTCTCTCTCTCTCTTCTCTCTCTCTCTCTCTCTCTCTCTCTCTCTCTCTCTCTCTCTCCGGTCTCTCTCTCCTCTCTCTCTCTCTCTCTCTCTCTCTCTCTCCCCCTCTCTCTCTTCTCTCTTTCCTCTCTCGTCCTCTCCTCTCTTCTCTTTTCTCCTCCTCCTCTCTCTTCTCTCTCTCTCTCTCTCCTCTCTCTTCTCTCTCTCTCCTCTCTCTCTCTCTCTCTCTCTCTCTCTCTCTCCTCTTCTCTCTCTCTCCCTCTTCTCTCTCTCTCTCTCTCTCGCTCTCTCTCTCTCTCTCTCTCTCTGTCTCATTCTCTCTTACACAATCTCTCAATCTCTCTTAATAATAATTCTCTTTCGTAACCAAGAACATTGCCTTTAGACTGCGATGGGTCACCTAACATACGAAAGATCAAGAGTGAAAGAAAAGCTGGAAATAGCTCGATTAGGTGGAAGTCTTTCGGCGAGTGTTTTTTACACATTCACACCCATAAAGATGACAAGCTGGCCGATTTTATATGTTTGCACCCTAACGCCTCTCTCTCTCGCTCCCGTCTCTTTTCTTTCTCTCTGAGTGTCTGTCTGTTTGCCTGTCTGTTCGCCCCCCTCCTTTGCTCTCTTTCATTCATTCGCTGACTGTCGATTTGTCTGTCTGTTTGTCTGGCTATCGGTGTCTCTCTAAGTCTATATCTCTCCTTTTCTCTCTGTTTCTGTCCGTCTCTCTCTCCCTCTCTCTCTTTCTTTCTACCCCTCTCCTACTCTTCCTCTTTTCCCTTCTCCTCCACCATCTCCCTTTTTCTTTCTCCTTTTTTCTTTCTCCTTTTTACCCCCTTCCCTTTATTTCCTCTTCCACCTTTCCCCCTCATCCAACCTTAGCGTTTCTCTCCTCCCTTCCTCCTCCACTACCAGCCTCCCTCCTTCCCTCTTTCTCCCTCACCTTCTCCCTCTCTCCCTTCGCTCCCCCTTTCTCCTTCACCCCCCTCCTTCCTCCTCCTTCCTCCTCCTTCCTTCGTCCACAGAACAAACTCTCCTCTTCGGAAACCAGAGGCTTCCGGTCGCGCCGTCCAAAAGTCTTAATATTATTTCCTCTTCTCCCTAATTTAGGTTTCCTACCCCCCCCCTCTATCCCCAATATAGAGGACCTTTAACCTCCTTGTCCCTTATTTCTTATCTTTTATCGCATTTTCTCCCTGTCTCTTCGGGAGCCAACTCATAAACACTTGCTTCCGAACTGTGTCTGGGTCGGTGCGCCATTTTTTTTTTTCTTTTTTTTTTTTTTAAGAGGAGACACAGATGTGGCTTATTCTTTCTCTATTACTCGTTCTTCCTTTTCCTCTTCCTCTTCTGATCACTTCATTGTTTTATTCTTTTTATTTACTTTTTTACGTTCTTTACGTTCAATTCTCCGTTCTTCAGTTATTTATTTTTGTGACTTCTCTTTCTTCTGTTTTCCTTATTATGCGCGTTTCGTTCCCTTCTATCAAGCTCTTATCTTTTCGCTTCATTAATTTCCTCCTCTCTCCTTTCTATGTATTGATATACTACTCTCTTTTTTGTCTATTAATTTCGCCCTCTTCTTTTTTCTCTGATTTGTTTCTACCTTTAACCTTTTTCTTCCCTTTCTTTTAGTTATCTCTCTCTCTCTCTTTTAATTGTTTCTAATACTTTTTTT
>NC_051391.1:32790348-32795348 GCF_015228065.2 Penaeus monodon | reverse complement strand
TCTCTCTCTCCCCTCTCCCCCCTCTCTCTCCCCTTCTCCCTCGGCCCTCTCTCTCTCATTTTATCTCTCTCTCTCCTCTCTCTCTCCCCTTCCTCTCTCTCCCCTTTTTCTCTCTCTTCTCTCCTCTCTCTCTCCTCCCCCTCCTTTTCTCTTCTCCTCTCTTTTGGCTCTCTCTTCCCTCTCTTTCCCCCCCTGTTTTTCCCCCCCCCCCTCTCTCTCTCCCTCTCTCTCTCCTCTCTCCTCTTCTTCTCTCTCTCTCTCTCTCTCCTCTTCTCTCCCCTTCTCTCTCTCTCTCCTCTCTCTCTCTCTCTCTCTCCTCTTCTCTTTTGGTCCGGTCTGGGGCCCTTTTTTCTCTCTCTCTTTCTCTCTCTTCTCTCTCTCTCTTTTCTCTCTCTTCTCTCTCTCCCCTATTATCTATTATTTTATCTTCTACCCTATTATCTATCTTCTAAGTGTGTGGGCCCTTCTCCCTCTCTCTTTTCTCTCTCTTATCCCCCTTCTCCTCTCCCTCCTCTCTCTCTCTATCTCTCTCTTCTCTTCATCCTCTCTCTTCTCTCTCTCTCTTTTGGTCCCCGGTTTTCCTGTCTTTCTCTCTTTTTCTTTTTTTTTTTTTTTTCTCTCTCTCTTTTTATCATCTATCTATCTATCTATCTATCTTCCTTTATCATCTATCATCTATCTAAGTGTGTGTGCGTCTCTCTTTTCTCTCTCCCTCTCTTCTCTCCCTCTCTTTTCCTCTCTCTCCCCTTGCTCTTTTCCCTCTCCTTTTCTTTTCTCTCTCCCCTCTTCTCTCTCTCTCTTCTCCCTCCCCTCTCTCCCCCCGGGTTCTCTCTCTCCCTCTCCTCTCTCCCCTGGGGTTTCTCTCTCTCTCTCTCCCCCCTCTCTCTTTTTCTCTCTTGCTCTTCTCTCTCCTCCCCCCCTCTCCTCTCTCTCGGTCTCTCTCTCCTTCCCCCCTTTTCCCCTCTCTCCCCCCTTTTCTCCCCTTCTCTCCCCCTCTCTTTTCTCTCTTCCCTTCTCTTTCTCTTCTTTTTTCCCTTCTCTCTCTCCTCTCGTTCTCTCCTTCTCTCTCTCTATCTATCTACCCATCCCCTATCTCTCCTCTCTCTCGGTCTGGGTCTGGGTTCTCTCTTTTCCTCTCTCTCTGCCTCTTTTCTCTTTCTCTCTTTCTCTCTCTCTCTCTCTCTTTTCCCCTCTCCTCTTTTCTCCCCTCTCTCCCTCGGTCTCTCTCTCCCTCGGTCTCTCTCTCCCTCGGTTTTCTCTCTCCCGGTCCCCTCCTCTCTCTCTCTCTCTCTCGTCTCTCCCCCTTTTCTCCCCCTCCTCTTCTTCTCTCTCTCTCTCTCTCTCTCTCTCTCCTCTCTCTCTCTCTTCTTTTCACTCTCTCTTCTTTTCCCTCTCTCTCTCTCTCTCTTCTCTCCCCCTCTCCCCTCTCTCTGTCCTCTCTCTCTCT
Source organism: Penaeus monodon (assembly GCF_015228065.2). Lineage (NCBI taxonomy): Eukaryota > Metazoa > Arthropoda > Malacostraca > Decapoda > Penaeidae > Penaeus > Penaeus monodon. The sequence goes on along the minus strand of NC_051391.1, from coordinate 32,793,901 downwards.
CTCTCTCTCTGTCTCTCTGTCTCTGCCTCTATCTCTATTTATCTAATCCCCGTTATTTTCACCTTCCTTTTTCTTCTTCCCATCTCACAGATCTTTCTCTTCTATACTTGGTCCTTCTTTTCTTTCCTTACATCTTTCCGAAATCGCCACTCGCTTTGGACAGAATCTAGGTCACGCTTTCTGTTTTTTTTTTCTAACATATTTTCATAAAGAATGATCTTCGACTCTGAGGAATATTCTGGATTTGATGCGGAATGATGTGTAAACTGATCATTTGTCGCTTATTTGTGAGTCGAGACACTCATCCATTCACTCACACACACTCATAGATTCAATCAGCCAGTTATTTTTCTTCTTCTTCTTCCTCTTCTCTGTTTGATTTATTTAGATCCTTTTCGAAATGTATCACCCTATTTCCAAATCTTAGTCCTCAGTCCCTTCCCTCATCCCTTTCTCCATTTCTTCCATACATTCCTTTATCTATTACACTCTTCCGTCTTTCTTTCCCTCACCCTACATATCTTCCCTTTCCCTGTTTACTCCCTCCACTCCTATTTTTCCCTCCTCCCTCCCTCCAATCCTTCCTTCCCATCCCTCCATCGCCCCTACATCCTTAAATTCTCATATCGATTACATCCTTCCGGCTTCCTTCTCCTCCTCCCCTCCTATCCTCCCTTTCTCGTTCCATTCCTCTTTTCCTCCTTCTTCCCTCCACCGCTTCCTCCAAATTCCTCCATCTCCCCTTCAATCCTCTCTATCCCTCTTCCAACCGCTCCTTCATTAACTCACACATCCTACGAAGTCAATCCTTCCCAAATACGAAGGAAGAGGCAAAAACAGCCTGTCTCTTGAAAGGGGGAAATGCGTAGATGTAGAACTATAATTAGACACCGACCTTCGCCTGCTCAATAGGCTGCTCTTCATTTCACTCCAACTTTTCTGTGACTTTAGGAGTCCGTGTTATTTATGTTTGTTAATTGGTATGTTTATCAACTTTATTAGTTCTTATTTTCGGATACTCGAGACGTTGTTTTTGTTACTGTTTTGTTGTCATGATATAATAATGATATCATATGATATAATTTTCATTATTATACTCATAGTTATTTTAATTATAATTACTATTACATTATTATCGTTGTTGTTGTCTTGTTGTTGTTGTTGTTGTTGTTGTTGTTTCGTTATTATTATTATTATCATTATCATTATTATTATCATTATTATTATTATTATTATCATTATTATCATTATTATTATTATTATTATTATTATTATTATTATCATTATCATTATTATTATCATTATTATCATTATCATTATTATTGCTATTATTACTACTTCTAGTACTACTACATTATCATTACCATTATCATTATTGCTATTGTTATTATTAGCATTACCATTCTTATTATTATTATCATTGTCATTACAATTTTCTTGTTCTTCTTGTTTATTGTCGTTATCGTTTTCCTTATTATCATTATTCTCATTATCATTTTCCTTATTATCATTACTATCATTTTATATTAATAATATATTTTATTATTTTTACTACCCATCATATTATCATAGTGATGATTAATATCAATATTTTAATCATTATTATTATTATTATAGTTACTATGTTACTAGTATTATTACCTTTAAAATTATGATCATAATTATAAAAAACCCTATTACTTTTGTAGTGTACGGCTCAATGGCCCCACATGAAGATCCTGGGTTATCCGCTCAACATGCGGGCGTCATGGGTACAGCCTTACGGGTGCTTTACCCAGCATTTGCGCCTCGCCCTCTCGGCTCGAGTGCGCCTCCATAAGCCGCGGCCAACGCCACACGAGCTGCCAGAGACTGTTAATGAGATAATGTGGACTTCAGTATTTTTATGACCACAGGAGGTATTCAAAACCAAGTCTAATTACTTAGACGGCGCTGAAGTCGCCAAGAAAAAATATAGATTAATTTCAAATAGAATATTGTAAATGTGTACATTCCAAAATGAACAGTTTTCACTAAAACTGTATATCATTAATTTTCCTCTGTATCCTTTCCCTTATTTCTCTCTATTATTCTTTCTCTTCGGCGACGCTTCCATCGACAGAATATCCCCTGAAGAGGGTGATGGTCGTCACATTTTTTTTTTCTTTTTGCGGTTGCCTGGGTCCTTTGGATTGTTAAACTATTAGGATGGTCTTCGGGTACTCTCATTTGCATATTTCCGGAGTCCCTTTCGGGGTATAAGTACTTGAACGTTGGTCCTGCTTCTAGTCTATTTAGACCTGTGTTCTCGCTTTTTGGATTTACCTCGCATTGCGCCAGGGTTTTCTGAGTTCGTGTGTCTTCCCAAAGTTAAGTAATTGTCTGTGGTTTTGTGTAAATATTTGGACTTTTGTGTATGACTTGCTGCACTGTCATCAGCAGGGTGCATCTCTCTGGTGAAATCCCAAATTCTCACTGAGTGCACCAAAGTGCTAGAAAGTATAAAAGGACCTCCTCACATAGAAGGGCCACTGCTTGAGAATTGAAAATAACTGTCAGGATCTCTTCTTTTGCTCGATGTGTTGTTTCGGTTGACTCCTGCCTGACTTTATAGGTGTTCAGACGGTCATCGTGATCGGTACCCCTTTGGTGTTATTTCCTTTTTACTTGGCCTTCGTCTCCAACTCATTTCTTGCACACTGCATTTCGTATCTACAAAAGTGCTTTATTAAGGTTTATCAGCACTAGTTTTTTTTTTTCAAAATTAATCTTCATTTTGGGTTGGAGATTAACTTGTTTGACTTAAGGATCCGTATGTTTTCGTGCTGACACCCTGCAGGTGGGACGTCAATTTATGGGTAATTATATTTTATACGTTAATTTTCAGTACATCTAGTGTTGGTTTTCACGCGCATCACCCCTGCTGTGATGCACACATCTTTATCTATTTAGTGACTGAATTACCTTTAGAATTCCCTAGTGAGTTCAGCTTGCTCGTTAAATAAACACCATGCCATCGTGGTGCTTTCACTTTGTCCCAGTCATAGAAAAAAAAGAAATATATATCTATATCTATAAATATATATATTTATTTATTTATTTATCTATTTACTAACTCTGGTTCTGACCAAGGCTACATGCCTACATGCAACCCCTAAAAGGTTGTAAAAGGGCTAGACGAATCGGAGTATATTAAACTGATATTCTATAACAGACAATTATTTTTGTCATCCCTGGGTTTCCACTTCCAGCAGATGGATGCTCAAAACGAAAGGGAGAATGATAATTCTACAATCTTGCATTTTTCTTCCAAACACGTCCAGAGCGATGTCTCAGCCTACGCTATCTCCCTTTTCACATTCACACATTTACACATTGAAGTCTACTGGGTCTACGAACCGGTACTATTATTATCATTAATACTATTCCTATTCAAATTGTTATTATTATCATCTTCTTCATCTTCATTTTTACCTTCATCTTCATCATCATCACCATCATCATCATCATCATCATTATTATTATCATTATTATTATTATTATTATTATAACTGATATAATTATCATCGTCATT
>NC_051391.1:32770348-32772848 GCF_015228065.2 Penaeus monodon | reverse complement strand
TCCCTTTCGCTTTATCTGCAAATCTCTCCCTCCTTATCTATCTATCTTTCTATCTGTCTAACTCTTTTCCTCAGTCTTTTTTTTCTCTCTCTCTCTGTCAGGTTCTTGATACCACTGCTGTCCACCAGTTTGTCAGGGGTTTGGTTGGCTTAAACTCACGGTCTGATTGCAGTGTTTATTGTGGGAGAAGGTTGTTGGCGCCGTAGCGTGAAGGTACCAAGTGGCGGGTTTGTGCTGAAGTAGACCCGGGCACCGGTTAGGCCCGAAATTGCAGAGGCCCTGGAGGATGGCCCCCGGGAGAATGGTGCGTCCGAGCAAGATCTTGATTCGAAATAGTGATTCCATAGGTCAACGTGATGGTCAGAGGTCAGTGATCACCCCTGCTAGTTGGAGGGCGTGACACTGAAGACATCTGACCGCACGCACCCACCCGTCGTCCTCGGCGGGGCAGAAACTTTAACTTGCTATGCTGAGGCAGAGGCCAAAGATGAGGGAGTAAGAGCTGCAGTCCCTTCTTCAAATGGGAGTCACTGAATGCCTGACGCAAAGCGTGTGTCGCCGACGAGGCGGTGCCGAATCTTCGCGGTGTTGGACCGATGCAGCTTCCTCCTGATCGCGTCCTGCGTCGTGTGCTCCTGTCGTCGGCCGGTGTGGCAGGCTGCGTCCCTTCTCGCGTAGCTGCGTTGACCTTTTCTGAAACAAGTACACCCAGGCCAGAGGCAGGCAGTGAGACAGGAGGGCGAACAGGGGTGGGGGGACAATAAGGGCCGTATGTAATATATAAGCAAATAAATTGCAGTTAGATTAGTATTCAAGGTTCTTATATTGAATTTTCATTCTTTTATAATTATTTTTTCTTTAATAATTCAGCTGTCAAGAGATAGACATAGCAACATGCTTAGGGAGACAATTACAATAATCCGCAAGGACTTGCTTGAGTTGTAATCGCCTCAGGATAGATAGAGGTGTAATACTACAAGAGATAAGCATTGTGCATAGCTGCAAAAACAACCTTGAACGACAAACTTCCTTAGAGAAAAGAAAAATGCAACAATGTGAAGGCCACCAGCGTGCTGTTCAATAGCACAGACAATATAAATCTGGCTATATGAAATACATATTAGTCTTTCATATTTCTTAAAATTTGTCTATCACGGACACCATCAGCAAGTCGAGGCAAAGCGATAATGAAAATGGGTGATGCAGTCTTCATATTCGTTCGGTAGTGACTCATTATATCATATATGCTTGCTCACGACAACAAACGGTATAATAAAATACTGTGTAAGACAAGAATACAAGATCGGTGAAAGTCGATTGCTATTCTGAAACTAAGCGCATGCAATTCCTGTGCAATTAACGTTGTTATACAAGGAGAGACGATGTGCGTATGTGGCTGCATGCGTGAGGTGAGTGGTGCATAGACGAGTTGATCAAGTGAGTAAATGAGTGATAGTTGTGAAATGAGTACGTCAGAGTATAGCACCGAGTAGAAAATATAATAGTGATCAGAGTAGATATAGAATCACTAGTAAATAGATAAAGCGAGAGTGAGAGTAAATAAGAAAGAGAATAGCGTGAGATCTGAAATAAATAAGCCAAGGGGAGGAGGAGAGGGAGGGCGGGCGTTTAAGGGTAGTAGTGGGGTAAGGGGTATGGGGGAGGATGGCGGTGTGGGAATGTAAGCGAGGTTGGAAAAATGTTAGCGTGCAAAGGAGATAGATACCGCTCTGACTGCACGAAAAGAAAATTCTTAATTATGACGATATAATTCTGCTATACGGTATATGCAACATTAAATCAACTACTATGCGAAATCACAGAAATGATACTGCCTTCAGTATGTAAAATTGATGAAATGGTGACAAGTCTGTCACGGAACAGACAAAGCGTACAGAACAACACTTGGTGCAAGTAGATCGGGTCAGCTTCTCCTAAAGCAGCTGATCAGCCGATAAGACAAACCTCGTGGTTGTTAATCATATTAGACATAAAAGTTCCCGGAGGAAAAGCGGTCAGTACCCCACCATGATTTCAGGTTGAAGAGAGTACTACCGGGACATATGCAGCAAAAATGTTTCGCAAATTGGGCATTCCCGTTGGGAAATGCCAGCAATAAGCTCACATAGAGTTGAACAAATATCTCAATATGGGCAGAAGTGACTTAGAACTGCTAAAGTTGTCAACAGACAGAACGGGATGGAAAACCATGATCGCCAACGCCCTGAAAGTACAAGGCACTTGAAGAAGAAGAAGAAGGTCGTAAAAACTTGGGCGCATCACAGGCTGGGCGATAACAGTGCGTCTAAACACCTGTAAGGTCAACTTTCGACTTAATACCAATTACATGTCCAGAACCCAGCGTGGGGGCGTCACCAAGGACCATGTAATGAAGATGAAATGACGTTCGCGATATAAGAGAAAGAAAATCGTTAGGATGACCGAGGCAATTTCTCATGAATTGATGAATTATAAAAATCGCGAACAATATGAAATCGTA
>NC_051391.1:32760348-32762848 GCF_015228065.2 Penaeus monodon | reverse complement strand
GTAAAATCCTCTTTACCAATGTACCCACAGACGGAGCAGTCTGAGCAGTCGAGAGGGTCACCAGCTCCATGACATGCTGGACTTCCGCTACCGAGACATCGCCTAGTGGAGTTATACGTGGACTTTGGCTACTTCGAATTTGCAGGGTAGGAATACCAGCAGATTAATGGTCTCGCCACGGGCTCCCCCCCAGAGTGCAGTCATGTTCTGCCTGTTCATGGAGATGCTGGAGAGGGATAACTACAAGGATATAATCGGCAGACATTTCTTGAGGATGAGGTTGCCTATATAATTTATTCTTCCATGAAACACAAATATCCCAGAAGCTTCCTGCTAAACCTCAGAAAGAAGGCGGAAAACATACTCGCAAGATCAGACCCTCTTCTAATAATGTTCTCATCAGATCAGATCCGCATATACTTCGGTAAGACAGTGAGGGGAGAATGACTTAATACGAGACAGGACAGCCAGAAAGCAACCCTAACAGTGTTGTATATCGCATACCCTGCAGCAGATGCGATACAGCATACTTTGGTGAAACAGGCCGTGGTTTCAGCACCAGGATCAGCAAACACCGAGCTGACATCCACAGGACTTTCAACGCCATGATGATACATGTAGATGAAGCTGGAAATCTGCCGAACTGGAAGGAAGCAGAAATAGTCCATGGAGGACTGAACAAAAAATATATATATGGAAGCAGCATACATCGCGACGGAGAATAGTGTCAACACAGCATCGGGCAGATTCAAACTATCCAAGGTCACGGCAACAATTATACGAACAACGAGTGGGAGGTCACAGTCATCAGGTGTTTCGTCAGCTCATGTCTGATATATATATACCATTACCACTTACACAGTGGTAATGGTAATAGTGATATTAACAAAAAAATATTATCATTATTATCATTATTATTTTTTTAAATATGATTACTTCTATTGTTCTTGTTATTATTTTTTTATTATTATTATAATTACTATCATTATTATTACCATTATTATTATTATCATCATTATTATTATTATTGTTATTATTATTATTATTATTATTATTATCATTATTCTATTATTATATGATATATATTAATATATATATACTTTATATATAGTATATATACATATATATATATATTAATATTATTATAATATTATATAATAATTATAATATATTATATATTATATATTATTATATATAATATCAATATCGATAATAATAAAAATTATAACAATAATAATGATAGCATTATTAATAATAGTTATTACAATAATGATGATAACAACAATAACAATAATAATAATAAACATAATAACAATAGTAATATTAATAATAATAATCACAATAATAATAATAATAATAATAAAGATAATAGTAGAAATAATAGTAACAACAACAACAACAACAATAATAAAAACAATAATAATGGTGATAACAAGAACAATAACAATAATGATAATAATAACAGCACCCATAATTATAATAAGAAATATGACAATAGCACAAACACAACCATGAATCCTCACAAAGCACTCGATAAAGAGGCTAAAAATGTGGCCATGACAGCCCCGTGTCCAGCCGAGTCATCTAGGGCAGGAACTCCTCAAGAAATGGTGGCCTTAAATGTACCATAACGGGAACAGCCTTGAAGTTACGGCCTGGTTATCGCCCCTCCATCGTTGCCCGGGGGGGGGGGGTGAAAAGGTTGGAAGGAGGGGGTGAAAATGTGGGGGAGAATATGTGGGGGAAAGTGGGATAGCAGGAAAAGGTTGTGGGGGAGGGAGGACGATGAAGAGGGTTGGGGGGGAACAGGGGAGGGGATGAAAGGATTAGAGGGGGAAAAGGAAGGTTGGGGGAAAGGAGAAAAAAGTGTGGGGAGGGGAAAAGGTGGGGGAGAGAAAGAAAAGATGGGCGGAGATGAAAGAAGTTGGGAGATGAAGAGAAGTTAGGAGGAGTGAAGAAATGGTTGGAGGATGGAGAGAAGAAAAGGTTGGGATGAGGATATAAAGGTGAAAGGGTGGAGGGAAGGAAAAGGCGGGAGTGGGGAGGGGGTGTTCGGGGAGAGAGGACGATAGGGAAAGGGGAGAACATCGGGAAAGGGAATGGGTAGAAAGAGGGTTGAGGGAGGAAGTGGTGAGAGAATACACGATTGGAGGGACTGTGGGCTAGGGTGGGCGGGGAGAGGGAGGAGGGGAGGCGGGGAAGAGGGAAAGGCGGTCGTCCTTGGGAAACAATGATTTTTGGGAATGACGCGGTCAAGGTGGGTCAACTAGGACCGTGGGGGGGGGGGGAGGTGACCGAGTTCGATTTGGGTTAGCTTAGTCCATACCTTTTTGTCTTATTATCTTACTTTGTTACTTCCTATCTTTCTTGCCTCCCCTACTTCATGCTTCACATTTGTCTCATCGGACTTATCTAATGCTTCGTAGTCGTTCCAAGCACTATATTTCATGCTACCTAGTTATCTTATCTACATTCTCTTAGGCCTTGGAGTAATTAACTG
>NC_051391.1:32717848-32720348 GCF_015228065.2 Penaeus monodon | reverse complement strand
AACGAAGATGAAGGAAGGGAAAGGGGCGGAGGGAGAGAGCGAGACGACGTAGAGCATTGGGAAATGGAAGGGGAGGTGGAGGGAGAGCGCGGAAGGGGTAGGAAGAGGAGGAAGTGGGAGAGAGAGCAAAGGGGGTGGAGGTACGGGTGGAAGAGGCAGTGGAAGGGGAAGAAAAGAAGACGGGAAGAAAAGGAAGGGGAAAATAAGATTAAAAGGAGAGGGAAGATAAAAGGAAAAAGAGGAAGGTAGGTAAGAGGAAAAAGAAGAAAAAGGAAAAAGGACAGGAGTAGAAGAGGAGCAGGAAAACGAGGAAGAAGAGATGAGAGAGATGGGGGAGATGGAAAGAGGCGAGAGGAAAAGAAAGTTAAAAGGAATAAACGGGGGAAGGACGAGTTGGCGTAAACAGATAAGGAAAGAAAAAAATAACAATTGCAAGATAATGAACAAGGGAATGGGAACAGAAACGGTGCAAAAAAATGATGAAAAAATGCATGAAATGACACGCAAGAAAAGTGCAAGACCGATATAACAGAATAAAGATAATATAAGAAAAAAATCTAAATGAATCCGAGGGGAACAACGAACAGCGAAAGAAATAGAGTGATTTGAAGGAGAAGAGAAGATAACCCAGACGCTCCAATCAGTATTTCTCTTCTTGTTCACTTTATTCTCCCTCAACCAAAGCTTCTCCTCCCCCCACCCCCCACCCCACCCCTCTTATTTCTACCCTACTGCTTTATATTGCTTTGTACTTTTATTTTATTGTCTAATAAATTTCCTCGAGGGAAGGGGCGCGAGGAAGAGGGATGGGCAGTGAAGAGGATAGTTTGGTTGCATTATACATTAGAGATTTTGTTACCATATCTTTATTTTTTATATAAATCTTGGGTTATTTATTAATTGGTTTAACATTAAAGATTTTGTTTATAATTCATGGGTTTGTTTGTTGATCGGTTTTGTGCCATTTTGGCTTTTCTAATTATTTCCCAAAACATTCCTCTTCTTTTTTTTCGATTTGCTTTCCTAACACGATGAGGAAGCATTTTCTAAACTAGCATAGGCAAATGGCGAAGGATTTCTATCTGTTCTCTCTCTCTCTCTCTCTCTCTCTCTCTCTCTCTCTCTCTCTCTCTCTCTCTCTCTCTCTCTCTCTCTCTCTCTCTCTCTCTCCTTGCCCGCCTCTCTCACGTTTTTTCTCCCTCTCAAAGTTCTATCCATCAACCCTATCTCCTACTTCCCCATCCATCTATCTCTTAAGGCTACCCGAAGACCAAACCTTCCGTGAGGCACAAGGGTCGGGAGTGTGACCTCACTCAGCTCATTCCTCTTGAAAAACGGGGGGGGGGGGGGGCCGCAGGAACGAGGTTATTCTGGCGGAGAGGAAGGCCGGCCGCCCGGACTGGGTCTTGTCCCTGTTGACCTGCTGGTCATTTTCTCGCTCTCTCTAGATTTCTCCTTTCCTTACTTTTCTGTGTCTCAGTCTTTATCTTTCGTTTTTCCTGTGTCTTCCCTATTGTTGTCAGTTTCTCACTCACTTTTTTCGAGGTGGTTTATTCTCTATATCCCCTCTCCCTTCTCGCGCTCTCTCTCTTGCTTTTTTCTGTCTGTCTATCGATCTGTTTATCTGTCTAACTCTTTATCTCTCCGCCTTTCTCTCTCTCACACACCTGCATAACCACGACCAATATGTCGACTGACCGATCTGCAATCATTCAATACATGTGTTCCTCCCCATATCTCACCTCAACTGCACCCCCAGCTTTCATAACAGACATACAGATTTAGCATCACATGAACCCTTTCAAAAGACATTAACAAAAATAAAGATACAAACACGAACTTGTTTTCGAAAGTAACTAGGGTAAATCCGTTCACCCTCTCTAACTCAAAGATCTACCACAAAAAAGGGAGAAAAAAAGGATGAAAAAGGAGAACTGGCAGAGAGCAGGGAACTTGTAAACAGTCAGATCTTCCTCACCCTAAGCGGTGCTGCCAAAAGAGAGCCTTTATAATCAAAAGCTCTGAACAGTCACACGGGGAATCTGTATCTGGCTGGCGATAGGAACATGTGAACAAACTTTTTATGGGCATGTGTATCATTCAGATTATGTGTGTAAATACACAGTTTTATAGAGGAACAAACATAGATGCACATACCCATATCTAAACAGAAAAAAACACATACCAGATACCTCACAAAAGAAAGATTCACATCTGGCGATAACATGACATCATCACCCGAGAATGTATTAACGCCACGGTATCACAAACACGTATGTATAAATCATAATCTCATGCTTTTACCTGTAGTCATCGATCTTTTTTCTTTATTATGTCTCCTGATGGCTTTGTGAATTCTTATAAAAGATATAAATAATAGTTTTTAATGACACTGTGACGTGCAGGCATCCATTTGGCCCGGCTGAACACGCCTGGGATCTCTGTTCGTCCCACTTAGACACTGAGGCAAAAGGGAAGTGTTTTGCAGTGCTGAGGTAGT
>NC_051391.1:32682848-32685348 GCF_015228065.2 Penaeus monodon | reverse complement strand
TACAGAAGGGTCAAGAGTGAAAAAGTCTATATATATAATATATATATATATATATATATATATATATATATATATATATATATGTGTGTGTGTGTGTGTGTGTGTGTGTGTGTGTGTGTGTGTGTGTGTGTGTGTGTGTGTGTGTGTGTGTGTGTGTGTGTGTGTGTGTGTGTGTGTGTGTGTGTGTGTGTGTGTGTGTGTATGTGTGTGTATTATATATCTATATATATATATATATATAAATATATATATATATATATATATATATATATATATATATATATATATATATATATATATATAAGGCTGAGGTTAAACTTACGTGCATCAAGTTGCCAGGTTTTAATTTGTAGCGCATTTAGGATCTTCGGAAGAGAGAATGAGAAAGGGAGGAGGAGAAAGACTGAAAGAGAGAGAGAGATTGATGAAGTTTAGAAGAAATTAAAGAAGGGAGTAGGTAGTGAATTTGTTGATAGAAAGAGACGGAGAGAGAGAAATGGAAAGGAGGAGAGCAAGAGAGAGAGAGAGAGAGATTAACACTGCTCCGAGGAATTATTCGTCTACCCACTGTTGCACATCTCTTACCGTCTATCCAGAACAGATATGTCAAATGAGCTGAGAGAAACTCACGCATGTACACTCTCTCGCATTTAAGATAAGCGCATCCACATATGTATATCCACATATGATAAATACATATGCTCATATACACACCGACATATACGTTTTAGCCTTAATTGCTTTGTTAGAGATATCATGATATTGATCTACCGTGACGCCCCCAACACAGGCCTAACACATCCTCGCAAGAAGGCGATGGCTTACAATAAGCAGGATATTACGTGTAGGAGGGAAGAAGATCATGAAGAGAGGAATAAGAGCATGAAAACGGCGGTCAGATTAGAAAAGAGGGAAAGGAGGAGAAGAGGAATGGTTTCGAAATGGGAGGGAAATTTAATGAAGGAAAGGCTCAGATGAACGGGAAAATAGTGAAAAATGAAGCCTCTTTTCCTTCTTCTCTCTCTCAACTAACCCAACCTCCTCTTCCTTATCCCTCCTCCTGCCTTCCGTCCACTCCCCTCCCCCTCCTATCCCTCCCCTTGTGATATCCCCCCCCCCGCTTCCACTCCCCAACTCCTCTCCCTGTCTTTTCTCACTCCAGTACCTCCTTTTCCTCTCCTCTCTTTCCCTTCCTCTCCCGCTCCATCCCTCCTTACACTTTCCTCCCCCACCCCTCCCCCTGTAATTCCCTCTCCCTTGCCCTTCCCCTCTCCCTCCCTCTCCCCCCCCCACTTCCCCTGGCCCCACATAGGCCTATGAAAGGTCATTGTTTTCCTGAATGCCTGTGATTGCGTGTTGGTCTTTCGTCGATTGATTTCTGATACCTCGGCTCCAGACACGGCAGAGTATGAGGGAGAGGCGGGGCGACGGGGGTGGGGGTGACAGTGCGTGAGGAGGGGGGCATGAATGTGGCGACAGAAGGGAAAAAGAAAGAAGGAAAATAAAAATAACATTAGTAGGGAAAATAAGGATAGAACGGAGGGATAGAATAAGAAGGGAAGGGAAAGATGGGAGGCAACGAAAGTAGGTTTATGATAAGAGGAAGGGTAAGGAGAAAAGGAAGAAGGACCTTATAGTAAGACACAGGGACGGAGAAGAGGAAAAGGGAGAGAAAAAGGAGAGGAAAAAAGGAAGAAGGGGCACACACACACACACACACACACACACATACACACACTCACACACATGAGAGAGAGAGAGAGAGAGAGAGAGAGAGAGAGAGAGAGAGAGAGAGAGAGAGAGAGAGAGAGAGAGAGAGAGAGAGAGAGAGAGAATAGCCACTGAATGACCATCCCGTTGCAGCCAAGAAGCTTGAAGAAGTTTACAAGACCCAAAATAGTTTCTCTTGAGTTTGTGATGAGTTTTGTAAAGGAACGAGAAAAAAGGACGTTCATTGGGGTTATATCTACCTTTTATTTCCATTTTATCAATTCTCTCATGGTTGTTTGTCTCGTCTTTGCTTGTTTTTATTTGTTTATATATCGATTCTTTGACATGATTATTCACTTTATTTGTTCACCTTTTGAGATATTAATATTTATGTGTCTTTTCTTCCCTGTGTAATAAACAAATTACTCACTATGCATCTATCTGTCTAATTATCTATCAGTCTGTCTTCGTACATAACTATCTAGCTGTGCATGACGGATAATAACAAACGATGATAATGATATTGTACTTCCGAAATATAACCAAACAACGAAAATACAATTACCAAAACAGACAAACAGAGAAACGAACCGCACAAACAGACAAAGAAACCCCACAAACAAAGAAACAAAGCAAACGAAAGAGAGGGAGCAATCACAAACACGGGGTAGACACGTAGCGCTTCATTATGCAAATGTGAACAGGATTTTCGTGTCCGCACCAGCTGCACGGGGATGGCCGTGAGCGCGCGGTGGCAGGAGCCGCCGCCCGGGCCTCGGCCTGCTAGCGC
>NC_051391.1:32675434-32677934 GCF_015228065.2 Penaeus monodon | reverse complement strand
CGAAGGGAATGAAGTTCGATAAGGGAATGGTGAGGAGAGGTACAGGGCATAATAGTTTGTTCGTAACCTTCACAAAGTAACCCAATCAGTATGTGGCTATCCGAGATTCTAGGGAAAGTCCAAAGAAGGGAGAAAGACGGAACTTTACCTCCTTTTCAAAGGAAGATCCCAAGAGTATGTTTGGCTTCATTTGTTTCGTTCTTACCGCATTGAATCAATGACATCAATTGTGTACAACAAATTGAAAAATTATTAGTAAATATGATAATTAAAGTCATTATATTAAAGAAAATATACCAAGGCTGTTAATAATAATGATAATAATACTAATGATAACATAATTATATTATAATATAATATAAAAAAATAATAATAAAAAATAATAAATAATAATATAAAAATTTTCTGATGAATTAAAATAATAGTAATAATAATAATATAAAACTAATATTATTGTATAATGACAATAATATAATATAATAAAAGAAATACTATAATACTAATATATATAAAACTAAAAAAATATAATATAATACTTATAACTAATATATTCAATATAATAACAATTAATCTACCCTATAACACACCATAAAGATAATATCACTCATAATCCACCCCCCGATACTAAAAAAAACCATAATGTGATACTAATCACAAAGCACCACAAGATCTTAATCTGCCCTCTCCACTCCTCGTGACTATGCAGTTAGTCTCTCTCTCTCTCATTTATTCATTCTTTCTAACTCCTTCTCTTGCGTGTAACTGCAATGAAAAAGTTAATATCAATGTATACTTAGCTCATCATCACACGCATCTATCATCTATACCACTCATCTTTCATCCATTATCACACATTATCTACTCACTCATCTATCACTATATATGTGTGTGTGTTGTGTTTTGTGTTGTGTTGTGTCTGTCTATTTATTATCTATCTATCTACTCTTATATCATCGTATCGTCATTGCCAATATGCCTTATTATCGTATATAACTGATTAAAAGAGCTATTTATATATTGAATACTAATTATCCGATAAATATATAATTGGAACGCAAGATCTTTTCGGAAACATTGTCTGATACTGACTAATGCTCTCCTCAGTATAGGGTACATAGATATAAATGCGTGAGTAAGCTTATAAATAAATATAGAGAAGGAGCAATTGCAATATGTGACAAAGAAACTGAATGAAAAAGATTAAGTGGAAAAAATGAATTATAGGGAGTAGGGAAGTAAATAAAAAGATAAGAATTAAAAAAGAAAGTATAAAGTGATAGAAATAATAATAAATTAAAGGGGGGGGGTTTTTTTAAAAATTTGGGAAGAAAAAAAAAAAAAGTGGGGTGTTTGAGGGGGAGAAGTCCCCCTGGAAAAGAAAAAAAGAAATTTGGAAAAGGGTTTTTAAAAAAGGGAAAAGTTTGGGAGTTTTAAAAAGGGGAGGGGGGTTATGGGCCCCTTTAAAGGGGTTTTCCCCATTTTTTTTGGGGTTTTTGGGTTCTTTTTCCGGGGAAGGTTTTAATTTTTCCTTTTTGAAAAAAAAATTTTTTTAAAAAATTTTCCCTTTTTTTCTTTTTTCCCCTTTTTCCATTTTTTTAAAAACCCCTTTCCCCCCTTTTTTTAAAAAAATTTTTTTTATTCCCAAATTTTTTAAAATTTTTTAAAAAGTTTTTTTTTTCCTTTTTTTTTTTCATTTTTTTTTTTTTCTTTTCTTCTTCTCTCTTTTTCCCCTCTCTCTCTCATCTCTCTCTCTCTCTTCTCTCTCTTCTCATTCTCTCGTCTATCTATCATCATCTATTATCTCTATCCATCTCTATCTCTATCATCATAATCTATAAAATCTCTCTTTCGATCCATTTAACAAAAATTATCTATCCAAGTCTATAATATCTCTATCTTCCTACTAAACTTCTACCTATTGTTGGGTTTGTCTATTTATTCTATCTTCTTTCTCACCTCCTTTTACCATCGTTCGTCATAAGCCTCTGCTTCATTCGTGTTAAACTCGAATTAAAGAAGAAGCCTTTAACATTGCAACACTAATCACCGAAACAACAATGGAACGCAAGACTTTTCGGAAACATCTGATCTGACTAATGCACACATAGTATTGGGTATGATAATGCTGTGAGGAGCTGTTTTTAAAAAATATAGAAAGAGCAATTTAATATGTGACAAGTATATGAAGATATTGGAAGTAAAGAAAGGGAAGTAAGGGAAGATAGGAGATATATAGGAGGTAAATAGGAATATAAGATAGAGATAAAAGGATTAAATGGAGTATGATAGAAGAAACGAAAAGAATATATAAAATCGTATAATAAAAAAATACGATATACGGATGATTATGGATAGAGAAGTAGAGAAAACGAGAATAAATAGGATAAGGGAAAACAAAGACAATAAGACTATAGATATAATAAGGTATATGAGAAGAAAGGATAATGAATTTATAGAGGGAATGAAAGAATATAATGATATATGGATACAGGGGAAAAAT
>NC_051391.1:32662559-32665059 GCF_015228065.2 Penaeus monodon | reverse complement strand
ACCTCTCTCATTCCTACCGCCTTCCATCTTTCCACCCCCTCCCACCCTAGCACCCCCTCCCACCCCCTTATCAATATTGCACCCGCCACCGCTATACCCTCAACACCTTAATGAGCGTTCTTTCACTAAGCACCTATTGCAACGAAAGGGGATCATTACGTATTCCGAGTACACCAGCATCTTTAGGAGGTGACAGTCTTGGGTTGAGTGAGTGGAGAGAGAACAGCATCTTAAGAGGTTTAATACGGACGGAGAATTGACGAAATGCGCTCTGTCACGGGTCGGTAAGCGTGTTGATAATCTTGGTTTGGGAGAGGTGGAGGAGGGAGGTGGGAGGGAGTGCGAGAAAAGGGAGACATAGATAGACACACAAGCAGAGACTGACAAACACACAGAGAGAGAGAGAAAGAAAGATAGATAGACTGATAGATAGCTACATAAATAGATATGCATATATATATATATATATATAAGAATGATAGATAGAGAGAGATAGATAGATAGATAGAGAGAGAGAGAGAGAGAGAGAGAGAGAGAGAGAGAAGAGAGAGAGAGAGAGATCGGAAGGAGGCTCTAAAACCAGGGAAATAAAAAATCGAAAAAGGGAAATGGCAATATAAAAAAGGGAAAAAATAAATAACTTGGGGCAGGTTTTAACAACGTCTGCTATACATAGTTAGAGGGGTCAAGTTAGTATGTTTTAATAACGGTTTTGTCGACCTTATAGTTCCTGGAGGAGAAAGAGAGGAGGTAAGCAGGAGAGGGATGGAGAGGTAAGAGGGAGGAGAGAAGGTTGGAGGGAGAAACGAGAGGAAGAGAGGAAGGTTGAAGGGAGAAACGAGAGAAGAGAGGGAGGAATTGAGAGAGGAGAAAAAGTAGAAGAGGGAAGTAAGATGGAGGGGAGAGGAAAATCAAAAAGAGAGAATGGAAAAAAAAAAAGAAGTGGCGAGGAGGGGAAAAAGCAAGGGAGGGAGAAAGGAGAATGGGAGGAGAATTAATGGGGAAAGGGAAGAGGAGGTGGAAGCCAAAAAAAAAGAGGGAAGGAGGGGAAGGAATTGCAAGAAGAGGAAAATGGGAGGGGAAAAGTAAAATGAGGAGAGGGGGGAAGAAAGGAGAGAGAGAAGACTGCTTGAAAAAGGGAAAAGAATGGGGAAAGAAACGGGAGAGGGTGAAAATGAGAATCTGGAAGAGGAAAGTGTGACGGTAGGGAGGGGGAAAAAGGGTAGAGTAAATGGAATAAGTAAAAGAGAAAAAAGGAAAGGGGAGAGAAGGAAAAAAGAGGAGAAAATAGGGTAAAAAGAAAAGAGAAACAAAAAAAAGGAGGAGGGGGAGGAGGAAAAGAATGAGAGAGAAGAAAAATGGGTAAGAAAAAAGAAATAGAAAGGGGAGCAGTAAAGGGGGAAAAGGGCGAGAGGCGAAGGGAGAGGGGGGGAGAGAGCGAGGAAGGGGCTTCCCTTTTGGAGAGGAAATGCTGGGAAAGTTTATGTTGTCGCTGTCTCTGGCACGTAGGGGGGGGGGGGGGGGCGGGGCAGAGGGGGGGAGGGAGGGGGAAGAGGGGGGGATGGGATTTCGGGGATGATATATACGGCACAGTTCGTTGAGACTCCCGCAACATTGTGTAGTTAGGAGAAAGAGCGCCTGGGTGGGTCGCTTGTTTGGCGGTTGTGTGGCCTAGTTACGACCTCCATATGTCTTAGGGGAAAAGATTTAGATTTTTTTTTTTTATATTTCTCCCCGTCTATCTCTTCGCTTTCCTTTTGATAAATTTTTTTTTACTTTATTCATTTCTCATACTGATCCTGTTTTTCTGCCTTTCTTTCTGGGTCTTTTTTTAAAAAAAATTTTACAGTACATACATACTACATACATCATATGTACATACATATATATATATATATTAATTTTATATATATAAGGATATATATATATTAAAATTATTATTATTATAAACAAATATATATTATTATATATATATTATATTATATTTTATATATAATATATAATAATATATATATATATATATATATATATTAATATATATAAAATTATTAAACCCGCACCACTATATATATACCACACCAAAAGCATTTGTTGTATGTGTATATATAAAACTGTGTGGTTTTTCCTTGTGACTTTTCCCGCCCGGGGCCGGCCGCGGGGGGGAGGTTGCGCCGGGGGCCTCGTTGAGCCAGATCGTGAGCCCCGAAAAAGGCCTTTCCCCTGGGCTCCCGGGAACCGTTACCTCGGGCCATTTGTTCCCGTAGGAAGCGATATCTGTGGGGGGGTTTTACCCTGAAGAGGACCGTGTGTATAGAGGTCGACTCCGCCCCCCTGGGTTGTCACATATGGGGAAGGAGGGAAGATAATAACAAAGAAAAATGAGGGCACCCCAGGTCGAGAAGAATTTGGGATCAAGGGGGTCCCATGGGTCGGGTTTGACGCTCGTTTGGCATCTATTTATTACTATGTTCCCCCCCCCTCCCCCCCACCCAAAAATTCA
>NC_051391.1:32660053-32662459 GCF_015228065.2 Penaeus monodon | reverse complement strand
TCTCTCTCTCTCACTTTCATCTTACTGCAGTCCTTTTTTTTCCCTCTCTCTCTCTTTTTCATTCTTCCCCCTCTCTCTCCCCTCCCCCTCCCCCAAACCCTCTTTTCTACTTCCCCCCCCCCCCCCCCCCTTTTTTCTCTTCCTCCCCCCCCTCTGGCCTCCTCCATTCCACCCTCTCAACATTCATTTCGGTCTTATGCACCATCTCGCAAATCTCCTCCACTTCCCACGTTCTCCCCTTCTCTTCAGATGGTCTATCCCTCCTCATGCTCCACTCCCCTCCACTCCACCTATCACCCTTCTCTCGGTCTAATCCCTCCTTCTCCCCACTCTCATTCACCACTTCCACCCTTCCTAGCTAACCCCACCTTCATCCCCTCAACCTTCACTTCCACCGACTTCCACCCATTCTCTCGAGGTCTAATCCCTCCATCTCCCCACAATCTCCTCCACTTCCACCGACTTCCACCCATTCTCTCGAGGTCTAATCCCTCCATCTCCCCACAATCTCCTCCACTTCCACCGACTTCTACCCACTCCCTCGCCCTCCACCTCCTCCACCTCCACCGTCACGACCACCGCCGGAGTCATAGCGGTTGCGTCTCCAGCTTTAACACCCCATTACCTGTCGCGTCTCGTGGCAGCTCCCCGGTGTTCTCCCCTCGCTCCCCTCCCCTCGGCCCCCTCCCCTCGGCCCCCTCCCCTCGGCCCCCTCCCCTCGGCCCCCTCCCCTCCCGGACCCGTTCCCGTCGCCCCCCTAGTCCTCTCTCTCCCTCTCCCCTCTCCCCTTTCCCCCACGTGTTCTCCTCTCATCCCCTTCCTGCCCCCTCCTCTCTCTCTCTCTCTTCTCTCCCCCTCCTACCCCCACTTTATTCCCCTCTCCTCGTCAGGTACAATGATTCCCCATCTCATTCCCCTCCCGTCACCCCCCCCCCCCACTTTGGCGCTCTACGTTTCTCCTCCAGCCTGTTTTATATGTCGTCAGACACTTCTCATCTCCCCTCTTTCTCCCGCTCCCGCATTTCCCTCCGTCTCCCTTTCTCTCTTGTTTCTCGCTCTCTCTCTCTCTCTCTCTCTCTCTCTCTCTCTCTCTCTCTCTCTCTCTCATTCTTTCTATTAAAGTGTTTATTCTCACTCCAATGTTCCATGAAAATCAGGTGTGCTCAATCCACGTGAACCCTTTGGAACCTTTTCATTCTGGGTCCATTATATTTTCATTTTTCCTTGCCATCGTGCATTCTTCTTTTTTTTTTACGTTTTTCTGTGTTATTCTTGCCTTTTTCTCTCTCTCTTCTCCTTTTTTTCTGTATAGGAAGCTAATCAAATTTACACTAGATATTTTGTTTTTCTTTCTGGCTTGTACTCTTTTGATTTCTTTGCAATATGCTACTCTGGTTTTATTTGTATGTCGGTCAATCTTCTCTTTTCTTTTCCTTTCGCCCTCTCTCTCTGTCTCTCTCTCTTTCTCACTCGCACAAACATTTACGTAAGCGAAACATAAACAAATATATCCAAGTCACAGACATCGAAAAATATTAAATACACGGTCTTACAAAACACATACAATAAATCAGCATAATCACAAGCAATAATACAGTCTAACCCCATCCATAATCTCTCGAAAGACACTCCACCTTATAAAAAGTAAATCCACTCGACCTCCGTGTCTGGAGATGATAATATCCCTGACAACGAGGGCGACGGCGGAGAACTCAAGGCTAAAAAGACCTCCTCCTAAAGTGAGTGGCTGGTCAACATTCCGGGCATGCTTCGAGGCTCCTAAACTATTTGGGGAAACTGGAGGCGCGGGATTCCTCTCAACGGCGTGTGTGGTTTGTGTTTAGCTCTTCAAGAGAGGGTAAGGAAGGGAGGGGAGGAGGGGAGGTGGAGTAACGGGTGTACGTGTGTGTTGGGTGAGGGGGGTAGAGGCTACGGGGGAGGGTAGGAGGGGGGAGGGGTGTTTCTGTGTGTGATTTTATATATAATATATATATATTTATTTTTTATTTTTTTTTCTTCTTCTTCTTTCTCTATCTTTCTTTCTTTTTCTTTTTCTATTTTTCTATATTTTTTGTTATTTTTGGTCTTTTTCTACTTACTTATTTTCTTCCTACATCTACATTTTCTCTGCTTATCTATCTCTGTTTTCCTATTCATTCGTGACTATCAATCTGTTTGTCTATCTATCTGTCTATCTACTTACCTGGCTATCTATCTATCTATCTATCTATCTATCTATTTATTTATCTATCTATCTATCTATCTATCTATCTATCTACCTATATCTATCTGATCTATATATCTATCTTATAGATGGATATATATTATATATATATATATATATATATATATATATAGATATTATATATATAGTATATATATATAACATAGCTATATTTATTTACT
>NC_051391.1:32630053-32632553 GCF_015228065.2 Penaeus monodon | reverse complement strand
ATATATATATAATATATATATATATATATATTATATATATATATATATTATATATATATATATATGTATATATATATATATGTATATATATATATATATATATATATATATATATATATATATATATATATCCTATTCACTTTTTTTTGCATTTTCACATGGATTTGTTTTAGATTGTCTTGCTCCCCTTTTGAGTGTCCTTATATTTTCTTTCTTTTACTCCCTCCTGTAGTGTCTATCTCCTTGTTCCTCTCTTATCTCTCTGTCTCTCCGTTTGAGGTCTAATATGCGGATATATTGATTCGTGTGTGTGTGTGTGTGTGTGCGTGCGTGTGTGTTTATTTATCAGTCTATCCCAGTGCGATCAAAAAAAAAAAAAAAAAAAAAAAGCATCTGTGCCATACGCTACCATCTTATTTTTGCTTTTAATCCTCTTCTTTCTTCTTTTCATTATTCCCTCTTCATCCTGTCAGAATTATCAATCTTTACAAGAAATTATATTGTGCCATTTCTCTTTTCCCTCTTTCTCCTCTTCCCCTCTATCCCCTTCTTTCGTCTTCGTTCTCCCTTTCGTCCCCTAATTATGCAACAATGAATCAGAAATGCGAAGGAGTTGACACCTTCGCATGGCAGCTCTGCATGACGCCCGCGCAGGACACCCTTGCATTGCATCAAAGAGGAAAACCTTCGAGGAATGCAAGGAAGAACAGACGTCGATAAAGGGGGTGGGAAGAGGGGAAGAGAAGTGAATAGATAATGAGTGTTACCAAGATCGTCTTTAATGTACGTCTTTGTGATGAAGGAAACGTGGACGAAAAAGATAATCATACGAGCCATACATGCATTCACATATGCATGAATGTATATATAGATGCAGAGATTCATACACACATGCATGCGTATGTATAACGTTCATTCATACATACACACTAACATGCATACATACATACATACATACATATATACATACATGCATACATACATACATACATACATACATACATATATACATGTATACATGCATGCATACATACATACATACATTACATACATACATACATACATACATACATACATATATGCATACATACATACACACATATATGCATGCATAAATACACACATAGAAACATTCATAAATGCATGCATGCATATGTAAGTACCAACATGCATAAATATAAAAATGCATAAATGATACAGTAGTAGGCAAGCAGAGGCAAGCACTGACACATAGAGAAAATTAACTTACAGAGCCATGCACAAACCACACACACACATACACACACAGAGCACAAACAGACAGACACATCAACATGCACCTGCAAATACAAACACGAGCATTAATACAAACAGGCAAAAACACACACATACAATCACAATCCAACAGACGCACATAATCATGGACAAACAAATTCATGCGAACACAAATACAAATACACACATTAACAAAGCTTAATTAAACGTGATCAGTAAATGCTCACAAATCTTGGTAAAATTCAGCATCAAAGTCATTTGTTTGTACCGCGCTCTTAGGGTCTACTGTGCTTATGAACCTCTCTCTCTCTCTCTCTCTCTCTCTCTCTCTCTCTCTCTCTCTCTCTCTCATTCAATGTTTTTTTTTTCTGATTCGCTTCTGTTCTCTCACTCTCTCTCTCTCTCTCTCTCTCTCTCTCTCTCTCTCTCTCTCTCTCTCTCTCTCTCTCTCTCTCTCTCTCTCTCTCTCTCTTCTCTTCCTTCTCACTCTCTTGTTCGCTCTCATGCTTTTGATTCTCTCTAATGCACAATCTGTCTCATTCGCTGTCGCTCTCTTTTTTCTCTCTATTTCTCATTCTCTCTCGGTCTCATTCACTTTCATTCATTCACACTCATTCGTGCTCTCTCATTCTTTCTGCTACACTCTTGATATCTTTCTTTCTTATTCGCTGACACTGTTTCCATTTCACTCTTTATCTTTCTCATTCGCTCTCTCTCTCTCTCTCTCTCTCTATCTATCTATCTATCTATCTATCTATCTTTCTCTCTATCTATCTCTCCTCTCTCTCTCTCTCTCTCTCTCTCTCTCTCTCTCTCTCTCTCTCTCTCTTCTCTCTCTCTCTCTCTCTCTCTCTCTCTCTCTCTCTCTCTCTCTCTCTCTCTCTCTCTCTCTCTGTCTTTCTCTCCCTATATTTCCCTCTCTCCCTCCCTATCTCTCTCTCTCGCCTCCGCTTCCTCCTTTCTCCTCTCCCCTCTTCCTCCCCGCCGTATCTCTCTCCCCGGCAGCCATTCCTAAGGGCAGCATATCCTGCGTCTCGCAGATTCCAGGCTTATCCTTCAAGGAATCCCAAGTGCAGTATAATTACATCCTTGGATTATTACCTTAGGCTGACATCAGGCTATTAATTTCACCCGGAACTGAAGCGTGTCTATCAGGTAACGTTATCCTCACAGGGATTACGCCCCAACACGGTCCCATCCCCCCCTCACCCCCCCCCCTCGACAATACATTTCTTGAACTGGAAAC
>NC_051391.1:32617553-32620053 GCF_015228065.2 Penaeus monodon | reverse complement strand
TTACGAGTGCTAATAAGGATGATACTAACAAACACAGAACAGCAAAACACAAAACCCAATAAAATAATATAAATACGTAATTAATAATAATAAATGATTCATAATAAATAAGTAATATAAAAAGACGTGAAGTTCTTAGCTTCAGGGTGCATAAGATCAAGGAATGCAAAGAAGCAGAATTCAGCAGGTGAAACAGCTGGAAGGCTGAAGTTGGCACTGGTATTAAAACCCAATGGGAAGAATAATGCTATCAAGACCTGAGCTGTTTGGGTGTTAAGCTGTGGTACAGGAATTGTATAAACTTACTATCGCAGATGCAGATAGAGTTAGCTAAAAGGACGAGAAAGTTCCTGGCTCTGCATGGGGTTTTGCTCTTTAAAGGGATGCTAATAGGATTTGTGTTCCAAGAGAGAGGGAGAGGTGGCAGGAGGCTTTTTTTTTTCGACTGTAAGAAATTTGCTCAAACGAAATACAAATTGGGGGAGATGAATGACATAAGTACGCTCCAGAGAATTTAAATAAGAATGGGAATGTAACGTGCTATGGGATGCAAATAAACACTGTGACGCAATCGAGGCAAACCGACTGGACATTGCCGTAATTGAGAAAAGGCAGAAGGTATGTATGATAATAGACATTGCTGCAACAGAAATATAGCATACATAAAAACGGAACAAGGGAAAGCGGAGAAACAGTAATAAAAATGTGAATCATAGCAAGAACCTCCTTATTACAGCAGATAGCAAAAAACGATTGAGACCCAAGTACAGGAGAACGATCCATAAAGGCTGTGACTCATCACCATGAAAAATTATTCGATGTAAGATCTGCTAGTGTACAGAGGCGCAACAATAACAACAGAAACAACAAAAAGAATAAAGACAATAATAATAATGATGATGTAATAAAAATAGCAGTAATATGGATGATAATAGTAATAGTAATAATAATAAGAATGACAATAATAATAGTGAAAATTGTAATGATAATAATAATGATATTATTAATAATATTATTAATGATAACAATGATGGTGATAATAATAGTATGATAATCATAATCATACTCATAATAGTGGTGATAATGATGATAATAAGAAAAACGACAAAATCCGTGTTATGAAATATGATAACCAAAAGTATTAATATTACTATCTAAACATAAAGATGGGAAGAAAAAAGTGCACATAACTCCAGACCGCGAAGGAACTTCTTATGAGTCAAAAATCCTGAACTTCTTTATGTAAACAAGTTATCCTTGGAAATTGTTAAGAGCAGTAAGACGCCCCCCCCCCCCCACGTGTGGGTGGGTTATAAGGAGGAGGGTGGAGAGGGAGGGTGGGAGGGAGGGTAAGAACGCGCGGGGAAGGGAGAGGGGAGGGGCAGGAGGTGGAAGGCAGGAGAAGGTTAATAGTGGGAGAAAGAGTGTAGGGGAATATTGGAGATAGTAAGAGGGAAAAAAGGAGGGACTTGGGGGGAGGGTGTAGTGGGTTCAGCGAGAGGAGGACAGAATAAAATGAGGGAAGAATGGGTAATGGTAAAGGGGAATAAGAGGGGGATAAACGGGGGGGGGGGGGGTCAGAAGACAATTAAGGGGAAGACTAAAGGGAATGGGCGGGAGTAAGAAGAGAGGGAAAGTGTTTAAAAGAAAATCCATGTTTTCGTTGTTATTTTTGCCCTACTTCTTCCTGACAATATCAGATGCTATAGCTGGAAGGCTATAATGTTTTTCCAAAGTCAAACAAAAACGGCGGAGGAGGAGTGGAGTTCGTAGAAGAGTTCTCTTTGTTCTTATTTTTTTTCTAATAACTTCAGACACTATGTTATATTACAGAAGATAAATACGAGGAATGGTGTATATACTGCTTTTCTATTTCCATTGACTTTCGGTCTACTAACTTAAGCCATGCTTTTCTATTTGATTCACTTGCTACAAGGTTAGTATATTACACACACACACACACACACACACACACACACACACACACACACATATATATATACAGATATATATATATATAATAATATTATATATATATATATATATATATATATATATATATATATATGTATATATATAAATGTTTTTTTTTTTTTTTTTTTTTTTTTTTTTTGCGAGTGTGTGTGTGTGTGTACATATCCCTGCCAACCCCTCCTCCCGGAAGACAGACAGACATCAAGAAAAAGATGCTGTCCACCTCCCCTTCCCATCATCTTGGATTGGCTGAGCCGAAGAATTCTCTCTCTCTTTCTCTTTTTTTCTGAATCTCTCTCTCTCTCTCTCTCTCTCTCCCTCTCTCTCTCTCTCTCTCTCTCTCTCTCTCCCTCTCTCTCCTTCTCTCTCTCTCTCTCTCTCTCTCTCTCTCTCTCTCTCTCTCTCTCTCTCTCTCTCTCTCTCTCTCTCTCTCTCTCTCTCTCTCTCTCTCTCTCTCTCCTCTCTCTCTCTCTCTCTCTCTCTCTCTCTCTCTCTCTCTCATTTTTGCTTTTTGCAGAAGGGGCGC
>NC_051391.1:32590053-32592553 GCF_015228065.2 Penaeus monodon | reverse complement strand
TTTTACTGCTGGTTAGGACGCAAAATCTGGGGGATTTCAGAGGGTTAGGGGAAAATGTGTGCGTGGCGAGGGCGGGGGTGGGGGTGAATGTGTAGATGTTGAAATGTGCTCGTGAATTCGAGTGCGTTGAGTGTGTGGGGGGAGTGGACATAGATAAGTAAATAGATGCCAAGACGAGCGTCAAAGCCGACCCATGGCGACACCCTTGATGCCTAACTTCTTCTCTGACCTCGGGTGACCTCATCTTTCTTTGTTATTATCTTCCCTCCTATCCCCATATGTGACACACCAGTGGGCGGAGTCGACCTCTATACACACGGCTCCTCCTTCAGGAGTCAAACCCCCGACAGATATCGCTTCCTGGACGAGGAATCGAAGTGGACCGAGGTAACTGGTTTCCCGGGAGCCCAGCGGAAGGCCTTTCGGGGCTCACGATCTGGCTCAACGAGCGTCCCGGCGCAACTCTCGCCCCCGCGGCCTGGCATCCGGGCAGCGGAACAAGTCCACAAGGAAAACACACACACGTGTTTATATATACACATACATACATATATGCATGTGTGTGTGTATATATATATGTGTGTGCGTGTGTTTATATATATATATATATATATATATATATATATATATATATATATATATATATTTTATATATATATATTATATATATAGTATAATATATATATATATAATATATATTGTGTGTGTGTATTATACTAATAATATATTATATATATATATATTATATATATATATATATATATATATATATGTATGTATGTACGTATGTATGTACTGTATACATATTTATAAAGAGATCCAGAAAGAAAGGCAGAAATGAACAGAGATCAGTTATGAGAAATGAATAAAGGTAAAGATAAATTTATCTAAAGAGAAAGCGAAAGAGATAGACTGAGAATATATATAAAAAAAATCTAACTCGTTTCCCTAAGACATATGGAGGTCGTAACTCAGGCCACACAACCGCCAAAACAAGCGAGCATCACCAGGCG
The DNA here is from genome assembly GCF_015228065.2 of Penaeus monodon. Lineage (NCBI taxonomy): Eukaryota > Metazoa > Arthropoda > Malacostraca > Decapoda > Penaeidae > Penaeus > Penaeus monodon. The sequence continues at coordinate 32,591,540 of NC_051391.1, read as the reverse complement.
CTCTTTCTCCTAACTACACAATGTTGCGGGAGTCTCAACGAACTGTGCCGTATATATCATACCCGAAATCCCATCCCCCCCTCTTCCACCTCCCCTCCCCCCCTCTGCCTGCCCCCCCCCCCCCTCCCCCCTACGTGCCAGAGACAGCGGACAACATAAACTTACCGACGCTATTACCTCTCCAATGCAAGCGCCCTCTCCTCGCTCTCTCTCCCTCCCTCTCCCTTCGCTCTCTCGCCCTTTTCCCTCTTTACTGCTCCCTTGCTATTTTCTTCTTTCTTAGCCCATTTTTTCTTCTCTCTCATTCTTTCCTCCTCCTCCTCCTCCTCCTTCCTTATGTTTCTCTTGTCTTTTTACCTATTCTCTCCTCTTTTGCCTTCTCTCTCCCCTTTCCTTTTTCTCTTTCACTTATCTCTCATTTTACTCTACCCTTTCCCGCTCCCTAACGCGTCACACTTTCCTCTTTCTCAGATTCATCATTTTTCACCTCTCTCCCTGTTTCTCCCCTATTACTATTTCCTTTCTCAAGCAGTCTTTCTCTCTCTCCTTGTCTTCCCTCCTCTCCCTCATTTCATCTTCTCCACTCCTATTTTCCTCTTCTTGCAATTCCTTCTCTCTCCTGTCCCTCTTTTTTCTTGGCTTCCACTCTCCTCTTCCTTCCCGCATTAATTCTCTCTCCTATGTCTCCTATGTCTCCCTCCCTTGTCTTTTCTCCTCTCCTCGCCACTTCTTTTTTTCTTTTCCATTTCTCTCTTTTCGATTTTCCTCTCCCCTCCATCTTATTCTTCCCTCTTCTACTTTTTCTCCTCTCTCAATTCCTCCCTCTCTTCCTCTCGTTTCTCCCTTCAACCTTCCTCTCTTCCTCTCGTTTCTCCCTCCAACCTTCCTCTCCTCCCTCTCTACCTCTCCATCCCTCTCCTGCTTTACCTCCTCTCTTTCTCCTCCAGGAACTATAAGGTCGACAAACCCGTTATTAAGCCATACTAACTTGACCCCTCTAACTATGTATAGCAGACGTTGTTAACACCTGCCCCAGTTATTTATTTTCCTTTTTCATATTGCCATTCCTTTCTCGATTTTTTATTTCATGGTTTAGAGCCTCCTTCCTATCTCTCTCTCTCTCTCTCTCTCTCTCTCTCTCTCTCTCTCTCTCTCTCTCTCTTTCTCTCTCTCTCTCTTTCTCTCTCATCTTCTGCTCTCTCTTTCTCTCTCTCTTCTCCCTCTTTCTCTCTCTCTCTCTCCTCACCTCCTCTCTCTCCTCTCTCTCCTCAACCAATCTTCTATCATCTACCTACTACCATCCCTTACACGCATTTACCTCCTCTCTTCTCTCCGTATTAAACCTCTTGCATCTTCTCTCTCCCTCACTCATTATAAACTGTCATTATATATATGCATGTTATATATATTATATGCATTCATTTCTGTAGCTATCTATCGTCTATTATCTTCTTATACTCTCTCTCTCTGTGTTGTCAGGTCTTGCT
>NC_051391.1:32557553-32560053 GCF_015228065.2 Penaeus monodon | reverse complement strand
ACCAAGAAAGTGAGTTCAGGTTCAGAGAGAAAGAGAATCTAAGGACGGGGGGAAGAGAAGTCAATAGATATGGAATGAAAAACAGGAGTATGGAGAGCAAAGTCAACAATAATCTAGTTCAGCGCAACATGTAATAGGAGTTGAGATTAAAAAAAAAAATGAGAGAGAGAGAGAGAGAGAGAGAGAGAGAGAGAGAGAGAGAGAGAGAGAGAGAGAGAGAGAGAGACAGACAGAGACAGAGAGAGAGAGAGAAAGAAAGAAAAAAAGAAAAGAGAGAGAGAGAGAGAGAGAGAGAGAGAGAGAGAGAGAGACAGAGACAGAGAGAGAGAGAGAGAAGTAAACAAAACTATATATATAATATATACACATATATATATATATATATATATATATATATATATATATATATATATATATATATATATATATATATATATATGTATAAATATATGCATAGGTATAGTTCACATTAAGGCGGCGGTGGCCGAATGGTTAGAGCGTCGGACTCAAGACTGTCACGACGGCAATCTGAATTCGAGGGTTCGAGTCACCGACCGCCGCGTTCTTCCCTTGGGCAAGGAACTTCACCTCAATTGCCTACCTAGCCACTGGGTGGCCAAGCCAGCCCAAGTCAAGTGCTGGTCCCAAGCCCGGATAAATAGAGAGAATGATTACCTAAAAGGTACCACCGGCACTCTCCGTGGAAAGGAACTGGGGACCCTACCACGTACTCACTCCAAGAGCATCACAACATGAAAACTACAGTTAAGTATCGTGCTGTGACCACGGCGGCTCAGACATGAACCTACCGTTAAAAAAAGAAAGAAGAGATAGTTCACATTACTCCCTTCCGCCTATATCCTAATCCCCCCCCCCCCCGATTCTCCAGTGACACGTGTCCATATCAGCATCAAAAGGGTGGAGACGAGGAGGGGGGTAGGAGGAAGGGGGCAGGAAGGGAGGGGAAGGGAAGGGGTTGCTGAGGCCGTCAAATGAGGGGGTGAATGAGGGAGGGAGGGAGGGAGGAAGGGGGGGAGAGAAGAGCGAGGCGTTCCTTGTTGCTTAGAAATTTCATATCGATTTCCTTTCGGCTTTCACCATTGGCTTTGAACATCATAAAGACTTTGTGTGGTCAATGTTTCCTATTGTTGTCTTCAATAGTGCGTATGTGTATGAGTAGGGTGTATGTTAGGGCGCGTGCTTCTATGCGCACAGACGTAGTAACGCTACACACGTACACACATACACACACACACACACACAGACATAAACACATACACACACACACACACACACACACACACACACACACACACACGCTCACACACACACACACATGTATAGGTAGATAGATAGATAGATAGATAGACATACATATATGCATATGAAAAGGAAAACAGCCCCATTAGAAAATGAAACTAAATCGTGACATTTCGAACTCTTCACGAGTTCCTCTTCAGACGAATAATAAACCGAAATGGTTTATTTCGATTTATTATTCATAGCGTGAGGTATATTTGTTATATACCATAATAGTAATTATAATATTTATTATTATCATTATCATTATTAATCATAATTATTGCTATCATCAGTACGATTATTATTATTACTATTATCATTGATATGATTACTGTTATTATTACTATTGCGTTATCATTATCATAAATGTTTTCATTATAGCTATTATCATTACTAATAGGCTAATCAATATCGACACATTTATTACGTTGTAGTAATCATTACCAATATTACTATTTATAATGATTAGGGAAATGACAGAAAATAATACGTGAAGGGAAGAAATATTTAAGAGATAAGACCTAATTGAAATTATTAGAAAAGAAAGAAGGAGGAAAAGGCGACGGATGAGAAAAAGAAAAAATGCATACAAGAAAAGGGAAGGAGAGAAAATGGTCGAAGAAAAGGAAAGAGGGAGAAAAGACTAGGCGAAGATAGATAGAAGAAATGAGAAGGGGGATGTGCTAGACAGAACCGGAAACAGAAGGAAGGAGATGGAAGAGAAGGGAAGAGAGGGATAGATGAGAGGAGAGGGCAAGAGTCAATACGAAAGATAGAAGAAGAAGAAAACACAGAAGATAGAGGAGGTGAAAAAAAGATCTCAAATAGGAAATAAAATATGGAAGAGAAAAAGAATGAGAGAGAGAGAGAAAGAAAAGGAGAGAGAGAGGGACAGAGCGAGAGAGAGAGAGAGAGAGAGAGAGAGAGCGAGAGAGAGAGAGAGAGAGAAAGCAAGAGAAAGAGAGGGGGGAGATATAGTGGGAAACGATATTTAGATAGAGACAGAAGAAGAAAGCTGATAAAGAAAGAGAAGGAGGAGGATAGGGGGCAAAACAAAGAGACAGAAAGAAGTAGACAGAGATGGAGTGATAGAGGCAATGGAAAAGAGAATCATGAGAGGCTAGCAAAAATATATCAATAGACACATATGCTTTCTCGCAATGCTATCTATTGGTTTCATTGTTATTTTTGTTATCCA
>NC_051391.1:32547553-32550053 GCF_015228065.2 Penaeus monodon | reverse complement strand
TCCTTTGCGCTCTCCCTCTCTTCCCTTCCTCATTTTCCTTCTTGATATCGTTTCCCCTTTTTCCCCCTTTCCCTTCTCTCTCCATTCTCCCTTCTCAATTGCTTACTACATTCCTATCATCTTCCTTCCTTTTCTGGTCACTTCCCTGTTGCTCCCTTTCTGTCATCTCCCTGTCCCTGCCGTCCGCATTTTCGTTTATTTATTCCTTTAAAGTCTATATATATGTGTATATATATATATATATATATATATATATATATATATATATATACATATATATATATATATATATATATATATATATATATATATATTATAACCACAAAGCACACAAAACGATAATGTCAACTGTAATGATAGTCCTGCCATTATCATTATTATTCATAATGCCAATGTCATAATTATTTTTGCTATTATTACTACTAGTAGTAGCAGTATCATTATTATTATCATCATCATTATTGCTATTATTATTATTATTACTATTATTATCATTATTATTATTACCATTATTATTATTATTATTATTATTATTATTATTACTATTACTATTATTATTATCATCATCATCATCATCATCTCCATATCCATTATTATTATTCTTACTATCGTTGCTATTATCACTATCATTATTGTTATCATCATTTTCATCATAATTATCATGATCAATATTAAGGCAATCATTATTATTATCATCGACATTATTGTTATTGGTAATTATAATTATCATTATTTTCATTATTATTATTATTATCATCATCATCATTTTTGTTGTTGCTGTTGTTGATGTTTTTACTTTCATTATTATTATTTGTTGTTGTTGTTGTTGTTATTGTTTTTGTTGTTGTTGTCGTTGTAATAGCTATCATTATCATCATCATTAGTATCATTGCTATTATTATCATTATTATTTATTACAGTTAATATCATTATTATTACTATAATTACTATTATCATTATCATTATTACTATTATTGCTAGTATCATTATTATTATTACTATTGCTATTGTTTGTACTATTATTGTTATTAATATCATCGTCATTAATATTATTTTTATTATTATTGTTGTTGATGTCAATGTAATATCAATATCATTATGACTGTTGTTATGATTACCGTTATTACTATTTTTGCTGTTGTTATTATCATTATTATTGTTGTTTTTATCACTATTATTTTCAACATTATAATCATTACTACTACTTATCATCATTACTGTGATCATCATTATTACTATCATCATCCTCGTCATTTGTTATCCTTGTTATCATTATTAGTAGTAGCAGTAGTAGTAGTAGTATTACAATTATAATTGCTGTTATTATTATTATTATTATTTATTATTATTATTATTATCATTATTATCGTCATCATCATCATTATATTATTATCATTGTTATCATTATTATTACTATCAGTATCATTATTGTTATTATAGTTATTAATATTATCATTATTGTTATTATTAATATAGCTATTACTTTTACTATTGCTTCCGTTTCCTTATCGTTATCATAATTATCATTATCAACGTCATCCTCATTATTATCAATATCGTTATTGGTATTGCTTTATTATTCTCATTATAATTAGTATTATCAATAGCATTATTACTTCTATCATCATCATTATTATCATCAATATTATAATCCTTTTATCATTACTATAATTATTATCGTTCTTATTATCAATCTTATAATCTTACTAATATTATCATCATTATTAATAGAATGATTATCATTACTATTATAACAATCATCTTTATCATTATTGATTATTGCCATCAATATTAGTAGTTGCACTACCATTATTATTGCTTTTGCTGTCGTTGCAGCTTTCACTATTTTTGTCATCAACATTATTTTCATTATCATCGTCATTAGCATTAACATTATTATCATCATATAATAGCAATTGTTTTATTGCTATTAACGGAAATCTATCGTTAATGACATTACGTAGACAGTTATGGGCGGCAGGAATAGGACAAAAGGAGGTCAAGACACGACAGTAGAGTCGGTGAGTAAGTCCTGATGCAGGTGAGGTGTCTGTTGAATAGTAAAGGTGAGATTGGTGGAGGAGACGAGAAAGGGGGAGGGGAGAAAGAGGGGATGATTGAGAGGGAGAGGAGAGAGAGAGAAAGAGATAGATAGATAGAGAGAGAGAGAGAGAGAGAGAGAGAGAGAGAGAGAGAGAGAGAGAGAGAGAGAGAGAGAGGCAGACAGACATCGAGGTGGGCAGACAAAGGAGAGAGAAAGGTGGGGGGAAGGGGAGAGGAGGTAAACATTCACACACACAAACAAAATGGCGGCTTACGGGCTAAGAAATACTGACCGTTTATAATTTAATAAGATGCATCACCTTTTAGGCCAGACACAATGAAGGTTGAAGGTAAACAGACGAGCTAGTCTGAATTAATGTAGAAAAAATGAAAAAAGAGTAGATATAACCATTTTCATGTATGTATGTATATATGTATGTATACCTCTGGATATTTA
>NC_051391.1:32530053-32535053 GCF_015228065.2 Penaeus monodon | reverse complement strand
ATATAATAATAATCATCATCATCATGATCATAGTGATGATAAAAATTATAGTATAAGTAATGGAAATATAAAACAAAGAATAAAACGAAATAAAGATAAAGAAATTATATTAATAATGATGCATATAACTTTGATAATAACATTAACAATAATAATAATGACAGCATAGCAATGAGCATGTTGATGATAATAATGAAAGTAATAATATTACTTCAAGTAATGATGATAATAACGGCAATAACAATATCAATATTAATAATAATAATAATAATAATAATAATAATAATAATAATAATAATAATAATAATATAATAATAAAAACAATGATAACAATAAGAATGACAATAATAATAATAACAATAATGATGATGATGATGATAATGATAATAATAACAATGATGATAATAATAATGATAATAATAATAATGATAATAATGATAATGATAACAATAGTAATAATGATAATGATAACAACAACAGCAACAGCAATAATATTAATAACAAAAAATACTAATAATAATAATGATAACAATAATAATAATTATTATTATTATTATTATTATTATTATTATTATTATAATAATAACAATGACAATAATAACAATGACAATGATAATAATAACAATAACAATAATGATGATACTAATTATGATGATGATGATGATAATAATAATAATAATAATGATAATAATAATAATAATGAAAATAATGATAGTAATAATAATAATAATAATAATAGTATAATAATAATGATGATGATGATAATGATGATGATGATGATGATATCAGTAATAATAATATCAATTACAATAATAATAATAATAATGAAAATAATTATGATAATATATATAATTACATCATAATAATAAGAATAATAAAAAAAACAATAATAAAGATAACAAAAATAACGGTAAAGGTAATGATATTAGAAAGCAAAAAATGAAAATAAAAGAGAAACAAAAAAAGTAAACAAAGAAAAAATAGTAACATACAAAATACTGATAATATTAATAATAATAATAATAATATTGAATATAACGTAATGATAATAACTTTAAAAATAACAACAACGACAGTAATAACGACAGTAATAATAATAGCATGATAATAATAATGATAATGATGATAGTAATAACAATAATGATAATAACAATGATTATAATAGTAACAATTATAGCAATAATGATGATAGTGATAATGATAACAATCATGATGATGACGATAATGATAACAATAATGGTAGTAATAACAAAGATGATAATAATGAGGGCAATAATGATTATAATAATAATAATAATAATAATAATAATAATAATAATAATAATAATAATAATAATAACAATAATAGTAATAATAATAATGATAATAGAATAATAATAATAATAATAATAATAAAATAATAATAGTAATAATAATAATAATAATAATAATAATAATAATAATAATAATAATAATGATATATACTAATGATAATGAAAAATTTTAATGTTTAATAATGATAATCACCATCATCATCATCATAATAACAATAGTAATGGTAATGATGATGAAAGTAATAATTGTAATAGGAATAGTACTAATGATTATATCAATGAATAAAGATAATCATGATGATAATGTTAAGTATCATGATACTAATTATACCATGATGCTAATAATGATAATCATATAAAAACACATAATAAAAATAACGATCATAGGATTTATAGTAACGATACGATAATTAGAGAAAAAATAGTATTAGTGTTAATATTAGTCGAATTTTGATAGTAAGGATCATGATAATAATATCAATGTAACTTTTCGTATGTTAAATCTGTGGTAACCATGATAACGATACATAAAGCATGACGCATTGTACGTGTATGCACTAATGTTTTCCTTACCATGAGATGATATCAAATACGCATCTTTAATAATCAGAAATGTGAGGAATCGTAACACGATTGAGTTTGTTTGTTGGCTTGTTTCTTTTAAAAGGTTGAGGTTTGGTGAATCAGAAAAAAAGGTGTTGAAAGATGTTCGGGAAAGATATGGGATGCGTTTCATTTAAATCTGTGTGATTTTCGGTCTACAATACGGAGTGCCGAGCCTCGATCTGTCCTCTTATTTCTCTCTCTCTCTCTGTATTCCTCTCTCTCTCTCTCTCTCTCTCTCTCTCTCTCTCTATATATATATATATATATATATATATATATATATATATATATATATATATATATATATATATATATATATATATATATATATATAATTTTCTCTCACTGTCTTTCTCTCTCTGTCTCACTCTTTTGTCCCTACTTCTTTTCCTTTTTTCCCCTTCTTCTCACATTCTTTCTTCTACTCTCCATCCCTTACCCTTAACCAACCTCCCACATCTCTCCCTCTCCCCACACTTCTATCTTCACCATCTCTCTCTTTCCCCTCCCTTCTTTCCTCCTACTCGCACCCTCTGCTCCCCTTATCCCATCCCTCCCCCCTCCCTCCCCCCTCACTACTCCCACGTCCCCTTACCCCCTGCCCCCTCACTACCCCCACGTCCCATTACCCCCTGCCTCCCCTGCCCCCTACCTGCCCACCCAAAGCCTTGGGGAACGCGGCGGAGAGAGAACATCCGGGGTCTCGAACTTCTCTGAAACGTCTCGAACCTTTACGCCCTTCCCTCAGACGCCTGCTGGAAGGTGGAGGGAGAGGCGGCCTTTATAGCGCCGTGGGATTGAAGGCGGTAATTCTGGCACTATTTAAAGAGAGAGAGAAGGAGAGGGAGAGGAAGAGACAGAAGAAGGAATGTGGAGAGAGAGAGAGACAGAGACAGGGAGGAAGCGAGGGAGGGAGGGAGGGAAAGAGATGGAGAGAGAGAGAGACAGAGACAGGGAGGAAGGGAGGGAGGGAAAGAGATGGAGAGAGAGAGAAGAGGAGAGAGAGAGAGAGAGAGAGAGAGAGAGAGAGAGAGAGAGAGAGAAAGAGAGAGAGAGAGAGGTGAGGAGAGAGAGAGAAGATAAAATAAAAGAATAACTCAAACTCGAGAGAGATAACTTGATAACATTTGCTTCACAATTAATGTGCGACTATTTTCAGAGGTTAATCCACATTTTAATTCGGTTTTTATACCTTTGATTCATCATGATAATTTCTTGATAACTTCAGCCTATATTGATGACTTTCGTGATATATTTGCTGATGTGATGTTTCCTTGATCACTTATGTGTTGCCTTAAATTCAGGCTAACTTTTAAAACAAATTGAGCATGATTTAACATAATGATTTTAACTTTTTATGTCCTCGATTAAAACTTTAGATTTGGCGTAACTATTTCAACTTTACGCGTTGACTATAACGTGATAACTTTAATGGCAACTCCACGGCAACTTTTTTACACTAGTATGATCTTAATATGATTAATCATTCTGATGATATTGCTGTAGTATAATCACTCTAATAGGATTATTATGGGCTCTAACAAGAATTGTAAATTCAAATTCCTCTATTTCTTCATTGCTTTTTCTTTTATTGTTATTTTTTAAACATTCATTGTGACTCTTCTCTTTGCCCTTCCCCCTTAATTCCTCCATTTTCCTTCCCTCTCCCCACACTTAACTCCCCAGCCTCGTCCTTCTAACCCTTATGCTTTCCCACATATTCCCTTAACTCTTATCCCTTCCCTCTTTCACGCCCTCTTTCTCCTTACCTCTTTTCCCTTTCCCCTTTTTCCTTCCCCTTTTCACTTACCTCTTTTCCCCTACCTCTGTTCCCTTAGCTCTTTTCCTTTACCTCTTTCACCCTTTCCTCTTTTCCCTTAACACTTTTCCCTAACCCCTTTTTTTTTACCTCTTTCCCCTCACCTCTTTGGCCTTGCCTCTTTCCCGTTTGCCTCTTTTCCCCTAGCCCTCTATACCCTCTCATCCCCTACTCCCTAGGTCTTCATCCTTACCCACTCCTGACCCCTTCCTACCGACGGTTCCCCTCCCCTTTCCCCTCACCCCTTCCTACCGACGGTTCCCCTCCCCTTTCCCCTCACCCCTTCCTACCGACGGTTCCCCTCCCCTCTTGCCAGCTTTCACCAGACATTTGTGGGGAAATGGCCTTAGCTGCTTTATTTCACTTTCATCTGTTTTCCTCAAATATCACGTCCTTTTTCGGCTGTTGGGGGGGGGGGAGACGAAGGGAAGCATAGGTAAGGAAATGAGGCAGGGAGTGTGGGTTAATGGAGAAAATAATTAAGGTAGAAGGTAAAGGAAGGGAGGCAGGGAGAAGGATGGGAGGAAGTGGAAAAGAGGGAGAAAGTGAGTTGAAAAAAAAGGAAGGGAGAGGGAAGAAGAGAAAAGAAGAAAGGAAAGAGGAATGAGAGAGGAGGGGAAGAGGGAGGGGGAGGAGGGAGGGGGGTCTCTTGATCTGGGTGATCGCCAAGGTCTCGTGGCCTCATTTAACAGGAGCAAAGAGTGAGGAGGGGGGGAGAGAATGATGGAAGGGGGGAGGGGGAGGAAGACGTTAGAAAGCGAGAGAGGGGGAGAGGAAGAGAGGGAGAGAATGAAAGAAAGAGAGAGAGAGAAAGGGAGAGAGAGATAATGATAATGATAATAATGATGATAATGACAATAATAATAATAATAACAATAATAATAGTAATGATAATAACAATAACAGCAACAACAACAATTATGATAATAATAAAAATAATGGTAATGTTGATGACGATAACACATAATAAAGATGATGTGGATATTACTGGTAACAATATCAACAACACTAATTATAGTAATGAAAATAACAATGATAATAATAATAGTAATGATAACAATGATAACAACAAAATTGGGAATCAGAAAAACGATGATAATAACAACATCAATAGTGATGATATGAAAAATTATGAATAAATAAATAAAGAATAAAGATTTTTTTTCTTTGGGAATGCTAATGATAATAATGATAAGGAAAAGAATGATAAAAATAATGATGATAATAGTAACAATAATAGCAATAACGATAATAACAGCAGC
>NC_051391.1:32520053-32522553 GCF_015228065.2 Penaeus monodon | reverse complement strand
TCTTCTCTTCTTTTTTTTCTCTTACCTATATTTCTCCCTCACTAACCCCTTTTCCCATCTTTTCCCTCTCACTCTCATTCTCCTATATCCTCCTTCTTCCTCCGCCCCCCCCCCCTTCACACTCTCCTAGTTCCCCTTCTTCATATCCCCCGATTTTCTCTTCCTTCTCACTCTCCCTCAATTCTTCCTAGCTTTCCTTCTCCCCCTTCTCCTTTTCCCTTATATCTTTCTAGTTTCCCCTCTACTCCTCCTTCTCCCTCTTTCTCTCCGTCTGACCTGAGGATGATTGCGTTGCCCTCAACACCGCCGGAGATGTTGTCATGGCAACATCCTCCTTGCGTCACTTTTGCAAAGATGACAACAGCGAACACTCCATCTCACACTACTCTCCGCGTTGGGGAATGAGCTGGCTTTGGGAGGAGAGGAAGGAGAGGGTGGAGGGCGAGAGGAGAAGAAAGCAGGGCAGAAAGAATGATGAAGAGAATGGAGAAAGAGGGGGGAGACGAAATGAGAGAGAGGAGAGAGAGAAAAAAAAACAGAAAAATGAGAGAGGAGTAAAAGGAACAGAAGCCAAAAATAAAAAAGGTGAAAGGGCACCAAAAAAAATGGAAGGTAGACAGAAAGACACATAGAGAAAAGCGAGAAAAAAATATATAGTGATGCCTCTTTCGTTATATCATTCGTTTCTTTCTTTTCCCTTCTTTCAAAAAAAAAATCATTCTCGCTCTTATTCCTCCATCTCCCTTCTCCTCATGGAGAATCGCGTTGAGAAAGGAGGAGAAGAGAAGGAGAAAAGGGCGTGAGATTGGGAACACAGAGAGGCTATTCGTCGATGTCGAGGGCTCTTGATTTCGTCGAAGTGACCTTCTCCTGATATCACGGGAATCCCAGAATACAAAATTAATCTCATGCTTATTCTTAGCTTCAATGGAACAGGGGGGGGGGGGGAAAGAAAGCAGTGAGTCACAAGCAAACCCACACACACCCACGCACACCCACACACACGCAGTAATATATCGCTCTTTCTCTAATTCCCCCTCTTTCTCTCTCTCTCGCTCTCTCTTTCAGTATATATATATATATATATATATATATATATATATATATATATATATATATATATGTATATGTATATATATATATATATATATATATATATATATATATATATATACATATAATATATGTATATATAATATATATATATATATATATATATATATATATATATATATATATATATATGTGTGTGTGTGTATATATGTGTGTGTGTGTGTGTGTGTATGTGTGTGTGTGTGTGTGTGTGTGTGTGTGTGTGTGTGTGCGTGTGTGTGTGTATACACGCACGCACACAAAAGAGAGAGACAGAGAGAGACAGAGAGAGACAGAGAGAGACACAGAGAGAGAGAGAGAGAGAGAGACAGAGAGACAGAGAGACAGAGAGAAAGACAGACAGACAGACAGACAGACAGACAGACAGACAGACAGACAGACAGACAGACAGACGAGAGAGAGAGAGAGTGTGTGTGTGTGTGTGTGGTGTGTGTGTGTGTGTGTGTGTGTGTGTGTGTGTGTGTGTGTGTGTGTGTGTGTGTGTATACACGACGCACGACAAAAAGACAAAGACAGACAGAACAGAACAACACAGAGAGAGAGAGAGAGAGGAGAGAGAGAGAGAGAGAGAGAGAGAGAGAGAGAGAGAGAGAGAGAGAGGTGTGGATGGAGAGAGAGGGAAGGAGGAGAGAGAGAGAGAGACAGCAGACAGAAGACCACAGACAGACAGAACAGACAGACAGAGAAGAGAGAGAGAGAGAGAGAGAGAGACAGAGAGATAGAGAGAAGACAACAGAAGACAGCAAAAGACAGACAGAGACAGAGAGACAGAGAGAGAGAGAGAGAGAGAGAGAGAGAGAGAGAGAGAGAGAGAGAGAGACAGAGACAGAGAGAGAGAGAGAGAGAGCTATGAGCATGAGCATGAAAATAAGAAATAAAATCAAATAAAGTATAGAAACTAAGACAAACCAAGATACAGTGATGCATGAGAAGCAATCCCATTTCCTCGAGTACAGAAAACACTTCATCCATATTAGAAGTTATGATAACAAATAGACCCGATATCATACTTCACACAAACGCTGTCTCATACCACACTGCAGACCACGAGTTTTTAACCATGACCTTAAATGTAGAAAAAACAGTCACTACAGCCTCTCGTGACTTAACACATTACAATCCTCAGTTACTCTGCCAACATGTTATGGCCAACGAATCGTCACTCTCAGAGATCTTAACAACAGATGACGTTGACAGACAAGTTAATATTCTGACAAATGTGACAAAGAACGGTATCGATGTCTCTGCCCCTTTTAAGACAAGGACAGTTAGACGTCCTCCGGCCCCTTAGTGCCTAAGAAGAAACAAAACACAGACATTTCCCTCAATTCCATAAATATTATAGAACACTTGAATAACTTTTTTGCAGAAGTCGGCAGACGCACAT
>NC_051391.1:32502553-32505053 GCF_015228065.2 Penaeus monodon | reverse complement strand
TCCATCCTTGCAACAGAGGTCGGTGGCTGCAACGTTCCTTCTGAGTCACTACTTTTTGCTGTGCATTGTTGAGTTCTTTAGCCGTCAGAGAGAAGAGGGAAAGTGAAATATCTTTTTCTTTTATTTCTCTATCTTTTTTAAGGAGGGCCTTTCTTTCCTTCTTTTGATATATATCTCGTCTTCTAGCCTTCTTCTGTATTTGTACGTGAGAAAGGTATCCTGCGAGAGTTTACGATTTTCAGTTTTTATTGCCATGTTTATAAATATTTATATTTCTTTGTTCTTTTTTTGTAGTAATGTTTAACTTTTTTCATTTAGAATCGATATTTTCTTTCATTTCCTCTTCCCTCCTTTCCTCATCCATACTACGATCGCCGCGCTCCATTCACCTAATGTACCTTCACTTCACTATTTTCCTCTGTATATTCCATTTCTTCTCTGTCAGCCTTGTCACCTAGCACCTTGCCTGCGGCCACCCAACGCGGGAAAGGAAAGCGGGGGGGGGGGGGGTATGCGGAGAGTCTCGAAGTTATTTTCCACGGCGTTACCTGGCCATCGTCTATGACAGGAGGAGAGGGAAGAGAAGCCCGGGTAAATGAAATGTGGGTTGCCGTGCCGCAGACTTATTTTCATGTTTCTACCCGGAAACTGTGGATCCGTGTGGTAGCAGCTTTTTCATATTCAGTATCTAGACTGGAAAGTAAATATGATATACAAGAGGACATCAATATCGTACCTCTCTTATGAAACGATGTATGTCAGTCTTGTAAAAATTCGGTGAGGATACATACAGAAAGAAAACTTATGACAACGGTATCTATCAAATAATGTGATATTCGAAAAAAAAGGACAAAGTCTGCTGTCAAAGTTTCATCAGAGAACTAACCATCCGAAGAATACTTGGTAATGGAACAAAAAAAATGAATATATATATACATATATATATATATATATATATATATATATATATATATTTTATATATATATATATATAATATATATATATATATATATATATATATATATATATATATATATATATATATATATATATATATATATGGACATACAATCTAAACTAATGCCACGTCAAAATCCCATTTTTTCATACGGATTTTGGAAACAATTCCTTTTTTTTTCTTAGCTGATATTCAGAGAAAGAAATCATGGCCCCATCCCCTAAAATGTATAAAAACGAAAATCTATTATATGAACTAAGCGTTAGGTTTATAGAAACATATACAGTATGTATATAAACAGTAAAGAAAATGTTTTTTACCATATACATCCTGTACAGAATTCCCCCTTCAATTGCTACAGTCTACCTCCGTCACCACCACGGAGGGAACAGATGCCTTGTTCAGGGCTTTAATAAATCTGAGAGGTTTTAGTCTGCAGTTCCTCGCGGTGAACCTGAATGGATTGGGAGTGCGAGGAAGAGCACGGTCTGCCATCCTCTCTTTGTCTCTTTTTTATCCTCCCTTCTTCCTTATCTCTCTCCGTGTGAGGCTTTATGTCTGTTTATCTCTCTGCATCTTTGTCTGCCGGCCCCTTTCTCTCTCTCTCTATCTTTCACACACACACACTTTATATATATATATATATATATATATATATATATATATATATATATATATATATATATATAATATATATATATATATATATATATATATGTATATATATATTATATATGTTATTTAATAATATATATGTATAATAATATATAGTATTATTTTGTATAGATAAAGAGAATTAATATCTTCACAACACAAGAGATATTGTGAAGATATTCATTCTCTTTCATACCTTTTGTACATCTGTCAATATGAATACGGTTCATAGATAGATAGATAGATAGATAGGTAGTAGATAGATAGATAGATAGATAGATAGATAGATAGATAGATAGATATATGTGTATGTGTGTGTATATGTGCGTATGTGTGTATGTGTGTGTGAGTGTGAGTGTGAGTGTGTGTGTGTGAGTGTGTGTGTGTGTGTGTGTGTGTGTGGGTGTGTGTGCGTGTGTAAATAAAACTATTGCTGACATCAATATGAAATAGTAAGAAAGAGAAGCGACTAAAGCGTCATGAGCTCTTGCAGGCCTTTCACTCAAGGAGGAAGTTCCTCGCACTGATTAATGACGTCTTCAAGTGCTCCCCTTTACTCTCCTTCCTTCTTAGGAAATATCCCTTATTCTCGGGAGAATAAGAGGAAGCTGGATCACATCGGAGAAGAGGGATTCGCTCAATGGCTCTCTGTGTGCTGGTGGGGAAAAGAGAGATAACTTGGAGCGGCTGCAGAGAAAGCATAGCAAGATAGCCGTAAAACTCTACGGTGCGTTACTTCGCGTTTCATTACTCCGGTGCGGATTCTTGCTCTTCAGAGAATATTCTCGCGACGCTTAGGTGCTGTGGCGGGGAAACGTTTTCAATGATGGAACACTGAGTGGGTGTACAGATAAACCTTTCAGATATACATTCGTTTATAGCTACTT
>NC_051391.1:32462553-32465053 GCF_015228065.2 Penaeus monodon | reverse complement strand
TGCTCTAATAAAAAATGTATTTTCATCAAAATACTATTGCCATTTAAACATCTGGCACCTGACGTCAATCCCTCACTGTATGTTATTATTACGGAAGCACGCGTGTGTTTGATGATTTTTCTGTATTTTATCATATGCGTCTACAGGGCAGGTGTGCGTGTATGCGCATGTGTGTGTGTGTGTGTGTGTAACCCAGCTTTATATATGTGATGTTACTGATATGTGTATGCCAATGTTTTTCTATTCATCTGTTGTTACTACATGCATTGTATAATCTTGTGTCTGTGTGGGAATATAGGAATGTGACAATACACAAGATTATACAATGCATGTAGTAACAACAGATAAATAGAATAACATTGGCATACACATTTCAGTAACATCACATATATAAAGCTGGGTTACAGTGTGTGTGTGTGTGTGTGTGTGTGTATGTGTGTGTTTGTGTGTGTGTGTGTGTGTGTGTGTGTGTGTGTGTGTGTGTGTGTGTGTGTGTGTGTGTGTGTGTGTGTGTGTGTGTGTGTGTGCGTCGGTGGGTGTTCGTTAGCATGCATGTGATTACTTATTCATAAGTACAAGAGGATATATTCAATTGCGTAAGTATATATTATTATATTTTTCTATGTATTTTTTTCTCCCATTTTATTTTGTGTACTCGACTATGCCTTTTCATCATATAAGGTATATTCTTATGTATGTATGCATGTTTGTTAAGCCTGTGCATGTGCTTTCGAAAAAAAAGTCTCTGCATGTGGCTTTATCTTCACTGTAGTTCTTCGTGCATACGACCGTAAGTGTTTCGACTTTATTTTATCTGTGTTTTTGCGTGACTTGAATTTTCTTCATTTTACACTTCCCTTTTCTCTTCATTTTTCTCCCCTCCTCCCCATTTACTCAACCAACCCCAATTAACCTCAAATTCTATTCTCCCCCAACATCCCTTCCCCAGCCACCTCAAACTACCCCCTTCCCCAAGTACTTCCACACACCCCTCCCCCTACTCCTCCACCCCCTACACCCCCCCCCCCCGGCAACAGCCCTCATCTACCCTCTTCCTCCTTCCCCCACACCCCTCACCCCATTCCCCCCACACCCCCCACACACCCCACTAAAACCCCACAAACCATGAAAAAAGTCTTTCATCACCTTAGACGTGTACTTAGGAATATGACTTGAAGTCTAGACAAACACAAACAAAATTCCAAGCGACCGAAAGCTTATGAAAATGGCGGAGAGCAACAGAGCCATTGTTGGGGCGAACAAAAGCTTCAGCTCCGCCGTTTTGGTTGTTCTGACCTTCTGCCTACTTTACCCCTTCTCTTCTCTTTCTTTTTCTCTTATTTTCTTCTTCTCCTCCTTCTCTTATTCCTTTTTCTTCTTCGTCTTTCTGCTCTTCTTGTTTTTGCTTCAGCTTTCCCCCTCTTCTCCCTCTTCTTTTTTTCTCTTCCTCTCTTCATTTTGCTTTTCCTCCCCATCATCCTCTTCTACTGACACAATCTCTTCCTCCTCAAATTTCCTTCCTCCCCCCCCCCCCCAACTTCCCATCCTCCTTCTCTCCCTTCCTTCTCCTTCTATTCCTAAATTTTGCCCCCACTTTTTAATCTTCTCTTCATTTCGTTATTTCGATTTATTTCCCTTCTCTCCTCGTTCCCTCTTCCTTTTCCTTAATAAGTTCAAAAGCAAGAATGAGAGGATATCTGATAACTATGATAAAACAAGAAGGAAAACAAGAAATAAGAAATGGAGAATCATAATGATAATTAAAGAAATACTATAGGTTTCAAAAGATGTTCGTAAGTACATTTCATCAAAGAATTTCCTTTCTTTGTGAATTCATGTTACATTATCGGATTTTGTGTGTGTGAGTGTGTGTGTGTGTGTGTGTGTGTGTGTGTGTGTGTGTGTGTGTGTGTGTGTGTGTGTGTGTGTGTGTGTGTGTGTGTGTGTGTGGTGTGTGTGTGTGTTGTCACGACAGAATATTTTGCTTTAGACTATCTTTTATTGATGATTATGTAATGTTATGCAAGAGAGAATGAGAAAGAGAGAGAGAGATTAAGACAAAGACGGAAAGAGAGAGTGAGGAGGGGGTGGGGGGGCTGAGGGAGAGGGAGAGAGGGGTAGAGATGGAGAGAGAAAGAGAAAGAGAGAAAGAGAGTGAGAGCAAGAGATAGTAAGAGAAAGGGAGGGAGGGAGAGAAGGTGAGATTACAGTGAAATAAGATTTCTGTGGAAAACGTAAAGTGTCTTTGATATTATGTAATCGAGAACAGTATTACCAAGACAAGCTTAATTGTCATTATTCTTAGCATCATGGTCATAAATAATGTTTCTGTCATTCTCTTCATCATTTTATCCTTATTATCATGATTGTTATTATTTATTTTATTGCTGTTATTATCATCATCATTATGATAATTATCATTATAATTATTATTACCATTATCATAATTATTACCATTATCATCATTATCATCATTATTAATATTATTATGATAATTATT